>NC_092757.1:83535035-83861553 GCF_047496795.1 Chiloscyllium punctatum | reverse complement strand
ACTTGTAGTCTAATCAAACTTCACCTGTCTGCCCACATTATGCTCTCTGAAGTAATTTTATAATTCTGCTTTAAAGTAACCCATGTCTAGATGTTTTTAAATCCAACTACTGAAATTAAAATGCAATTAAGGAATAAATCTGGAAATAAAGGCTAGCCCCATGATGGCAATGAAACTATCGTTGATTATTGTAAAAACCCATCTGGTTCATTTAATGTCCTTTTTAAAGTCAAAAATCTGCCATTCTTAGCTGCCCTGCCTTTACTGTGGATCTGGAAGGTAAAAACAATGACTGCAGATGCTGAAAACCAAATACTGGATTAGTGGTGCTGGATGAGCACAGCAGTTCAGGCAGCATCCAACGAGCAGCGAAATCGACATTTCGGGCAAAAGCCCTTCATCTGTTGGTAGTGTGGCCGAGCGGTCTAAGGCACGGAATTAAGGCTCCCGTCTCGACAGAGGCGTGGGTTCGAATCCCACTGCTGCCATTTCTGCTGAGCAGCTCCAACGGCGTCGCTTGTTAAAATGCTTTACTGTTGGTACTGTGGATCTGGAGTCTTATAAATGTGTTTGACTTTAAATGTCCCCTGAAATTGTCTAGCAAGCCATACACTTGTACCAAATAATTACAGAAAAGCTAGAATGTGGTGGTTTAAGAAGGTGATTCACCACAACCACCACTTCAAGGACGTTTAGGAATGGGCATCAAATATTGTCTTAGCCAGTGATGCCCACATCCCATAAAAAACTTTTAAAATAATCCATTATGTTTTCTTTGTGCCGTCTTGTATTAAGATCTTGCTTTAAACTGTATCTACTAAGTTTTCTTCCTGTCCTTTTGTATTCATTCCAAAAGGTTGACGAAATCTTATTTTCCTGTTTGGAAATCTGTGTACCACATGTTCATCCAAGTATTTGGAGATTTTCTGCTGTAATTAGTTATGTGTTTAGCATGGAAGAATCCCAAACACCAAAGTTGGTGTGTATTCCACAGCTGGTGAGTGTGGTAACCCCTATATTTGACATCCCAAATATTTATACCAATACATCCTAAAAGCCAATATTGAAGTCTAAGTGGACCCTGCTAAATGTGGAGGGAGGAACAATCCTAGCTGGATTGAAATGGAGAAATCTCTGAAAGTAGGCAGTTTCTGCATTTGAGAAGAGTTAGATGTTTGCAGGACAGTTGAGCATGTCTTCACCCACCCCTTCTCTTTATTTCCTCCCATCCTCCTTCAAAATTCTGTCACATCTCACATCAGTGTCTGTCTTTTATCTGTGTTAAGTTTGAGAATTTATTCGTGTCATCCCTTTTCAAATAATCTTTATTAACTCTTTTTTGGAATAGGTCTGATAATTTATGGGTTAAAAACAAAAGATTGGACAAAGTGCTTCTGACATAGCTCATTCTCCATACAAATTGTATTAGAGTCATTCAGATGTATAGCATGGAAACAGACCCTTCCATCCAACTTGTCCATGCCAACCAGATATCCTAAAGTAATCTAGTCCCATTTGCCAGCACTTGGCCCATATCCCTCTAAACCCTTCCTATTCATATACCCATCCAGATGCCTTTTAAATGTAGTAATTGTACCAGCCTCCACCATTTCCTCTGGCAGCTGATTCCTGATGAAGGGCGTTTGCCCGAAACATCAATTTTCCTGCTTCTTGGATGCTGCCTGACCTGCTGTACTTTTCCAGCATCACTCTGATCATCATTGAATTTGGTTCCACCCATCTAGAGTAAGCTATCTGAGACCAGCCTGCTTAAACACAAAGCTTGACTATACATAAAGAATGGTCACTTAAGCAAGGTGTGGGATGTTGTTAAAGTGTGGCTCAGCATGAATCAGACTCTTGTGAAATAGAGTGAGAAAAATTACTGTAACTATTTCCTATTTTAGAGGCATTCTTGCTTTATATAGTGACTTATCACATTTTAAAGCCCCATGCTATCTTTGAAGACTGAAAGTGCGTTTTGAAGTATATTTATTGGAGTCATACTTAACAGCTAAGTTGCACCCAGGAGCCATTTATCATTACCATGATGGTCGAACATTTGAAGTACTTCAGTGATACCCTCAAGGCCTCACTGGTGAAGTGCAGCATTCCCACAGACACCTGGGAATCTCTGGCCCAAGACCATCTAAAGTGGAGGAGGATCATCTGGAAAGATATTGTGCACCTCGAGATTTGCCGTCAGGAAAAAGCAGAAGCCAGGCCAAAACAGTTTAAGGAGTGAGCTGCTGCACAATGCCCCACCCATCCCTTCCTGCCCCAAGTGTAACAGAGCCTGCAGAAGCAGCATCGGTCTGTACAGCCACCTACAGACTCGCTGTGAGAATGGGAGAGAATCATCCTCGTCTATGAGGGACCACCAATTAATGAATGAACCCAAGAGTGAAAATTAAAAGCAAAAGTGATGAATAGCCAGTTTAAAAATGTATCTGTGGTGTTAGTTGAGTGAGGAAAAAAGCTAGACTTTTAGTTACTACTCAACGGAATAGTATTAAGCTCTTTTCTATCATACTTCCCTTTGGTTAAGCATTTCAATCAAAACTATACGCCACAGTCCAGCTCACCCACTCGGTTATATTCCTTGGGGCATTTGTGTAAATCTGCAATGCAGTACCAAGGTCGCCTGAGTAAATATTTGTACTAATGCTATTTCAATCATTTACCAAAATGAGATGGTGCTGTGAAGAATAACTTGACTAGTTTGTAGTCCATGTGTACTATTTCCTTACAAATATGCAATTATGTCTAAGTCGCCAACGGCAACAGTTGCAATCCTTTTGAGATGGAGAAATAGTTACTTTGGCAAGGGAAAATTTATATATAAAATGATTGATCTTGGAACCATGACAGTGTCAGTTGGGCAAATGGAAAGCTTTTTGAGAATGTCCAGCAAAAATGTCACAGACTGGTTCCTGAAATTTTGGATGAGTTATTTCTTAAGTTTAAGTGTGCAGTATAAATGTAGAGTGGGGCATAATTATCATGCATATCCTGTTGCTGAGAGGGTTTATTTTAAGTTAGAAGTGGGCATCACTCTTAATTTATAAACATGTGCTGACTCTTCCAATATGAAGAGCCAGTCTATTTTTACACAATGACTTGATTGAAATTGGAAAAACTGTGGTTTTCAAGTTGCTGCAGTGGCTTGTCTTTCAATGACCTGCCCATTTTGTTTCATTTATCATATGTCACTGACCTTGGAGTCTTTGAAATTAAATGCAGTTGTAGCAGTCAGCCTTTCTTTTTAAGTGTGTAGCTAAGATCATAGATTATGGTTGATGTTCCAACATCCTGGAATATAGGTGAAAAGGATGTTATTGATGACAAAACTTTGAGACTCTTCCTCATTGTGTGTTGATAGTTAGGCCATTCTACCCATTGAGCATGCTCTACCATTCTATATGTTCAAGGCTGATTGAACACTTCAGTACCTTTTATTCAACCTATCCCATTACTTTTATGTCACTGGTAATCAAAAATCTCTCCATCTCTACCTTAAACATAATCAAGGGTTGAGCCTGTACAGTACTGAGTGGTAGAGAATTCCAAAGGTGTACTGCCCTCTGGGAGTAAAATAATTTATCTTCATTTCAGTGCTAAAGTGTCATCTCCCCTTATTTTAAACTTGTATCCTCCACTTTTGGAACATCTGCAACTACCCTGTTGTCCTTTAAGTATTTGATATGTTTCAGTTAGATCACCTCTCGTTCTTCAAAACTCAAGAATACAGGCCCAGTTTGCCCATTCTGTCTCTTCATTGGACTCTTGCCATCCCAGGAACAAGTCTGGTGAGCATTTATACATGTTGTTACTGAAGGGTGGGATTCACAGATTGGATATTCAACTGAAAGTGTTTATCTTGAAATTTATAAAGGATGCTCCTAATGCCTTGGCATGTTTCATAATGCCAAAGACTATTATGTAAATGTGAGTTGATGTTTGGAGGTTCAGTGACATGAAATTGTTTCTTTCTGTGCAATTTGTATTTTAGTGCAGTCATGCTTTAGCTTTGTTAGAGAAGAATATTTTGGCACCTAGAATATCTGATTAGATTTTGTAGTATAGACTTCCTAGAACAGGACAAAAAAAATCCATTTCCTTCTTCTTGAGTTCTTTGTGATTGGATTCACTCTCTGCTGCTTCTCCTTGACCTTTTGCCTTAGTTACACTCTTTCTTTAAGTGTGGCTAGATAACTAATGTCAGTCCTTGAAATCATCATTTGGCTCTTAGGTCTTTTCTGGAATATTTTGGAGTGAGTAATGCACCCACATGGGCAACACACCATCTATATTCAACAGTCCACCCCTGACCACCCCCACCTTCCCAACGACTGCTGTTTAAATTTTAGAAATTTTGTTTTTGTAGCTTGGTTCCAAGTAGGATGATACGCCTCCCCTTTCCAGTTTCCATATTTAATATTTAGGTTTGATTTCTGGTGTGCACAACTGAAAGGAATGAACAATTTTATTCTTTCCACCACTTTTGTGCTACGTGGCAAATGGTACTGTTGATTACTAAGAATGTGTCACCCAAAAGCCAAAGCAACTTGTATTGTGCAGTCAAAATTAACAGTGACCAAAGACATTTAATAGGAGTGTTTATAAAGAAAACGGGGAAATTGAATCTCAAATGGAGATACTGTAAAAGATCAAATGAATGAAAACTTATTTGAAGAGGTAGCTTTTAATTGGTCTTTTAAAGTGGCAAAGTGAGGTGGAGTGCTGAAGGTAGTGTCTTCAAGTATCCACAGCATAGGCAACTGGAGGTCTGGCCACCAGTGGTAAGGTGATTGAAATTGAGTTTACTCAGTCTGCCTTAGCTTGGATATCCTGGAGGGATTTTGGATTGGGGGGGTGGGGGGGCAAGACCATGGAGAGATTTGAAAATCAAGAATGCTGCATTTGAGGTTGTGATTAACTGGAAACTACTGTAGGTCAAGGAACACAAGAATGATGTGGGAGGGGATCTCATAAGTTCAGATGTTAGATCTTATGGAATAAAGGGAGAACTCTCCATTTGGATACAGAACTGGCTCAAAGGTAGAAGACAGAGGGTGGTGGTGGAGGGTTGTTTTTCAGACTGGAGGCCTGTGACCAGTGGAGTGCCACAAGGATCGGTGCTGGGTCCACTACTTTTCGTCATTTATATAAATTATTTGGATGTGAGCATAAGGTATAGTTAGTAAGTTTGCTGATGACGCCAAAATTGCAGGTGTAGTGGACAGCAACGAAGGTTACCTCAGATTACAACGGGATCTTGATCAGATGGGCCAATGGGCTGAGAAGTGGCAGATGGAGTTTAATTCAGATAGATGCGAGGTGCTGCATTTTGGGAAAGCAAATCTTAGCAGGACTTATACACTTAATGGTAAGGTCCTAGGGAGTGTTGCTGAACAAAGAGACCTTGGAATGCAGGTTCATAGCTCCTTGAAAGTGGAGTCGCAGGTAGATAGGATAGTGAAGAAGGCATTTGGTAGGTTTTTCCTTTATTGGTCAGAGTATTGAGTACGGGAGTTGGGAGGTCATATTGCAGCTGTACAGGACATTGACTAGGCCACTGTTGGAATACTACATGCAATTCTGGTCTCCTTCCTATCGGGAAGACGTTGTGAAACTGGAAAGGGTTCGGAAAAAATTTACAAGGGTGTTGCCAGGGTTGGAGGATCTGAGCTATTGGGAGAGATTGAATTGGCTAGGGCTGTTTTCCCTGGTGCGTCAGCGGCTGAGGGGTGACTTTATAGAGGTTTATATAGTCATGAGGGAACTGGATAGGATAAATAAATAAAGTCTTTTCCCTGGGGTGGGTGAGTCAGAACTAGAGGGCATAGGCATAAGTGAGAGGGGAAAGATATAAAAGAGATTTAAGAGGCAACTTTTTCATGCAGAGAGTGGTACATGTATGGAATGAGCTGCCAGACGAAGTGGTGGAGGCTAGTACAATTGCAACATTTAAAAGGCATCTGGATGGGTATATGAATAGGAAGGGTTTAGAGGGATATGGGCCAGGTGCAGACAGGTGGGACTGGATATCTGGTCAGCATGGACGGGTTGGACCGAAGGGTCTGTTTCCATGCTATACATCTCTATGAATCTATGTACGCTGCAGTTTTGGATGATTGCGAGGTAGAATGTGGGAGATCAGCTCAGGAGTGCATAGGAATGGTGGCGGTGTTTTTGAAATCTGTTTTTGAGGTAGCAATGTTTTAGTGGGTCTCTGACATGTTGGTCTTCCTCTGTTGGGGATTTTACCATCCGCTGGAATGTTTGACTTTGGGACATCAAGGAATAGGCAGAGTGCATTTTCAGAATTAAACTGATGAATGAAAGTCTCCTCTTGTTAATGTTTTCCGTGTTGGCTTGAGATGAAAGCCAAAATTGCTACCATGCAGAAAACAGTCGGTGGGAGTCTACCCATATACTGGTTTAAAGCATTACTTTAAAGCCTCCTATGGGGAAATGTTGTGAAAAATGTAACCATGGATCCGCTGTGTGGCTTGAAAGTGAGTTCTTGTGAACCTTTTATAGTCAGAAGCTGAAAAAGCAGCAGAACATTGTTAGCTCCATTCAGCTGTGCCTCCAAAAAGACTGTGTGGACCGGAAGATTGGAAAAACATGAGTCTTTCTGGCTCAGTGAAGCTGGTAGATGGTGCAAAGAAATGTCAGTGAGTGGTAGTGTTAGGCTCATAGCAACTAGAGAGCTGGAGTCATGCTGATATTTGGGTGTTGGGAAATTAATGCAGCAGGACACCATCTTGGGAGAAGGTGTTGAGCAGCTGGAAGGCATGCAGCCGTTATTGCTGTGCTCTAAATTGGGCCAATTGTTGTGGGAGATCAGAATTTAGATCCTTAAGAGGAACTGCAACTTCTTCAAGACCACCTTTTGTAAAACTGAGTTGATGGATTCACAGTGACCACTGATATCTGGGTGGTGGTTGAAACATTTGAGAGACCTGCCTTTGTTGCTTCTGCCATTTAATGCAGTGTTTGTGGCATGTTTGACTACTTGTTAATTCATGTTTACTTCATATTAATTTCTGATATTAAAGTATAAAATAGATTGTCTTGACTATTTACATTGTTCTTGTGTAGCAATAATTCTTCTGCTTGTTTTAAAACTGCGGAAACATGAGGCTTTTTAAAGAAAAACATTTTCCCTTGTTCAGTCATCTTGATCTGTTTCTCATTCGGTCAACCAACAAATGCACTGTCAAGCATGATATGATGGACTGTACTTGGGAGTGACTGCTCTGTATGATTTTTCTCTGTCCTGTAAGTCAGGTGACACTGATGTTACTTGCTGCCGTCTGAGTTGCTGCCTGAGAGTAAACCCAACAGATCTGGAACCTGCTGGTTTGAGTGACTTCATTGTGCATTGAGGAATATTTTTAATTCAGTGGGACATCTGCCACTTTATCCTGGACCAGCTATTGCTACTTTTTGGATGCATGCTGGCAGCTATTGTGTCAAATCGTTTACTGAAAACTAAATAGCACAATGATTATACTACTGTATGTGAAAAATTGTTGCATGTTACCTGTAATTTGGTGCTTGAGGCAAGAGATATAATAATGATCATGCAAAAACATTCAGCTACAGCACATTCACTTGCAGAATATGCAGTGCTAGAGTAACGTACCTTGAGCCTAGTCTCAGTGGAGCAAGTGTTCTTTCGTTAGAGCGACACTACTTCACAAATAAAACATTTTTCTGGTCGTTGGCAATTAAACTATTTTTCAACATGTTTGTGCTGTAACTTTTCATGTCAGTTTGTTCCCATGTCCCAATGGTTGATGCACAATACACTTGTAGCTGGTAGGGACTTCAATACAAATAGTTAGTCTTCTCAAAACAGATAGACACTCTTGAAATGTTGAATCTTAGAACCTGTATTTCTGATGATGATGGAAGTCAGCTTACATTTTCAATATCTATTTGAGTTTGCCAGGAGATGTGCAAAAGTGAAGGATCAAGGATGGTTGATTTCCCCACAACGCCGCCCCCCCCCCCCCCCCCCCTCCTTTCATCTTGCAGTGATGTAATACATCTGCTGCTGTGCTTCTGTGCACAAAGTGGCTTGGATCAGGGATTAAACAGAATTTACATCTGACTCTATTGTGTGAAACAAATTCAGGCAATTTCTGATAGTTCCTTTTGGGTCTGGTTATACACAACAGTTAAATTGCTGTTTTTTAATAATTTAAGGTCACCTTTTTTTTAAATGGAGTTGCAGCTTGCCGTTTCATGTTTTAATTTTATTATTATTGAAGAGAACTTTCCAGGCAGTTCTGTAGGTTGCTGCTCCTTTCTGTTTTCACTGTCACAGCAGTTAAGTCGAGGACTTGCCTGACCCATTACCACTTCCTGTTTTCTTTTCAATGCTTCAAGCAGATGGTGTTTTCACACTGTAGAAATTGCAGTTTGGAAGAAAAAGATCAGTTACTGACAGTGAGGAGTGCATCAGACAGGGAACAGCTAGAATCTTTTGTGAAATTTGCATCAGACACTGGCTTTATGTCTAAGTAATCATATTAAAGCCAAGCTTGAAAGGATCATGTCGAGTGATTTATTTTTAAGCTGCTACATATGTTTAGCATGGTTTGTGCAAGCTTAGAAAGCCTCATATTTTCTACCAATTTACTTTCATTTGTCGTGTGTCAAGGGGACATGGCAATAGGTCTCAGAGTCTGTCTGAGGCCCTTTAAACCTAGCTTGCCATTCCCTTGAAATTTTAATCTCTTGATTATTTGCTTTTGTGTAGATTGCACGCACTCTAATCTTAGATCTCAATCACTTAAATTAATAATATTGTTAGCATTAACATTTAACAGAGCTACTTGCATCAAGTGTAGCATTTAGCATTTGTATGAAGAGGAAGCTTCCCATTTATTAGCATTCTATTTTCTCCTTGAAAGCTGAGCCTGAATTGTAGCCTCACTAACAATTTATTTTTCAGCATGTTTATTTTCTATTTTCTACATTTCTGTGTTTTAGCTTAAGTATGGCAGCAAAATTAAGTGTCTTGTTTCCCCACCTCCTCAGAAAGAAGCCATCTCCATTTGTGATCTGAATGCCTTGACTATTTGACAATGTTTAAATATTGCAACATTTCTTCTTGTGCTGGGTCAATTCTAAATTTGTCATTAAGCTGTTTGGATATAAGACAATCATCGTAATTACATTACATTACTAGGCAAGTGGTAAAGATGTTTGCACTCATTATTCAATGTTTTCATCTTGTTCTTGCCCCCCAAATGATTACTTGAGCCAATAAAATATTTAACAATAATCCAAGCAAAAGTTTATTTAAATATTAACTTTTGAGTGCATCCTCAATGGATTTAGGAGGCTCTTACTATGTTCACAGTGCAAAACTAGTGCAAGTTGTTCCTTGTTTAAATTGAAATGCTTAAAATTTCCCAAAATTATACATTGAGGAACTAAACCCTCAATAGCTTGTAGGATTTTGTTGAAAGAAGATATCTTCTCTAGCTACATTTCTAGAACTATCTGACTGTTAAACAACGACACAGGATATTGTCTATTGACTACTTTGCACAGGTCTTGTAGACAACGCAACTGTTGCTTTGTAAAGAAGTGAGAATTTTTTAAATGGACTTAAAAGCTTTCAGCACAACCCCTGATGACAATGCTAATGTATGCTTATAAAGCTAATAATACTAATAATTTCCAAATTTGAAATAATGCATTGTTATCATTCAGACTTGATGTGCACCATGCATGGGTTTTGATGTTGGAACAAGTTACTGTAGGATACGGGGACATGGTACACGAATGTGAACTTTGCTAATTTATTGAAATGAATTGATGTGAAACTTTCTTGGCTGTTACCTGTTGATGGAATTTTTTTGGCTTTTTTTGGATGCTTTTTCTTTTGTGCGTGTTTACTGTATATAGTTGGAAATCAGTCTGGGTGTTGCATTATTGTAGTACTAATTATATTAACTGTTACTAGTACAGTGCAGCTATTGTCTTATAGGTATTTGTATTTTAGATTGAAGTAACCAAGCTATTTTACTTGATCAGTTTCAATATTTCAATATTACAGATTATTAAATAAATACAGAACTTGTAATGTAAGTATGCACATGCTTCCATATGTGGAACAGAGAGGCAGTAAAAGTGAAAAGATATGTCTTATATGGGCACCATGGTCTTTTGCAGGATGTACAGCACAAACAGGTAATTTAGCCCTAACTATCCAGGTTGGGGTTTATGCTCCACTTAAGCCCTTTCTATCTTTTCTCATTTAAATCAGACAATGTAATCCTCGATTCCCTCCTTCCTTAAATGCTTCCCTAATTTCTGCTTAGATACATCTAAGCTATTTGTTTCTACCACTTTCTGTGGTCATGAGTTTTGTATTAACACCATTCTTCTTCATAAAGAAATTTCTTGAGGCAAGCTGGAGACAATTCATGTGTCATCGGAGAGAGATGTAAATCTTGAAGAACTGACTTAAAATTTAGTTTTCAGGCCTTATTTGAAGGCATGATTTTATGCTGTGTCTTACTGTGTTTTTAAATAATCATTGCATTGATTAAATGTAATTTCTTTTATTATAAAGCAAAATTGTATTCTCACTTTTTAACAATATTCTTTTCATGTACTAATTTTGAGGAGCCTCTCATTTCATTTAAGAATACAATTTTTTTACATTAGGTACCTTCTCTCTGGAGCTTTCTATAGGTAACCTCCAGGATGTTTTTTTATCCCATTGGTATTTCTCAGATCTGGTTAATTTTATCCACATTATATCCATGTAATGGTAACAACTTAGCTGGCTTCCACCATATGTCCTCAGGTTTTGTGAGTTTCAAAGACCAGTGACAGCTGTGAAATGCAACATTAACTTGAGTAACTTGACACTTGAGTTCAAGATTTCGAGGCTCGAGTTTGTGGTGTTCAATGGACAGGAAAGCATGGCCGTATGTGTAAAAGTACTAAATATCTGACAAAGCAGCTCAGAGTTGTTACTAATTATTGCCCTTTTAGAGTGATGCAAGTGCTTGTGGATGCATAAGATGAACCTTTTTGTATCAACTATTTTAAGTGCAGTTTGTCTCTTTAATTCAAAGTGTCACCAGCCTGAATTCACATGCAACTTACGTGGTTCTGATTTGCATTGAAGTAAAAGTATAGATGTGGAATATTATTTGGTAGTTTCTTCACTTGGGTACTATTCCGTCGTTTTGTTAATGGCTTTCCCAGGGCCATTACACTTGGTGTGTTTTAACATTTACTGTTCTTTTCAACATCCTGGCAGGCTATGGCCAATAACTGAGTAAAGTACTCTACATGATCATGATCCTGGAACAGACTGGTATTTTTATTGTTGTCATATCAGACAATGTCGCCAAATTATGCCATGATCTGGAAGGGAACAGTAATTTTTGTATTTAAACTAGAGAAAAGGTGACATTCAACAGAATTACTGAGAGAATAAAGCAGTGTCTAACATGGTGTGTATCACTTTTTCACTCTTTCTTTCTCCCCCACTCCCTCTCTTTCTCCGTCTCTTTTCTTCCTCTCTTCCCTCATTTCTCCCCTCCCCCCAGTCTTGTACAAGAAAAGGCATGGTTGGAGGATTAACTTTATCTTCATGATGGATTCATTGGGCAAGAAATCACTATTGTTAAAAACCAAAAGAACTGCCAATGTTGTTAATCAGAAACAAAGACAGAAGTTAGTGGAAAAAGTCAGCAGTCTACAAGTATCTGTGGAGAGAAATCACAGTTAACGTTTCGGATCACATGCTGTACAGCTCTATGACCCTTCCACAGAACTGCTGAGCTTTTCCAGCAATTTCTTTTTTTATCAGTATTGTAAAGGTTGATAAGGACGTCTACTCCATCCCTTTTCATGAATGAAAGATTTAAAATTCCTATTTTCTTTTTTTTTTCCCCTTTGCATTACAGGGGATTGTCTTTGTCTCTGTATCTGTCTCTAGTGAAATTTACTTCTGATCAAAATGTCAGTTTTTTTTTCCTTCATCTCTACCTCCTCCATTTTTAATATAAAACTCCTTCTAAACTTGCATTCCTCAAATCCCTCTGTGGCCTCCTCTCACCCATTCCTATTGCTGTTCTGCTCCAGCCCCATTGCTCTCATGTTTGCATTCCTTCAATTCTGACCCCTGTGTATTGTACCACCGTTGTTTGTGCTTTCAGTTGCCTCTGTCCCAAGCTCTGGAATTTTCTCCCTGCACTTCTCAATCTCTCCACCTTGCATTTTTCATTGAAACATTGTGTGAAACTTATCTTTGAGTATGTTTATGGTCAGCTGGCCTGTTTATGTGACTTGCGTTTATAACTTTGTTTCCTAATGCTTCTAGGCACTATGTAACTGACTGCTGCGATGTGTACCCACATGCAGTTATCTTATTTTGTGTATCAGCCTGCTCAGCCACCCTTTCCTTGCTGTAACATCTGGTAAATGAGTCTTTTGCTGTACCTTGCCATTTTCAGATCGGGAGAATATAATGATTGGGGATTTAGAGTTGAGTTGCCAGATAGGTATTGAAAGAAAGTGTCATGCTGTGCAATCTTTGACAGAGATTGGAGAAGACTAGCCCAAGTTTTTGCGGCAGGGGAGGATGTGGTATTGGAATGAACTGGGCAGATCCTGATCCTTTTCTAAAGGAAGGCTGTTACTAAACTTGAGGGTGTAGGAAAGATTTACACGGTTGTTGCCAGGTTTGGAGGGTTTGAGCTCTAGGGAGAGGCTGAATAGGTTGGGGTTGTTTTCTCAAGAGCATCAAGGCTGAGGGGTTAGCTTGTGGAGGTTTATAAAATCATGGGGAGCACTGATAGGGTGAATAGCCAAGGTCTTTTTCATAGGATGGGGAAGTCAAAATTAGAGGGTGTATGTTTAATGTGAGAGAGGAAAGATATAAAAGGGACCTGGTGGGTATTAGCTCATGGTGCATGTAAGGAATGAGCTGCCAAAAGGAGTGGTGGATGCGGGTACAATTACAACATTTTAAAAGGCATCTGGATGATTATGTAAAGAGCAAGGGTTTTGAAGGATATGGGCCAAATGCTGACAAATGGGACTAAGTCAGATTAGGGTGTCTGGTCAGCATGAATGAGTTGGACTGTCTCAGTGTTCTGAGTCTGAGGTCAGTTGAGCAGATGCAAAGTTAAATGGAGTATTTTTAGGGTTCTGGTAGATTGGAGTTTTGGAAGCCTTTTTGCTTTGAATTGATTTTGGAGATGCTGATCTTGTCAGTGCTGTATTTGTGGCCTAACTTTAGTTGCCTAAGATGATGATTTGTGATGGGCTTTCTTGAGCTGTGGTAGTTTTGTGCCAAATTGCTCCATTACCTAACTGAATTAGGTAGCAGAATGCTGCAACTTGGGATTTATGGGAAGACTGAACTGGCTGAAGACTTCCTTGAGTGGTCTGGGATGGTACTGAGCATGTTGCTCTGCTGCTGGGCTACATACAGTCAAATGAAACAAAGAATAATGTGACCACGAACTAAAATCGAAATTGGTGGAGAAACGCAGCAGATCTGGCTGCATCTGTGGAGAAAGAAACTGAGTTACTGCTTCATGTCCAGTTACCCAGCTTCAGTTCTGGAGAAGGTAACTGGACCCAAAACGGTAATTCTGCTTTCTCCGATGCTGCAAGACACGCAGACTTTCTCCAGATTTCTGCTTTTGTTTTAGTACGAAGAGTATTCAACATTTTGCTGAAAAACGTTTAAATTCCACTGATTGTGGAGCAACTGTAGCTGGGAGCAGTCCTAATTCTGTAATCTCACTGTGGTGTGAACAACGACAAAAACTTAAACTAAACATTAGTAATTTTCAGCAGTCAGGAGACCATATTGGAAATGTTATTCCCATGTAGATTTTGGGTTTTATTGCTGAAGCTGAATAGGACTTTGTTACTCATGGAATTGACTCTCTCATTGTAGAATAGAATGTTTTCAATGTCGTCATACTGTGAAGTGCAAAGTGATCTGTGTATGTTGATGATCATGAACCAGACTGCAGAATTTAAGTTATGATCTACATAGGCACCAGGGACCATTTTTAAAAACAAAAAAAAGGATGAAATAGAAGGTCCAGGGGACTTTTAGCAAAATAAAACTACGAGATTGTGCAGGTTTGAACGAACAACAACAAACTTTATAACACATCACTAGCGCACTGACATAATTGACAGTATATCTAAAATCTTCTGTTAATACACCTAGAATTAACATATGGTAAATATGAATAATGGACTCATTGAAATGTGCTTATCCAACAGCAAATGCGATCAAAACAAATCCTGAATTTCTCAGCAATTCTCAAACATTAATGTCAGATCACCAAATCTCAATACTTCACAATGCTTCACTTTCGCTGATCTGGCCTTAATACTCTCAAATCTGCTGCTCCATCGTTAACTGCCACAGCTATTGCTGTTATCCATTCCTGGCTCCATGCTCTGCTGAACTCTCAACTCTGGAAACTGCAGTCCACTGCGCATTTACAACTCCAGTCTTTCACTGGTGGTTAGCTTCACTAAGCCAGAACTACCCTGGGCTTTTCCTTGGTCTCGCTGTGTCGCGTGAAGCCAATATTACTTGTGTGCTTTTCAATCTCCTGCTCTTAGCGGGACTGAAAATTAAAGGCTGATTTGGCTTCTTCTGAATCCCCACAGCTCCCAAGGGTTGTGTTCTTGTTCTCTCTTGCTGCCTTTTTCTCTACATTAGTTTCCTACCCTAACCGCTTTTGAATTCATCTTCAGAGACCCTGGAACTGTCCTGAGTAACCTATTGAAAATCTTGCAACTAGCCCTGGTCCTGCTGGCTGTCTTCCTATTTGTCAGCAGAATTTCATAACATTTAATTCTTTGGAACTCTTTGTAACAGTACTTTTGGAACTGAGTGCTTCCTATATTGTGATCTCAAAGAATGCTGACATTCTGTAGCATGAAGAATGCTTTATTTAAAAATGCATTAATCACAGTATGCTTACATGAATCAAGGAATGGGCCTCATACACAGCAAGGAAAATTTAAAGGAATAGTCCAACATCAGGAGACTCTGTTCATGATTAAGGTTGCTGTGAGTGGCTAGTCAATTTAAACAGCCAGAGATGTGGAGAACCATTTGGGTTTTTTCAAGTTCGTCTAGGAAAACCTGCAGAATTTATTTAAAATCTATGCATGGACATTGAAGTGTTTGGTATGTGGAAATATTAGACTCCACTGTACTTGCAAGTAATCTTTGCACCTCTTTGTAAAGGTTTCTATAATTCTGACTGCATCATTGGCTGCAGTGTAACTCCCAAAGTCTTTGCACAAGCAAGAGCCTTAAAAACAGTGAGCTGCAGAACGTCTGTTAGCTGGTAGATCATGTAGAGTGAGGTCACTGAACAGTTTTCTTTCTTTAAACTCCTGTCACTTTTAGATTGTGTACTTTTCTATGCTTATCTGGCGTTTAGCAATACTACTACTACTGGCAGTGAAATGATAGGTTTCATGTTGCAGTTTGACATGAAAATCTACTTCCTGCAATCCCCTTCTTTAAACATTTGGGACAAGCCGTGTGCTTCACATCAATTCCTGCATTTTCTAGCCCTGGTACATTTCTCAACACGATAGAAGGTTTCGAAGCTCTTTTATTGCTTTATTGATCACAGTTTGATTTGGCTGGTTTAGCTATTTCCTATTGAGTAAAACTGATCTAAATTACTGAGAAAACGGTTGCTGTTTATGAGCCTGTGATTTAAGCTATAGATATTGCAATGCTGTGTCACAGCTGAATTGTTTAACATGAGAAAGCATAAATGTAGCTGATTTCAATTAAATGCTACTGTAATATAAATTGAAACGTTGTGAATTCTGTTTTTAATGTTTGTACTTTTGTCCTCAGGAGGTCCCAGGTGATCTAACACTAGACATTTTGCTGAATATGTCCGATACGAAGGTTTGTGAAGTCATGAAGAGGTATGGAGCTAACCCTGAGGAATGCTGTCGGCTGAATGCTGCCCTCTCCTGTTTAAGAAGCATAAATGATTCAGGTAATTGTTACTATTCAGCTCTTACAATGATGTAATTGGTGTAGTCTGGGAGTGTTCCACAATATCTTAAACTTTGAGAGGTTACTGAACAGCTTTTTGTTAAGGATGGGTTATGTTAAAAAAAAAATACATGTTGTGAGGTACTTTAAGATCCCAAACTAATTTTTTTACAGTTCAGTATGCATCCTGTTTAAAGTTAGAGATTGTGTTTTATTGTTGTAGTGACTGCTGATACTGTTGGAATTTGTTTGGTAATTTTCTCTGGCAAATATTCATGTTGATATTTTACATCAGGAAATTAAATGCGCCATGAGTCACAGCTATGACATTCACCATGACTCAGAGCATCTCCGCTCTGGTGCAAAACTTCAAAGAAGTCAGGAATATTGAACTTGGCATTTCTGATTTCATTGGTGGATAGGCCATTGTTGGTATGTGCCGGGTTTCTGGAGGCACCAGTTGCCACCATTGAAATTGGATGGTAGAGTGCCCGGTGTCTGGGACTGACTTGTTAAATCGTGTCTAAGTGTGGCACTGGAAAAAGCACAGCAGGTCAGGCAGCATCCGAAGAGCAGGAGAATCAATGTTTCATCAGAAACGTGTGTAGGGGGTGCTGAGAGATAGATAGGGGTGGGGTTGGGGGAAGGTATGTGGGATGGTGACAGGTGGATACAAGTAGTGTTACTATTTCAAAATAGAGGCAGCACGGTGATTCAGTGGTTAGTGCTGTTGCCTCACAGTGCCCAGGATTCGGGTTAGATTCCCACCTCCGGCAACTATCTGTGTGGAATTTGCACATTCTTCCTGTGTCAGTGTGGGTTTCCTCCGGGTGTTCTGGTTTCCGCCCACAATCCAAAGATGTGCAGGTCAGGTGAATTGGCCATGCTAAATTGCCCATAGTGTTAGGTGCATTAGTCAGGGGTAAATGTAGGGTAGGGAAAGGGTCTGGGTGGGTTACTCTTTGGAGAGTCAGCGTGGACTTGTTGGGCCAAAATGTGCTTTTATGAATAGAGTATATTTTGTCATATAGAAATATAGGTAATAGAATGATTGATTTTAAAAAAACACTGCGTATATGCACATTTCAGTGCTCAATGAATTGGTATGATAGGTGAGAAGGAAAGGGTAGCAGGTGGGAGTACTTTGTCTTAATTTTTTATGTATATGATTTCTGTTATTAATGTAGGTGCCAGAGTATGGTGACTTAAACATTTTCACTTTTGTAAAAATACAAATGTCAGTAATTTACTATTCTATTATATAAAGGGTCATGGGATTTGGGGCGAGGACATTAGGTTGTGTGAGTTGAAATAATTTGGAGTATGGGGGTGAAGACTTGGAGGAAAGGGGATTTCTTTTTAAAACATTCCCCCCCCCCCCCCACCTTGTGGAGAGGTAAAATAGCCCTTTCGAACAAGTCAGGAGTGTGATGGTATGCTCTCTGCTTGCTGGATGAGTACAGCTCTAACAATATTTGAAGTGTAATGGCCCTCAGCTTGCTTGATTGTCACCACATCCACAAACATTCATTCACTCCCTCCACAACCACATAGTAGGAGTATTGTGTACCATGTATAAGATGCACTGCGGAAATTCACCAGAATTCCTTAGTTTATTCCAAACTTATAATCACTGCCATCTTAGAAGGAGAAGAGCAGTCAATACGTTGGAACACAGCATCTACTTGTTTCCCTCCAAGCTTCTCACCATCTGACTGGAAATTATATTACCATTTTAGTGTCACTGAGTCAAGATATCTTCTAGAAAGCGATGTTTCCCTACACCATATGGACTGCAATGGCTTATGAAGGCAGTTCATTATAACCTTCTCAAGGCAGCTAGAGATGGGCACTAAATGCTGGCCCAGATACAGAAGTCCAGATTAATTGTTTTTTAAGAGCAGCATGTTTAGCTAGCAGTTTTGCGATGGATCAGTTGCTGCAATAACAAATTTGTCGCAAGGTCCTGGTCCAGGTTGCTATTGGCTTGCTGCCACTGGCAAGTTCTGTTCTGTTATTGTTGGACTTGGCTGTGATTCCCAAAACTCTAGTGCTGACATTTCCTTCTTGAGTTAATTGCATACTGATGGACTAGATGACAAGTTTCTGGAAGGCTTCAACAGCTGGGTGTTTGCTCCACTTTGGAAAATTGGCACAACAAGGGGAAGGATGGGAGATTCCACACATTTTGTGTAAAATATTTTGCAGAGTTGACTACTTCACAAATAGTAAAAATGTTTTGACAAACCAGCATTAGTTGAGTTATTCGATGCATCTTTTGAGCCCAACTCAGTTAATTAAGAATTGAGCAACTAAAGTTGTGGTGCCCAAGTTGAGTACTGTATTGAGATAGAATATGTTGGGTAATTCAATCTTCAGAGATTTTTCTTTCAATGAGAAATCTGTCTGGTTTTTATCAGCTTGAGTAGATCTGAATTGTCTTCCGTTTGATTTCATTGCTGATTTATGCAATTTCTGAATGTAATGTTCAGCAACATTTGTGACAACTTGGACACTGAAGCTGCTCATGTTCATATGCAGCAAGCTCTGAATAATGTTCAGGATTGGGCTGATAAGTTACCAGAAACATGTGTGTCATGCAAATGCCAGGGAATAACCATCTCCAATAGGATATCTTCCTTTGATGTTCAATGGCATCACTATCACCAAAGTTCCAGTATTGATTTCCTGGTCAACAGTATCCAAGATTCAAACTGGACCAGCAATATAAAGTAGGAGAAAGTGAGGACTGCAGATGCTGGAGATTAGAGTCAAGAGTGTGGCGCTGGAAAAGCGCAGCAGGTCAGGCAGCATCCAAGGAGTAGGAGAATTGATGTTTCGGGCATAAGCCCTTCATCAGCAATATAAGTACGGTGGATACAAAGTGGTCAAAGGTTAGGGACCCTTTGCATAGAACTCACCTCATGACTTTCAAAGCCACTAATTACATGGCACAAGTCAGGACTGTGATGGAAATCGCTCTACTTGCCTGGATGGGTCACTTCCAACAACACTTGGAGCTCAACATCATCCATGGGAAACAGCCTGCTTGATTAGCACCATATCTGCCCCCCCTTTCCATGTTAATTTCTTTCACCACTGAAGCACAGTGTCAGCTGTGTAGCATCTATAAGATGCATTTCAGACTTCTCTGAAAGCACCTTCTGAATATGTCTACCTGGAAGGGCAGAGCAGAAGATCTATGGGGACACTTTTATTGTTTGCAAGTTCCACACTATCCTGACTTGGAACTGTATCACCATTCCTTTGATATTGTTGGGTCAAAATCCTGGAATTCCTTCCCTGAAAGCACTGTGGGTGTACCTACACACTCTGAACTGCAATGAATCAGAAATGCAGCCCACCACCACTTTTGCCAGAGCAGTTAAAGTTTAGAAATAGACAGTGAATTAGCAGGGTTGCCCACATCCCACGAATGATATTTTTTAAAAGCATTAGCAGCATTATCAGTAATAGTATTCAATTCAACTTATCTCCTTTTGTTATTTAAGATCATACTTCTAAGTATTGTTCCTTCTGTCTTGCATATCTGTAATTTTCGTTTTAGTAATTGACCTGTTGAGGTCCTACAAAGGGGTACAGAAAATTGGAATGTTCAAAATATTGCAACTGGTTCATTATGTCTGTGCCAATTAATTTGCACCCATTTAATGATCTATATGTTGGCTTCCTTCCTATTTCCTTTCAACTGCCTTGCATTTTGGCTGCTTTAATCTGACTGTTTTTGTTTCCATTGTTTGCTTCCGAATACTTTCCTAAAGCATGACAAATCCGTCAAACATCATTTACATTGTGGTGAAATTATTATAGTATTTTTAAATCTAAATGAAATGCAAGTGATGACTCTGTCATTTAAGTCTTTTATTAATTGTTAATCTGTTGTCATGTTACTTCATTGTTCATCATTGAGCCATTATACTGTATGAAAATGTTTATCACCAGAAATTCAGTGAGTTGTTGAAGAATTTTAAAGGCAAATGTTGCTATGTTAATGAACTTTGATCTTTTATTTTGTATTTTTTTAAAATAGGTGGTGAGCTACAAGATGACACTGTTCTTTGGACTTCATCCGAGACAAGACGAGAAAGCAGTACTGTATCTCCTTCAGAACTATTTTGTCCTGTTGGTTCAAGACAGCCACACAGTCCTTCCCCTGTTCCCAGATTAATACCCTCTCCACCACGTTCAATATCTGTTTCTGTTATTCCAACTTCGGAATCTATATGCTTGCCAAATCGCTCAGACAACTTAGTAGACCCTTTTTCACCATCCCCTCGACCGGGTCGGCGAACATCAGGGCCCCAAACTATTACAATTACGCCACCAGCCACTCCTCCCTCTAAGAAGAAGCATCGTTTTAAGCCACCCCGAACTCCACCACCACCTTCTAGGAAACTTATTCAGCTTTTTCCTGGTTTCTCCGGACTCACCAGGAGTAAATCTCATGAATCACAACTGGGCAATAGAATAGATGAGGTACCAACAATTAAGTAAGTATGACTTATTCATATATCAATGTGATGAATGCACATCTGCAAACAGTTGTTATACCTTTTTAAGTAAAGCTGTTTTCAAATAATTATTTGGTGGTGCAGAATTTGACTCTTGCTGAAAGAAGATATGGAAACTTTTTGTTTGGCACTCATCTGGGCAATTCACAAGAATACCAATTCAAGGGGAAAACCCCCACTGTTCATACTGGTTGAGAGTAGAGTGCTGATTGGTTTGCAAGTAGATTCTAACTGGTAGAGAGATTGTCATGGAGAATGCACCTACTAATGCTGATTGTCAGTTAACTTGCCAGACTTTGCTTAAATTTTAAATTAGACATGCTGACTGATTCAGGGCATTATCTTGAGAAATTAATTAGTGAATGACTATCACCTATTTAGGGTGTAGGTTTGCTCACTGAGCTGTAGGTTTGATATCCAGACGTTTCATTACCTGGCTTGGTAACATCATCAGTGGTGACCTCCAAGTGAAGCGAAGCTGTTGTCTCCTGCTTTCTATTTCTATGTTTGTCCTGGATGGGGTGCCCGGGGTTTGTGGTGATGTCATTTCCTGTTCATTTTCTAGGGGTTGATAGATCTAGATACCATCTATGTGTTTGTTTATGGCGATGTAGTTGGAGTGCCAGGCTTCTAGGAATTCTCTGGCATGTTTTTGCTTAGCCTGTCCCAGGATAGATGTGTTGTCCCAGTCGAAATGGTGTTTTTTTTTTCCTCAGTGTGTAGGGCTATGAGGGAGAGAGGGTCGTGTCTTTTTGTGGTTAGCTGGTTTTCATGTATCCTGGTAGCTAACATTCTTCCTGTTTGTCCTACGTAGTGTTTGTGGCAAGAAAGGGCTGCCACAAACACTACGTAGGACAAACAGGAAGAAAGTTAGCCACCAGGATACATGAACACCAGCTAGCAACAAAAAGACATGACCCTCTCTCCCTCATAGCCCTACACATGGAGGAAGAAAAAACACCATTTCGACTGGGACAACACATCTATCCTGGGACTGGCTAAGCAAAAACATGCCAGAGAATTCCTAGAAGCCTGGCACTCCAACCCCAACGCCATAAACAAACACATAGATGGTATCTAGATCTATCAACCCCTCAGAAAACGAACAAGAAATGACATCACCACAAACCCCAGGAACCCCATCCAGGACAAACATAGAAAGCAGGAGACAACAGCTTTGCTTCACTTGGAGGTCACCACTGATGATGTTACCTAGCCAGGTAATGAAACGTCTGGATATCAAACCTACAGCTCAGCGAGCAAACCTACACCCTAAACCTCAACCTGAGCTACAAACCTTGCACTATCACCTAATTTTGTAGAGTTGTATATGCATTGTGCCTGTTCCATGTTATTCCTGCGTGCAACGAACAGGGTCCTGTCTATTAATACTTGTAGCTTTCATTGCACACAAGTGTGCCACATACTGCGAGTCTAATTGATAATCCCAAATTTGTCAGTCAGGTTTGCATTGCTGTGCCTGTACTGGAAGTTTCAACAAACTGAATTTTTTCTCAGTGATTCTAAAGCTGTTTTAATTCAGATGACTTTGCTGCACCTTGTGAGATTGAAACATTATTCTGCTAGTTGATGTGTACTAATTTTATTTTGGGGACGAATGGGCGGGGGGTTAATTCAGGACTTAAAATTTAATCACGGGTCTGAATATTTAAACAGTTTGTTACACTGTTGGCCGAGTGTGTTAGTGTGCAAATTTGTGCATGTTGAATCAGATCAAGCAGAATAGCGAACACTTTGAGGATTGGTGAGTTTGACAGTGCCCATCTATTTTTTCTACACTCTTCGCTCTCTTTCTCCCATCCTCACTTTCTAATGTCTCCTCCATCTCCTCCTCCCCACACTCTAATTTCAAGTGATTAACTTTTTTCAAGGATGGAGTGGGCAGGACTAAGGTCGTCTTTGTTGATGTTAAAAAAGTATTTGACAGCCATGATTTCATTTTGACTTGATGCTTCTTTCTTTTCCTTTTGACTGTAAGAGTTTAAATTGCCATTTTGAAGGCTAGACTGTCATTGCTCAAATGTACCCCCTACTGTTCATTTGCAGAGTAGCATGGGGAAGCGAAGAGAATTTGCTCAGCTGAGTGCCAACTGGTGGTATGAAATACTCAGCATTAGGGGGAGGAAACATGGCAAGTTTGTACTCTCAACATCCCAGCCAACTTGATCCATTTATGAAGAATGATTTTGAAGTGAATTCTTTTTCAGGAATTTGCACAGTATATGTTGTGCTGCACCATAAAGTAGAGCTGAAAATTCATTTACCCTACTCCCTATAGAACTGTAAGGCAATCCAGCTAAAACTCTTGTATAAGAACTTGTAAAGCATTGGAAGTATGTTATTCTTCTCTGACAATGCCAATTTATTTCAGGTCTTTTTGGGGACTGGTTTGGTAGGCACAACAACAATTCATGCCATTGATGCTGACAAACCATATTTCTAATAGCGACACCCAAAATCCAGATTTAAGACGGTCCAGTTATTAGAATGTTTCTGCAGATAGTATAGCTTTTTTTTCCTGAACTTTGCGAACTAAACAATGTACCTTATTTCATTTTGTTTGTTATTTTTGTATGTGATATTTGTTAGTTGTAGCCAAGGATGTGATTGGTTATCTTTATCACCTTGCAAGGATTCCTGGCGGAGACATGAACTGGGTTTTATGCGTAAAAAGAAAAACATGATTTTCTTATTAATAACATTCCTGAGGTTTTTGACATGAAGCTACTGTGCACAGTGTCTGTTGTAAACCATTACAGAATCACGCAGTTTTCCCATAAAATGTTAATATGTAAATATTCATTGGGTGTTCATAGAGTTTCCAAAACATGCCCAAAGTTGAAAGCTTAGTTTCACTAAAAATCAAAGATTTGAGCATTTATAAATATTCATAATACTGTATGAAATAGCTCAGAAAACAGTTTTGTATTTAGATATGTATTTGATAAATATTCTGCTTCAAGCATTTATCAGGTATTAAACAATAAATGATGATGGGTCAGTAATTAGATTAGATTTCCTACAGTGTGGAAACAGGCCCTTCGGCCCAACAGGTCCACACCAACCCTCCGAAGAGCAACCCACCCAGACCCATTTCCCCTCTGACTAATGCACCTAACACTACGGGCAATTTAGCATGACCAATTCACCTAACCTGCACATCTTTGGACTGTGGGAGGAAACCAGAGCACTCGGAAGAAACCCACACAGACACTGGGAGAATGTGCAAACCCCACGCAGGCAGGCACCCAAGGCTGGAATTGAACCGGGGTCCCTGGTGCTGTGAGGCAGCAAGTGCTAACCACTGAGCCACCGTGCCGCCCCATGTTGTAATAGTTTTGGTGAAAGTTCTTCAGGTTAATTTATTATCTTTTAACCAAAGCCAAGCGTCTCTTATTGCTTCTAGATTTTGTGTAATAATGCCAATCTACCTTCAGTTTGTTTGTCAGCCAAATCTGTGGTCCTTAAGTTGAACTATCCAATCTTGTGTAGATGACACGAAGATTGGTGGAGTAGCAGATAGTGAAGGGGACTGTCAGAGAATGCAGCAGAATATAGATGGACTGGAGAGTTGGGAGGAGAAATAGCAATGGAGTTCAATCCGGGCAAATGCGAGGTGATGCATTTTGGAAGGTCCTATTCTAGAGCAAACTGTATGGTAAATGGAAAAGCCTTGGGGAAAATTGATGTACAGAGAGATGCTAGAGGAATTAGAGGGTGGTAAATGTTACACTGTTCAAGAAAAGTTAAAAACGTACCTAGTACATGCTAGTCAATTTAACAATCGTTAAGAATCAACAGTTAGGATACAATGGAGAGCCAGTTGGAGAGAATGGAGTTGATTAAATACATTTTTAAATTGTAGATTGTTTTACTTTAAAGAAAGTGAATAAGTAGCAGAAGTTTAATTTAAGGAAATCCAATAGATGACAAAATATCACTCAAGGGGCTGCTGAACAAACTTAAAATTCATGCTGGGCTAGAAACAGAAATCCTAGACCCTTGCATTCCTCATGGTCCATTCCCCCCAGCCTTGAGTCTACTTGGCTGTGCTCAGGTCCAAGGTACTGGGCCGAGATGTACACCCCTCACCTGGGCCCTGGGCTTATGTCATTGGAGGGTCAGTCCCAGGTTGGATAAATTGACTTGAGGACAGAAAACAGTGCTGTGATAATTGGTTGTTCTTCAGACAGGGGGAAGAGGGGCTATTTTTAGATTCTCGCTAACACCTTTGTTTAGGTGATGCAGTGATGACAACCATCCAAATACAGGAGGTAGGGGATTTTTGGATTCTCTCAGAAGAAGAATTGGAAGAATTCATGCCTAATCATTATTAATCAACTATCTATTAAATGTAAAGCCAAGGTTTCCACGGAAAGCATTACATTTCTTAGATGCCGTAGTATTTAATTTGGCAGAAAGTAACAGGTGTGAGTTAGCATCAAAATATCTTTTTCCCTAAGTAACTGACCTATCCTTCTAACACAATCATGACCAAAAACAAACCTTCCAGCTAATATTTTTCTATCACAACTTGTGAAGCTGAACTATTTTCATCAGGAAGTTAGTACCCTTTTACTGAATCTCTGATTTCAATCTCAGATTTAAATTTAAGAATTGAGACACACTGTTCATTAAAATAGATTCCACTACATTCTCCTCCCTCCCATACAGTAGCCCCTAAATATATATAGCCTTACGTGCACGATAACTTATTCATTTGCAAGTACATCATTTTTTCTCTTGCCCTCTCTCACTGTCTTGCTCTGTCGTTTGTTATGATCATGGCTGCTCATTCAACTCAATGACCTGTTGCTGCTTTTCCTTTGATCGTTTTAGCCCCAAGTGCTATATCCGACTCATTCTTGAAATCAAACAATGCTTGGGCCTAGACTATTTTCTGTGAATTCCACAGGCTCACCACTCCTGATAAAGAAATTTCTCTCTCTTTCAGTCCCAAATAGTCTACCCTGTATCCCTAATCTGAGACCCCTGGTTCTCGACTCACCTGTCAGTGGGACCATCCATTGTGCATCTTACTATGTCTAGTCCTGTTAGAATTTCATATTTTCTTTGAGATCCCCCCAGTGCTCCATGCTGCCCACCTTCACAGTTACGGCTGTACAGGACATTGGTTAGGCCACTTTTGGAAAATTGCGTGCAGTTCTGGTCTCCTTCCTATTAGAAGGATGTTGTGAAACTTGAAAGGCTTTGTAAAAGATTTACAAGGGTATTGCCAGAGTATTTGAGCTATAGGGAGAGGTTGAATAGGCTAGGGCTGTTTTCTGTGGAGCATCGAGGCTGAGGGGTGACCTCAGAGGTTTATAAAATCATGAGGAGCATGGATAGGATAAACAGACAAGGCCTTTTCTCTGGGGCGGTGGAGACCAGATTTAGAG
Organism: Chiloscyllium punctatum; assembly: GCF_047496795.1. Classification (NCBI taxonomy): domain Eukaryota; kingdom Metazoa; phylum Chordata; class Chondrichthyes; order Orectolobiformes; family Hemiscylliidae; genus Chiloscyllium; species Chiloscyllium punctatum. Next base: position 83,835,541 of record NC_092757.1, on the reverse strand, counting down.
GATATAGCTTGAGTGTGAGAAGGGAAAAATATATAAAAGGGACCTAAGGGGCACCTTTTTCACATGGAGGGTGGTGCGTGCATGGAATGAACTGCCAGAGGAAGTGATGGAGGCTGGTATAAGTGCAACATTTAAAAGGGATCTGAGGGGTATATGAATAGGAAGGGTTCGGAGGGATACAGGCCAAGTGCTGGCAAATGGGACTAGATTAGGTTAGGATATCTGGTCAGCATGGATGATTGGACCAAAGGGTTGGTTTCCATGCTGTATACCTGAGTCGAATAGGCCACCAGAACAGACAGGCAAGTTCCAGATAGAATTTAACATAGAGAAGTGAGGTGATACTTTTTGACAGGGAAAGATAGAATCAATATAGTTAAATGGCACTGTTCTAAAGAATATGCAGATATAGAGGTTTCTGGGGGTTTGTATGCACTGATCTTTTGAAGGTGGCCAATCAGAGGGAGAGAACTATCAAGGCATTTAAGAGCTTTATCTTCAGAGATGTCAAGGTATTGATTTCAAAAACCTGGAAATTAAGTTCTTTTTTCATCATAACTACAGTGTTAGGTCCAGTACAGGTCACCACACTCAATACTTGAAGACCGTCGTTACTCTGCAGTGGAGATTTACCAGAATGGCTCCAGAGATGGGGCAATTTAGCTTGAAGGTTAGGATGGAGAAGCAGCAGTGGTTGTTCTTCTTTTGAGGTTCATGGGAGGTCTAATTAAGGTGAACAAGATTACGAGTAGTTTAAATGAGCGAGGCCAGGCTTGTCCAACCTTTCCACGTGGATGGCCACATTTCAACTTTTCTTTCCCTTGGGACTGGTGAACAAATTTAATTTAAAAATAAAGTTTGGAAGCTTGGTGCATTTGAGAAACAAATTCCAAAACAATGATTCGATTTACAGCTCATTCTGATATAACGTGCGTTTCATTAATGCAAGTTTGCTATACCGTGATCGGCAAATTGGGTACACTTTCTAAACTGCAAACTTTTAAAATGCGCATTAGATATAATGTGATCCCATTAGTTTAAACGGTGCTGCTATCACGTGATTTTCGTATAACACGGTATTGCACGAGTACCAGAACTACCGCGTTGTAGCAGAGCTAACGCTAATAAAGTTGACCATTTAAAAAGTGCCAAGCATCAGAGTTAACTAATGATTAGTTTTACTGTATTTCAGTTGGGAACCAGAGCTAGAAAGGACAGAGTTAGGACCACAGACCTGATCACCCGGGAAGGGGCTCGGACCAGGCCGAGCTATGGAGTTGGACTTGGAAATGCTGATGTTGCTTTTGCCTCTGGTGGCACACACACCAAACTGGTCCCAGCAAAATTTGTATGAAATTTATCAGAATTCTTCTTAGCTGATGGTGCACAGATAGGGCGATACAGGCCTGAGATGTAGGGGGATATGAGGAAGGATGCTTTCTGCAGCCAGTGGTAATAACCTGGAACCTGGTTGTGACATGAGCAGTGCCAATAGATATGATTGTTGATTTCCAAAGGACATTGGATAAACAGCAGGGAACTAAATTTGCAGAGCTGTCAGAATAATATTAAGCAAAAAAAAATCTTTGTACCCAGGGCTGAATGGCAGCCTCCTGTGTCATTGTGAATATTAAGCAATGTTTTCTTTGTGAAATTCCACTATTGATAAGAGCTAAAGCCATGTGGCTGTGCTATTGTTTAAATAACTTTTTTTTTTCAGACATGTTACTAAATGCAGCAAAATTATAGATGTGAGACATTCATTTGGAGAAAGCAGAGTTTTTTTAATATTTTTAAATTGGCTATTGAGTGAATCCTATGTGCTCCAGTTTCAGTTGGAGGTAGATATATGTAATATAAAGTTACTCGACAAGACTTCTGCTAGGCTCCAGTATTACAAACTTATAGGCCTCTATTAAAAATGCATTTGTGATTTTGGTTCACCAAAAGAAAGATCTTTTTATTCACTCCACGTGTCATCTTATGGCTCCATTCTGCACATTTTTAGCCCCATAATTGAGTTGATTCATTTCAGTCCTGTTCTTTGGTATTAAATCTGTGTGATTCAATTATAATGGTATTTTTATTTAAATTTGTTGTATATATTTTATCACTTCTTCTTTGCAATTTTAGATTATACAGCATATTGATTTAATTATATTATCATTTATTATTATTAGTCAATGTAACTATTGTTCAACTTTTCTTTCTAGGTTCGGTAAGAAAAACAAGTTTTTTCTCAATCTGAACATCAATGGCAGTGGCAGCAGCTGTGATGATATTGCTACCCGGTCCCCTTTAATGCCATGTAGGCCTTTCTTTCCTCAATCTATTGGGAGTTCTCACTGTGTTCCCACAACGCCTTGTCCATCTGATGACCACAGTTCTCCTAAAAGTTGGTATTTTAACATTAACATGACTCTGATGCATGCAGTGTTTCGGTGTTTTTGCACTTATCACTAGATTATTTGGCATAATCCTGCATGGCATGCTTGGTTTTCAAGTTTGCATGATTTTTCTCAGTGAATTGGCTGAGTAGACAACTAATCAATGTGCAAATCTTTCACTCTAATCACTTTAAATATGTGTTGAATCTTGTCTCTATTTCAAAGATGCATCTTTCCTGTCTGTTCTTGACATTTTCTGGAAACATAATTAATTTTAATTTAATTCTTGCAAACCTCTTATGCCATTCATCATTCCATAGCTGAAATAGCAAGTATGGCATGATCACTATTTTTCTCTTGAACAAATTAAGAGTTGCGTGACTAGCCCACAATTGCAATTAACTGAATGTGCAGTTAGCTGTGCATCCTCAATATAAAAACACTCTTCGGCTGGATGAAAGACCTGAACTCCAAAGGTGAGGTGAGAGTGGCTGCCCTTGACATCAAGGCTGAGTTTGACTGAATCTGGCATGGGAAACTAGAGTCGATGGGAAAGCTCTCTGCAGTTGGAGTCATACCTGGCATTTGGAAGATGGTTATGATTGTTGGTGGTCAGTCATCTTAGCTCCAGGGCATCTCCAAGAGTTCCTCAAGGTAGTGACCGAGGCCAACCATCTTCAGCTGCTTTTGTCAATGCCCTTCCCTCCATCATAAGATCAGAAGTGGGAATGTTCACCAAAGATAGTTTGTGCATAATCAGCACCATTCATGATGACTCGGATATTGAAGCAGTATGTTCAAATGCAGTAAAACATGGACAAAATCCAGGCTGGGGTGGCAAGTAACATTCACACCACACAAGTGCCAAGTACTGACTGTCTGCAATAAGCAAACAGTGAAATTTACAGCTGACCTTGGAGAAACCCGTGTGTGGGAGCTCACAGCAAGGGAGCAGCTAAGCAGCCATTTAAAGCATAACTCGCTGTTTTTCTTTTGTAAAGCGATGATAGCAAATAGTGGGTTTTTAAAATTTGTTATTGAGATCTGTCTCTTGATTAACTTTAAAAACATAAAAACACAGGTTCTAAGCTAGCCTGGAGCAGTATTTCTTTAAAGCAGGAAGACTGTGCTATTTCCTGGGTCTGTAGATTGATAACATGCAAAAATGGCAAGTTGGACCAAAGGGTCTGTTTCCATGCTGTACATCTCTGTGGCCTGTAGTAGATTGATGTGTTCTTCCTGTTGGATGTAGGAGATTAAGGAGAGTTTCCATGTTACTAGTGATTATGTCTGCAAGAAGTGTATTTGGTTGTAAATCCTATTGGACTGCATGATCCAGATGGAGCGACAGTTAGAGGCAATGATGAATTTACAGAGTTGGGGGGGGGAGGTGGGTTAGAGGGAGGGAGGGAGTTAAACTGAAGATGTAGACTGTTGACCTCCAGGAAAGCTAAGGGAGGGAGGCAGGTAGTGCAGGAGTCTCCTGTGGCTATCCCGATCTCAAACTGTTGTTGAAATTGTAGGCAGTGATGTAGCACTGACAGTCAGGTTTCTGGTACCTAGGCTGACTCTAATGTAATGAGAGGTCTGCCAAGTTCCAAACAATCGATTGTGATAGGGGACTCTCTTGTCAGAGGTACAGACGGATGATTCTGTGGCTGATAGCGAGACATCAGAATGGTGCGTTGCCTCCCCGGTGCCAGGTTCAACGATATCTCAGAGGGTGCAGACTATTGTCTAAGAGGAGAGGGACCAGTGTGAGGTTGTGTACACATTGGAACTAACAACACAGGAAGAGTAAAGGACACAAACCTGAGGAGAGTATAGGAAGATAGGCAGGAATTAAAAAAGTAGATCCTCAAAGGTAGTAATATCTGGATTACTCCCGGTGCTACGAGCTAGTGAGGGTGAGAATAGGAGGATAGAGTAGATGAATGCGTGGCTGAGGAGCTGGTGCATGGGAGAAGGATTCACATTTTTGGATCATTGGAATCTCTTCTGGGATAGAAGTGACCTATATTAGGAGGATGACGGATTGTACCTGAATTGGAAGGAGACTAATATACTGGTGGGGAGATTTTCTAGAGCTACTCGGGAGGATGTAAATTAGTGAAGGGGTTGGGGGGGATGCAGGGTGATGGCAACAAGGGTGTGGTGGTAGGGGAGGTGGCAGAACCCTGGGCAATTAGTGAGGAAAGAGATCAGTCTAATCCTAGAATCTGGCACCTTTTTATTGCTTTCTTTTCAGATTTCTCTTCCACAAACAAACACCACTTTTTAAAAAATTAACTTCAATTAAATTGATAACCCGTATTTCCTATACTGCTTTTATTTGCAAAACTGTGCTGCCACCCCATTATGTGGAATTTTAATTGTACTTCTTTTTTATATCACTGACTGTCGTGAAGGAAGTGCATATTCTGTAACCTACTTTAACCAATGTTTAGGTCACACATTATACACCCAATTACTTGGAAAATGTAGGGGGTGATATTGCACTGACAGCCAGATTTCTGGCACTGAAAAGGACATTAATGTAATGAGGGGTATGCCAGGTTATTCTACAATAACTAACTTTATTGTCATGAATAATAGTGCATCATTGGTCTCTGAACATGAAGTGCTAGTTGCTTTGTAACTGTGCTCAAGATATCACTTGATGCAAAACGTTTGCTAATAGGAGCTGCAGCTGCTACTCTATAGCACCACCCACATGAACTTCTTATTGAATATCTTAGCATGCAATAGTGTCCTGCTTGTAAGCACTATGTGACATTGCAATATTTAAAGAAATACTTCATTCTTGAGAACAAAGAGTTGGCAATTGATGAACCCACTTGGTATCGTAGTGGTTTTAACAGGTCTTACTAACTAGCCCATGCAGCTGGAACTGGCTGTGCCCCTACAGGGGGCGTAATTATAATTTGGCTTGTCGTATTTCTTTTTCTGTGGCATAATTGATCTGCAAAGTACAGCACAATAATGTGAATAATCACTGATCTGATCTTTATTATTCTGGCCTTCAGTGTTAATTATTGCCGAACTTGTCCTGTGACGTTTATTTGAAATATTGCTTTGATTTATTGATTTCTCTTCCTGTCCCCATCTTTTATGCTCTACATCCTTCTCCCCCTAACCCTCTGCCCTCCTCTCCTGTTCCATGTCTGCTGGTATCTTGCCAGTGGGGTCATTCTTTGTGTGTGAGGCTTGGCACTAAACATGAGCAGGCATTTTACAGTGTCAGAACTGAGCCTGGTTTCATTCCATCCAAACTTTGTGTACACTTTGCAGCAGTCACTAGATAATGATCATGGAAGTAGAACATCTACATTTCAAATGTCACCAAGATCCATCAAATTAGCACAATCTGTAACACTTTAAGCTGTATTGTTTAGCATCTGAGGGGAGTATAATAATCTTTTCATTCTACTTAATAGTAACATAAATTATTTTTTGTGCCCTCTTGTCATTTTTTAAACCAGTTAGATCAACAGCTCCCAGATATATTCTTAGTCTTCATTGACTCAGACTATCTCAGCAATTCTGACAGCAAAGTGGCCTGGATTTTGTGGTTAATACCATATAGCACCTATCAGAAACCAAAAAGATATCTGTCCACCATGGTTTAGCAGAATCTAAAATACTGATTTTTCTCTGTGCTGTTGTGACTTTGACTTTGGTGTCATCTAGAAATAGTGCTTGCAGCAGACAGGCCGATAAGCCAATCAGATTGAAGAATTCTGATGACCAAAACAGTAGTGATATTTATTACATTTTAGAATATTTTACAGGAAGCAAAATAAAAATTAAGGTGTATACATGAGATTAAGGTAGAAGTAGAGATATGAAAGTTCTGATCAAAGTTGAAATGTGATAGAAGAAATTATTTTAAAATTGAATTTTCAATTCTCGATTTTAAAAACTACGTTTTTCGGATCAGAGGCTATTTAGCATGTTTGATATGCCGTTTAAAAATTCAGTTGCATCTCATTTAGCCAATGCAAACTGAGAATAGTGCGCAAGTTGAAGTTCACGAAAGTTTACAGATTCTGTATTGATTGCATTTGTGAAAACTGCAACATCATACCCTTTCTGGAGTAGCAGGGTAGATTAGATTAGATTTCCTACAGTATGGAAATAGGCCCTTCGGCCCAACAAGTCCACACCGACCCTCCAAAGAGCAACCCACCCAGACCTATTCCTCTGCATTTACCCCTGACTAATGTACCCAACACTATGGGCAATTTAGCATCGCACCTAACCTGCCCATCTTTGGATTGTGAGAGGAAACTGGAGCACCTGGTGGAAACCCACGCCGACATGGGGAAAATGTGCAAACTCCACACAGGCAGTTGCTTGAGGTGGGAATTGAACCCAGGTCCCTGGCACTGTGAGGCAGCAGTACTAACCACTGAGCCACCATGCCGCCCAAAACCAGTGGAAATTTCTCATTCTCCTTGATCAATGCTATATGTGGGAATGTTACTATCCATTTGCTTAGCACTGATGATGAACTTCAGTAGTTCTGTGATCATTATAACTATACATTCTAGGTCCTTTTTATCCACAGCTTTCAGCCTTTAAAGGGCTAAACTCTAAGGCTTAATCTAATGAGGCTTGTATTTGCTGATTTCTTATAAAGTTAAAAATCACACAACACCAGGTTATAGTCCAACAGGTTTATTTGGAAGCACTAGTTTTCGGAGCGCTTCTTCTTCAAGTGGTTCCTCAACCACCTAACGAAGCAGCAGCACTCCGAAAGCCAATGCTTCCAAATAAACCTGTTGGACTATTAGCTGGTGTTGTGTGATTTTTAACTTTGTCCACCCCAGTCCAACATCGGCATCTCCAAATCATTCTTATAAAGTGTAGCTTTTTTTTGCAATGTACTCAAACTCTTTTGACTAGATTTTGAAGTTTGTCAGATTGTATTAACAATATGCAAGTACTTCTTCACTTTCATCTATTGTTCCAGTAATTATCATAAATATTTTTTCACCCATCTTTACTTGTGCATTTCACTCTGCTCCCCTCCACCAACCTAAAAACTCTTTCAGTTCTCCCAAAACATAGCATTATGTTTTTAACCTAAGCTGGAATATGAGAACCTTAAAGGAACATTCTTTATAAAGAATGAAACTAATGTAAAAATCATTATTTATTTTTCCCCCAACCAGTTTCCCTATCCAAATAAAATAATGAAGGAACTCTCAAACATGGAAAATTGGTCATTTGGGGAACTGCAGATACAGCATGTCTGTTTATTGCTGAATGATCCTACAAGGTCATTCACTCTGTTTTTGACTAAAACTGCTTGACGTAATAGGTTGTTTTATGTATACAGTTTAAGTCAAATGATTAGCTTATCTACCATTCTCTTTAATTGGAGAATAAGAAGTTTTGTGGAGCCAAGTTTGTTTTGGTGTGCATTGATTTATCCAAAACTTTATTCCATAACCCTGTGTTTTATTATTACAAGAGCCTCTATTTAAATTGTGTAAGTCCTTGATGTTGCCTAAAAGGCACCAAGCTTAGACTTTGTGCTTGCATCCAAGGCAACTTGAGCCTCACACACAATATAAATCCCTTCTTCTCATTTATGGCAATCCAAGGTGATGTAGAATGTGCCTTAAAGCAAGCATTGGCTTGTTAAGTCCAAGTAATTTTCACCTTAGTAACTGTTAAAAATGGTTTAATTTTTTTTGACTGTTTAAATGTAGCCTCTTCTCCCTTTGCAGACACTTTACATGTACCGCGTGGATCCCCTCAGATGGTGCAGAGAGATTTTGGGCTTTCCATTACACATAGGTAAGTAACAAGAACCCAGAAGAAAATTTCTTCTTTCTTGGGTCTATAAATATTTATGGTGATGCAGTTGAATCTGTTGGCCTTTATTTACATTTTAAGATCAGATTATTATTGTTTTGTCTCTTTTTCTTGCACTGCAGCCAAAGGAGATGAGGCTAGAATAATAAATCAAGGATGAAGTAGGATTACCTTTCTTTAAACAGCAAATTTAGAGAGCATGATTAAAATATAACTTTAGTTCTGTAGTGTTCCCTTTCTTACTGTTGTTGTTGAGTTCTGCCTGGTTATCTACCTGATGGTTGCCCATAAAAGAGTGATTTTAAAATCAGGAACTGGACTTGTGGGGAACTACAGGTTAGGTACAGCGCCATGTCACTGTATGATGCAATTGTTGCACCCATTCTGAGAATGAGTTTTCAGTTTGGGAAAGCCACTAGTCGGCCCAGCAAATGCATGTGTTTTAATGGAACTGATTATTTGGTTTACGTTGTGCTTAAAGGAATTATTACTGCATTACCCATGATGGTGAAAATAACCAAACTTTGGGTAAATTTGTCCCTGGAAGACTACATTTTAAAAATGGCAATCCTGTTTTTAAAAGAGATGTGTAAATGTGTTTTTAACCTTACAATCCACAATTGTTTGCTGCTATTGACCTCTTAGAAAGTAGCGTTCCTGGAAATGTCTGGTTGGATCTTGGTTGTACTTCTTATTGGATGTCCAAAGATATGCAGGCTAAGTGGATTGGCCATGCTAAAAATTGCCCTGCGATGTCCAGAGATATGGAGGTAAGGTGGGTTAGCCATGGTAAAAACACCATGTGGGGTTACAGGAATGATGCAGGAGTGAATCTGTATGGGATGCACTTCGGAGGGTCGGTGCAGACCCGATGGGCTGAATGGCCTCTTTCTTTGTTGTATGGATTCTATGATCCTATGAATGTGTAACTGTATGGCAATCCAAGGTGATGTAGAATGTGCCTTAAAGCAAGCATTGACTTGTTAAGTCCAAGTAATTTTCACCTTAGTAACTGTTAAAAATGGTTTTAATTTTTTTTTGACTGTTTAAATGTAGCCTCTTCTCCCTTTGCAGACACTCTACATGTACCGCGTGGATGGTTAATTTGTCTATTGTAATTTGTAATTTTTATAAGTGACCCATTGTCATTCTTTCAGAGGTATGACAATGTTACAAATTTCTATTTATGAAAGGAGGCTAATTGTTACATAATTTATTTAAAAGATTAATTTTCATTTTATTTGGTAATGTTAGAGTTGACTTGCTTTCAGGAACCAGTGTTCAAATATTTTCATTGTCCAATCTGTGTGATTACAAATTGTATAAATTCTTCATGGAATGTGAGTTTTCTCAATTCTCAAAGCTATTTCAAATGGGTTTTTTTAGAGTGTTATTGGCCAGTTTTCATTGCTACATGGAGCAAAAGGAATGTCTTGAACTGCACTTAATCAGCTTAAAAATGTACTTGTATGTTTTGCTTTTAGTGTTTGATGGGAAACGACTTTGCTGTTGACTCCTGTGTAGTTTTGGAGTCTGTTATCAATCTTTTTAGATATAACTTTTTCTGTTGCTTGTAGGCTTAAAAATAAATGTGTTGCATACTTTTAGGTTTTCAACAAAATCCTGGTTATCACAGACCTGTCAAGTTTGTCAAAAAAATATGATGTTTGGCGTAAAGTGCAAGCATTGTCGGTAAGTTCTTCCAGAATGGTTAATTTGTCTATCTGAGTCATTTGAACAACTATAATTGTATTATACCACATAATTAGTGTCGTTTGAATGAATGTACTGTCTAAAACACTAACAAAGCCAAAAGTTGCATTCCTGGACTGTATTTTAGCTGGTGGGCTGATCATCTAAAATGGGGAATGTTGGTTAAGATGGCTTCTGTTGAATTTCATCCAGTGCTGCCAAATTTGAAGGATTGTGTACATACATTAGATGAGGACAGGATCAAGTTATGTGAGCAAAGCACTTTATTGTTAAATATCCTGTTGCTACCCATTGGTGAAACATGTAATAAAGCACATATATGGATTTAAATCATTCCTGCACTGTAGAATTGGACAATTTCTTTGGTTTTGTCAAAGCATTATAAGGAAATTTCATGGATAGAAGCCCAGAAATTTCAACTCAGGTCGCTGGTTCCAAATTGTTCAGTTGACTTGTTGAAATGGGTTGTATCAACCCTGTTACTGTGATAAATGTATGTTTGTGTTCAGTGTGAGGAATGTTTTGAAAAGCTGGTTAACCAAGACTGATTAATTGGTTCCTAGGAATTGGGTCTTCCTTTGACTTAAATCAGGAAATGATAATGTTCCCAAAATCTGACCATTTCTCATCATAAAACCTAAGTAACAGATATCCACAAAACAAGTTTAAAAAGTATAAAGCTGTACATGAATAGGTTGTTGCAGAATAAAGTCTTTAAATAAATGCCATTCCTAATTTTTAAAAAGTGTGTTTTTCTTAACACTTTCACCCAATTTTTAGGATGTAACAGCCTTTCATAAAATACTAATTGTAATTTCCTTTATCCATTATTTCTGTTGATCTGTCAATGAAGATCACGAATCGATTATCGCCAATCTTATTTCTTTAACAAAGCGTAATAAATTTGAATGCATGTTGGTACTTTATTTTGCTTTCCTTTTTAGATTAAAGTGCCACAACAAATGCACAAAAGAAGCTCCTCCATGCCGGATATCATTTCCTCAAAGTAAGATTTCCGTTTGTAACGTAGAGTGTGCAGTACTTTTTCATGAAGTATATTTTTAGTCACATGATTAGCTAATTTCTAAGCGTTAAGAGGGAAGGTTAAAAGTGGGTATAATGTAATGTTTTGAATGACAGTGGTGGACTTCAGATTATCTGTTTCTCTGTCACTAATGCATGCACCTCTCCCACCAGCATTAATCTTTCTCCTTCTACCAGCTCCATTTTAATTTAGACTATCACAGATTGCTGCTTGTTCTCAGTCACCACCCGACTGCCCTTAGCATGGTCCATTGGTATCTGTCTCCAGAAACTAGATGTTAGAATGCTCATCCCTTTAATTCCCCTCTCAGCCTTATCTCCCCTATCAAATTTAATGTCCTCCAGCTGTACGTGGTAGTGTGTGCACACTTTTATTTCTGATGTGAGTTTACAGTTTATTTCCTAAGTCTGCCTATTGGTATAATTCTGTTTGCTACCTTCTTTCCTAAAAGCCCACCAGTAGTCTTTCACACCAATGCTGTTTCACATGGCTGTAAAGTGATGCAGCTGATTTTGTGTGTGTGGGTGGGGTGGGGTGGGGTGGGGGGGTGGGGGGGGGGAGGGGGGGGTGGGGGGGGGGGAGATGGGGGGGGAAGGTATTAGATTGCTGATAGAAACTGTACGATGAAATTTTGTGAAGCTAGAATATTATCACTTCCTTCGAAAGATGCTTGTAATCCGGAGCAGCAGGGAAACTGCATTCTGACTTACGCAAGCTAAGTTTCACATTGCTGCATTTGTTTGGAATGGAATAAGAAAATAAATGAAGGTTCAGCTTATGCCTAGATAAAATGTTGTTTAATTTTACATCACACTAGTTCAGTAAAGGTGCAGTCTGCTGTTATGAGAGATTTTGCACCAGGAGCAGAAGGAGCTCCTGTTTTTGTTCAGCCCTAAAATGTTATGGTCTGAAATTTAGTTCAACTCAATTTAAGGGTTCTGCATTGTTGCAGAAGTGAGTTATATGATGATATGTTGTTTTGAGAAACCAGTAATAAAAATTTCTATTATCTAGTATCATCAAAAATTCGAAGAACCGAGTCTGTACCATCTGATATAAATAATTCTGTGGATAGATCTGCAGAACCTCAATTTGGCACTCTTCCAAAGGCACTAAAAAAGGTAACTTAATGCTGTTTTCCCGTTTCTTGTTCCAGTGCGTCTACCTTGTAGATTTAAGCATGGATGATATTATTAGCTTTTCAAAAAATATATAATATTGAATGGGGACTGCTTGCATTGGTAATAAGTAAAATATTTTAGGGTTTGGTTTGACTTTTCTGCAAGTACACATACTTCAAACCAAACCATGCAGAAGGTAGTCATTGAGCCTATTGTGCAGCCCTTTGAAAGAGCTGTCCAATTAATTTCACTCTTCACTCAAGGAAGTCTGTGGTGTAGAGGAAATGTCACTGACTAGTAACCCACAGGGCTAGTCAAATGCATTGGAGGATTGGGTTCATATCCCCACTATGGCAATGTATGAAATTTAAATTGTGTCAACAAATCTGGAGTTGAAAGCTTGTCTCACTAATGGTGAGAATGGTCATAATCATCGACGTCCAAATTGCACTGTCGTGTCCACGGTTGTTCAGGCTAGGTGGATTAGTCATGGTAAATGCAGGGATGGGTGGGGTGTGATGTTCTTTGGCAGGTCGGTGCATACTCGATGGGCTGAATGGCCTGTATCTGCGCTGTAGGGATTCTGTGAGGAGTCTATGATGCTGTGTTTTGTAATGGTTCCACAAGTGATTTATATTCTTGTGTTATTTATGACTCTTCAAGCACACTGTTTGATTCATTTTTAAAAAAATAGAAACATTTTGCAATAACCTGTTCCTCACCAACTTTAAAAAAAAATTACAATTACGTAGCACCTTACATGACAACCAACATTTTAGTGTTTTGCAACCAATTGAATACCTTTTTAAAATTATGGCATTGTTATAATGTTGGAAATACAACACCCAGAAACTTTCCCTACTCAGCATTGTGCTCATGACCAAACAATCTGGTTCTGTTTCTTTAAAGATTGGCCAGAGCACAAGGGATGGCTCCCCTGGACCCTCTGAAATAATGATGTGGGACTTTTTTTTTTGCATGGGTCCTCAATTGAAAGAATCATCTGAATGATGGCAACCCTGGTGGTGTAGAGTACAAACCTACTGTAGCGCCCTCACTTTGGACTGCACTAGAAGTATTTTGTGCTTCTGAACATTTAGTCTACAATTGTCTACCTCCTACAGAAGTTCTACCATCTGATATTTGGCTCACATTAATGTGAGCACAAGAAAAGACAACCACTGTGTAACAACTCGTTGGTCTCAAAACTTTTACCTTCAGCTGCTGCTTTGTCCACCTCTCTTTGAATGTGTTGAACTATCTGCTCATTTTTTGGCCGTCCATATGTTCATTGCACACTGTACATAAATCTGAGCTGTTTTCATGTTCCCTTCTCTGAGATTGAATTCCTACCTTAAATTGAAGGATTGTTTTTGAAAGAGAACAGATGCCAAATGATGTATGAAGCCAAATCCTTTAAAAGCTGTTCTACACTGAGACATCAGGGCAATATCTGTAACTGCCCCCATCGTATTGGAAGTGCATTGAAAGGCACTGGTGAATAAGGTTTGAAACTACTATTCTCTACATGCTGATAACACTGAAGTTAATTATTTATTTCCTGAGCATCTAGTACTTAGCCTTGTCATCCAGATGAAATTGTGCATCCTTCATAAGATCCTTTTTGGTGTAGCATATTTTTGAAACTCTTCACGTGGATATAAAATTCAGATGTGGAACTGTTTTGAAAATCTCTGGTTACATTACAAATCATTAAATGTTAAATTAAGTTAAAATATCAACTTTTTTATTTGTAGGATCATGCACCAGTTCCTTTGGATTCCAGCAGCAACCCATCTTCAACAACATCTTCAACTCCTTCTTCTCCAGCACCTTTTCAGTCTTCCAATCCTCCTAGTGCGACCCCACCTCCAAACCCTTCTCCAAAAGGTCCCAGAGACAGGTTCAAATTTCCAGGTATGTCTTAAAATATAATTTTATGGGTGAAACGCCCTGAACCCAAATACTGCAGTTTGGTGTCAGTGAAACTGTCAGCATTCGTTATCATTACTTGGGGGTCTCATTCCTCTGAAGCCCCACATGCACAGTTAAATCTGGAAATCTAAAGTCAGGAATATGATGCTCCTCTACAGTTATCGCAGCCTTCAAAAATACAATGAGCATAAATTAGTTGGTTGACATGAACTTCAACGTTTCAACACAGTACTCTTGCTGTAAAATGGTGGATCTTGTTGAGTGAGGTGTAATGAATTTTTTAACAGCATGCTAAACCATTGTTAATTGTGAACAACCTCGCTGGCCCAGAAAAGCTAGTTTTAGAAATCTGAAGTGTCATGCCTTCTATTCAGTGATAATTCTGTAGATTTTTGTTTTATTTCAAAGAAGTTTCATATTTAAGCTTCTACTAAATCCCAATTTGTATTTCACTGTAGAATTATTAAAAACTGAATGACAATTCTTTCTTCCTGGTTTATTGACACTGAAAAATCGCTCATTTAACCACTCAGCTAACTTGATTGATTTCTGTGTTTCTGGAGGTCCCCTCTGACTGAAGCCAGAATGAAATTGATATTGTAATGAGGCCTTTACATAGATTTATTCGAGATCAGTGGCTAGTTCCATGTTATATCACTGACTGCAAAATCTGGACCATTGTGTTGGAAGCTCTTAATTTGGCCGACTGGTTCATGTTCTTGCTCTCCTTTCATATCCAGAGCTACATTAAAAACAAACGTGTAGTGACCTGGAAATTGTAAAATTCATATTAAAGTTAGTTTTTAACATTACAAATTGATGTAATGATTATTTTAAGGATTTTATTTATAGTTAATTATATATAATTAAAAGGTATGTCTAGTTTTAAACTTTTCCAGATTATTACATTTCTTTAACGTTTTAAGAATCCAAATGAACACATTAAAACATAAAACTGTACAGCACTGGAACAGGCCCTTTGGCTCATGAGGTTGTGCCAAATATGATGCTAGGTTAAACTAATCCTTTCTGCCTGCCCTTGGTCCATATCTCTCCATACCTTGCATATTCATGTACTTATCTAAAATCCTCTTAAGCTCCTATCGTATCCATGAATATTATTACTTTTCTTGGCCTACAACCAAATAATTTTCTTCCAGCTGAAATGCCGTGGTTATGTGGGCTCTGGAATAATTTTATGTTTCTCTCCTTTTCCACGCTCTCTGTTCCCGTCTCCCCAAACTCAATACACTCACTCATTAATCAGAGGATTCTTCTAATAGGATTCCAACAAGTTGGACAGCAGTGAATTGATGGATTTTTTGCATTGGATTAACTGGAATTCAAATTGCAGCATCCTAAATAGGAAACTTAGTGTAATTCAGGAGCTGCTGTTCCAATTCATTTATAATCTAACCTGATTTAGCATGTTATAAAATGAGGAAATTCTCACTTTCAACAAATTTATAGATATTAAAAAGAATATGTCAATGAATTTGCCCTTAATAAACCTTACCATTAGCAGCTGTAAGAAGTTGTTTGCTTTCCTCAGAGTTGAGTTAGAATTTTATATTTCTGGATTAATATGAAAAAAGATTAAATATAGATAAGGTGAAGCCTCACTAAACCCTGAAAAACTATGGGAATATTGGATTTAAAAGAGACTGACTGATACCCACTGTTTATCAGGCCAATCACCATGTTTTAGAAATGCTGTTTAGTGAAAAGGTTTTCTGTTCAGAGGTGTAAAGTTGAAAATGCATGATTAGTCTATAATAATAAGAAAACTAAATGCTGGCTACTATCCTATGGTTTCTTAACTGATTGTAATCTATTCTTCTGCCTGTGTGACCTTTCCCCAAGCTGCGTACTACTTTCATCATAGACAACAGTTTATCTTCCCAGGTGAGTAGTAAACCTAGTCTTTTCTACTAACATCATTTCTCTCTTCACCTTTTTTTCAATCTTCACACTTGAATCTTGAGGGTGGAGAAAACCTCAAAACATTACTAACTTGTGTGATGTAGTAATAATTGTGCACTGTTAGTATTTAGGTTAGTTTTCACTTTGTTATTTTAGTGGCTTAGTCTGTGTAGAACTGAACAATGGGATAAATGTCCTATTTTACTGACTGGTATTTTAACTTGTCATTTAGATGTTCCTAGTCCATCGCTGCCTGTCACTTTACAACTCGATAATTCTGAAGACACTAAGTAAGGCTTTGTTTTCTCTTCTTTAATTCTGCAAAGTAATATACAAAGTTCAATGTATTGATGTAAATATGCTGTGCACAGCAAAAGCAAGGCAAGGGATGTTCTTAAGATAATAACTAGAGAAAAAAGCAGATCCTTTTAGTGACCATAGAGGTAATATGTGTGTGAACCTGGAAGATGTGGGCACTGTTCTCAATGTGTCAGTCTTCACATTCTTAAAGAATAATACTAGAATGGACATCAGGGTAGATGACTGTGAGATATTAGAAGACGTTAACAGAGAAACGAGGGACAAGCAGGTTTAGCAACCTTACAAGTGGATTAATCTGGAGGCTGAGCTGAGTTGTATCCCAGGCTATTGATGGATGCAAGGGAGGAAACACTAGAAGGTCTAACTGTAATTTTTGTATCCTCTCTGACCACAGGTGAAGTGTCAGAGAATGAGAGGACTGCTACCATTGTCTCATTATTTTTAAAAGAAAAAGGGGAGGAAGGGATAGACCAATAAAATACAGGCTATTCAATCAAGAAAATGGTGAAGAACTTATTAGAATTTTGAGGGACAGAATATATCTGCATTTGGAGAGATACTGATTCATTGGGGATAATCAGCATGGATTTCTTAAAATGTCACGTTTGACAAATTTTGTTGAATATTTTATAAAGGTAGCCTTAGGTGTTGCTGAAGCTAAAACATTTCATGTCATCTACATGAACTTTAGCAAGATTTTTGATAAGCTGTCTTATGGCAGCCTGGTCAAGAAAGCAAGAGCCCATGGATCCAAAGTGAAGTGGCACAATGGAGCCAAAATTGGCTGAGAGGAAGGAAGCAAAGGATGGTGGGAGGAGGATGCTTCTGTAACTGGTGATCTGTTTTGAATGATGTTCCCCAAAGCTTAGCCATTGGAGTCCTTGGCGGATTGTGACTTTTCATAGAGTCATAGCATTATAGAGATGTACAGCACAGAAACAGACCCATTGGTCCAACTCCTCCAGATATCCTAACCTAATCTAATCCCATTTACCAGAACTTCATCCATATCCCTCTAAACCCTTCCTATTCATATACCCATCCAGATGCCTTTTAAATGCTGTAATTATACCAGCCTCCTCCACTTCCTCTGTCAGCTCATTCATACACTCACCACCCTCTGTGTGAAAAAGTTACCCCTTAGGTCCCTTTTATATCTTTCCTCTGCCCTAAACCTATGCCCTCTAGTCCTGGAGTCCCCTACCCCAGAGAAAAGACTTTGTCTATTTATCCAATCCGTGCCCTTCATGATTTTATAAACCTCTATGGAGGTCACCCCTTAGCCTTTGACACTTCAGGGAAAACAGGCCCAGCCTATTCAGCCTCTCCCTATAACTGAAATCCTCCAGTCCTAGCAACATCCTTTGTAAATCTTTTCTGAATCCTTTCAAGTTTCACAACATCCTTCTGATAGGAAGGAGACCAGAATTGCGCACACTATTCCAAAAGTGGCCTAATCAACGTCCTCTACAGCTGCAACATAAGCTCCCAACTCCAGTACTCAATGCTTTGACCAATAAAGGAAAGCATACCAAATGCCGCCTTCACTATCCTATCTACCAGCGACTCTACTTTCAAGGAGCTATGAACTTGCACTTCAAAGTCTCTTTGTTTAGCCACACCCCATTGGATCTTACCATTAAGTGTATAAGTCCTAATAAGATTTGCTTTCCCAAAATGCAACACCTCACATTTATCTAAATTAAACTCCATCTGCCACTCCTCAGCCCATTGGCCCACCTGATCAAGATCCCATTGTAATCTGAGGCAACCTTCTTTGCTGATCACTACACCTCCAATTTTGGTGTCATCTGCAAACTTACTAATGATACCTCCTATGTTCATATCGGAATAATTTTACTTGAATATACGGTGAGCATTACGGATGATACAAAAATGAGAAGGGTGGTAAACAGTAAGGAGGATGGATAAGAACTGCAGGAGGTTATTGACAGATTGATCAGGTGGGCAAAGCATTGGCATGTGGAAGTTAGCTCTGAAAATTTAATGTGATGCACTTGAGGGCTAACATATATGAATGACAGGAACCTGGAAAATAACTGAAGATCAGAAGGACCTTATCTTATATATCCACAGATTCGTGAAGGTGGCAGGACAGGTAGATAAGGCACATGGGATTCTAGCCTGTATTAGCAAAGGCATTAATACAAGAGCAAGGAGTACTTGTAGAATGCAAAACTGCTGTTTATGGCACAAAAGAGTGCAGTTTCAGCAACCACTTTAGAGGAAGGTTATGTGATTTGTGGTTATGTAGAGGAGATTAGCAGCATGATGCCTGGGCTGGGAGATCTGACCTATGAGGAAAGATTAGATAGGCTGGTTTATTTTCTTTGGAACAGTGACGGTTGTGAGGGGGGACCTGAGAGAGGTGGATTCAATAATGAGGAGCATAAATGGGGTGGATAGGAAGGCATATTTTCCATTAGTAGGGGTGGGGTCAATAACTATGGGACATAGATTTTAGGTAAGAGGGAGAATGTTATGAGGAAAGTTGAGAATTGTTTTCTCTGAGGATGGTGAGAGTCTGGAATTCACTGTCTGAAAGGCTGGTTAAGTCACAAACTCAACATTTAAGCACCATTTAGGTATTCACTTTTGTTGCCGTAGCCTCCAGAGCCAAAAGTGGAAAATGGGATTAGTGTAATCAGATCTTTGTCAACCAGCATGGACATAATGGGCCAAATGGCCTCCTCCCATGCCACAAACACCTGAGGTTTACGCCATTTATTCACTGTATAGCATGTTTCAAGTGTCAGTTGTGTGTGGCAGAGCTGAAAGTGGTCACCATAGCAATTCATTTGCTTTCCTCTAACAAATGATGAACGCAAATTACAGAGACCTGGAATTAGGTTTTGCACTGTTATGATCCGTCTGATGTTGTTACTGGACAAATACAATCTCAGTCAGGAACTTAGCTTGATTGCATTTTATTTGTTTTGGTTATAACAGTGATATTTCACTGAAACATTAGCACACAATACTGCAGATTTTGCTTTAACAGCAAAGTGGAAGTTTATTACAAAAGTGTGATGATGTAATAGAATAATCTAAACTATCTACTTATAATACAATTTTAAAGATATTTAAACACATAAAAGTAATAACCCCTTAATTCCAAAACACTCCTTTTATAAATTTGCATAGTAGCAAAAATATGCCTCTGATACAGTTGCTAAAACATTGCTCATACAAGGGGCAACTTGTTCACTCACAGGGTGGTGCATGTATGGAATGAGCTACCAGAGGAAGAGGTGGAGGCTGGTACAATTACAACATTTGAAATGCAGCTGGATGGTATAAGAATTGGAAGGGTTGAGAGGGCTATGGGCCAAATGCTGGCAAATGGGGCTAGACTTTAGGATATCTGGTCAGTGTGGACGAGTTGGACTGAAGGGTCTGTTTCCGTGCTGTAAATCTCTATAACTGAGTCCCTGTACCTAATACGTTGGGAGGTTTGTGTCAGTTGTAACTTTAAACTTTTATTTGTTTTTGTTTTAACAAAGTGATGTCTCACTGAAACACAAAGGTGGAAGTTTGCAACTCCTGGAGCTACCATACTCACCCGAGCTTCACTGAATTTAGCTTTAAGTAACTTCTTTTGAGATTTTAATCCCAGCATTTCTGACCTGGGGCTAACAATTATTCTCCACTCTGGAGTAATCACATTCATTATGTCTACCCTTCCCTTTTTCGGGGCATTGCTGTATGCAGCCATGCTGTTCCAAAGCATGCTGTTCCAAGAGCTTCCATGAAAAGCAGAAAATAACTCTTAAAACTGCCAGTTTAAAAGTTTACAATTAAATTGTGTTCATTTTTTTGTTTGGAAAGTAAAGTAAAAATCCCTAAGAATTTTGTTCAGAGCAAGTGCAGTTCTAGTGCAATTGTGTTATCATTTCCTTTTCACTCCCTCACTTCTCCGAAATGCTTGGCCTGTACATGCAAGGTTCCTACTTTTATGCCATACCCCAGTTGCTGTTTAGTTCCAGTCCAATACTGGACTCTAGTTGGACATTATTGTCCCAGTTTACATTTGTTGATGTTGATCACGGGCTGGAAGTGAAAGCAAGTTGAGATTTTTCTGTTAGCTTGAGATGCACCCAGGGCCAATAACTGAAATTCTAGGAGCTCCTTTGAGCTTGGCTTTGGTACTGCAGGCCTAGACCAAGAGCAACACCTAGAGCCAATGATTTCTGTCCCAGCTCTGGATTGAACAAGGTGTTTGGTTTCTAAGTGCTGTATGTGTGTTCAGATTTGTAATGTGATGTTTTTCAGCTTTAACTGATTGAAGTTGTGTTTTCAGTTTTACTGTTTCTTAATACCATGAGTTCCATTTAAGTTTTCCCTTCAAGTTAGCATCCTAAGCTGAGTCTCACTGTAGAGTAAGAAAGACATTGTAGCATTGCATACTGCTGGCCATGAGGGTAAACATTGATATTCTTGCCCTGGCTCAAAAGGTTACACAAGTTTCAGACCTGTGGAGCTGGAGACATTACCACCTAACATTAACATTCCTGCAACAAACAAATTGCTGGTAAAACACAGCAGGTGTGGCAGCATCTGTGGAGAGAAAGCAGAGTTAACATTTCAGGGACCAGCAACCCCCCCCCAACCCCCAGAACCGTGCTGGCAGACCTGTTGAAATTTTCGAGCAGTTTCCGTTTCTGATTTCCAGCATCCACACTTTTTGTTTTGTTCAGTATTCACATTTATGTCGCACAACTGAACAGTTTCATCTTGTCCACCTGGTTAGAAACAAAAGGTATTCTGTTATTGCTAATCATATTGAATCAAAGTAACAACAGTAATATTTACTCCACGCAATGTGGTGTGACTGTTCAGTTTCAAATATCCACTCAAAGTTAGTTTCTTGGATCTGCTTGCTTCATTCATTTGGGTTTGGATGGGATTAGAACTTCACCCACTGCATTGCGAGATTGATGTAATATACTGGTATCAAATACAGCTTATATTCTTCATCTTGCAGTACCGTTGAGGAAACTGAACCAGAAGTAGCTGAAGATCTGGATGCAGAGGTATGTTGTTGGGGAAAAAAGTATGACACTATAGTATTGTAATGTGAAGCTGTGGTCTTATTTTTGGATGTAGTGTAGTCAGGCATCTACTTACCTCATTTAACTAAGGTACGAAAATTATGTGTGGGTCTATTTTGCCCCAGACAGGAGCATAAACTCTTTCACTTGCACATCATATGCTGCCAGAAAGAATATCTCAAAAAATGTAATTGAACTAACTAATTCTGTTCAGATTGGGATTTATTGCAAATAGCTAATTTGTAATTTTAGAAGTTGAAGTGGATCAAATAATAGATAACTGATTTGCAGTAATGCAATTGAAAGGATAACGTTTAATGATAGTGTTAATTGCAAAACCTGATGCAAGAGGCCAAAACTCTTATTCCTGTATTGCACTATGGTCAGTTGTGGTGGGGGGTGAGTACCAAAAGTGCTTTGATAATAAGCTCAAGACATATTTTGCATAACTAAATTGTCCGTTTTGTATTTCCCTTCAGAACGAAGACCATGGACTTGATGATGAGGAAGTTAATAAATCGGAATCAGAATGTGAGACTGATGAGGTGGATGACTTGCCAAATACCAGGTCACACTACAGAGGCCTGATGGCTCGCAAGCCCAGCCAAACAAGTGTCTTTCTTCAGGAATGGGACATTCCTTTCCATGAATTGGAAGTTGGCGAACTGATTGGCAAAGGGCGATGGGGAAAAGTTC
The DNA here is from genome assembly GCF_047496795.1 of Chiloscyllium punctatum. NCBI lineage: Eukaryota > Metazoa > Chordata > Chondrichthyes > Orectolobiformes > Hemiscylliidae > Chiloscyllium > Chiloscyllium punctatum. The sequence goes on along the minus strand of NC_092757.1, from coordinate 83,813,502 downwards.
ATAAAGGACGTTGGCATGGAGAAGTAGCAATTAGGTTGTTGGAGATTGATGGGAATAATCAGGATCATCTGAAATTGTTCAAGAAAGAAGTGATGACTTACCGACAAACGAGGCATGAAAATGTGGTACTTTTCATGGGAGCTTGTATGCATCCTCCACACTTAGCCATTATTACAAGGTAAAATAAAATGTGAATGATCCCTTTACATTTTGTATTGTAGTTTGCTGTAATATTAACATACAAGACTTTCAGACATTTTTCTGGATTAGTTATGTAAAATAGCACTTAATTTCTAATTATTTCCTCCCAAAAATGATGATTCATTAAACTGAGCAAAATGTAATCTTGTGGGAGTGTACATTGGTGTAGTGCATGTCCATGTCATTGCCCTTAATAGATGCTGCTCCACCTTAATGGAAAATTCCTTTTTCCTGTTTAGTTGAGGAGAGGAATGCTGCTTTCTGTTTGGGGTGGTGTTTTAGGATATCCTGTAGCTGCTCACAGAGGCATCATCATTGGAGCATAATTCAATTGCACACCTCCTCTCTGCAGTAGTAGATAGCATAACTGACCATTCAACATGTTTAACACACCTTTTATTGTTTGTTCAGTGAAAAGTCGAAACATTAACTGGTGAAGTCAAAATGTTAATGAATCATACCTGCTTTTAGTTCATACTTGTCATCCTGGTTTCAGTATGCTTTTTCAAAAAGCCTATTTCCAAATTTTAAGTATTTGCATAATATTTTCTGGTTCTGTGTATAACAAACATACTTTTGTTTTAGTTTCTGTAAAGGGCGAACACTCTTCTCATTTGTGAGAGATTCTAAAATCACACTGGATATTAACAAGATCAGGCAAATTGCACAAGAAATCATAAAAGTAAGTCTGTGTAGCAAATTTATTAGCTTTACCTAAAGACTAAGATTGCAATCCTACTAAAACAGGGAGCATAATTTCTGTTCTAGAATAGTTTGGCAATTGCAAACAATATTTGTAACTTTTAGAATTTGAATTTTCTTGGGGAATGGTTAAATTACTGATTTTGTGTAGCTACCCACAGAAATTTAACACTATCTTCAAGGTCTGCATTCCTTCTGTTTCAGTGTTTGTATGCTGGACACCATTGTATCTTGCTGCAGTTTTCTTTTCTTTCCTATTGTATATTTTCTGCAAATTTCTTCTTATTTGTTAATTAGATAAAGGTACACACACTGTCATGCTACTTTTAAAGGCAAGAGTAATTTTTCCATCCAAGAATGCGCTTTAAATGTTTCATACTTGTTTTTTGTAGGTTTTATATTTGTCACTTGCAGTTGCCTGTCACTTTCTTTATTGTATACATTCTAGCATATGCTGTGCTCCTCATTCTTGCAGGCTTATTGGGAAGAATGAGTTCCATGCATCAGATTTTACTTGTGCACACACTATTGGTATTTAACAATTCTACCAGACATTTGTATTCTTAAATTATTCTTATTTTTGTCCTTATAATGTTTATGTAAATAATTTCTTCCCTTTTAAGTGTAATTCCTGTACAATTACATTTTTCCTTGATTCTGTAGGGGATGGGGTACCTTCATGCAAGAGGTATAGTGCATAAGGATCTAAAATCAAAGAATATCTTCTATGACAATGGCAAAGTTGTAATTACAGACTTTGGACTATTTGGTATATCTGGTGTTGTACAAGAAGACAGGTGAGAGAATATCTGAATACATATAACCAATGTCACTTGTGCAAAGAGTTTGCTTATTTTCTTATAATTTTGTTTCCTAATTCTTTTCTCTTTCCCTTGCCATTTGTTCAAATGAGAATATCTTCATTTACGTTGCTAGAATTCATTTATATGCCAGTATTCACAAGTGAGCATCAGTAGTGTGAGTGGTTGATATTGCATTGATTTTGGCCTCGCCTGGTTCCTACATGTGTACTGTACCTGTGGGGGTCACTATAAATGGTTATTTGGGAGCATCAGCTTGGGTGACTTCCCAAGTAGGATTTTTCAAAAATTGTAATTTTTCTATCGCGATTGCAATTGTAAACTGCAGATGGACTGAAGTTTAGATGGAAAGGATAAAATTGCCACATCAGAGGACCATATGCTAATTGTTCTCTTTGTTTTCAAAGATGCTGTTTTTCCCCTAGAGGTTTTTGATGTTTAAAAAGCTTTAAATACAACTTCAGATGAAATATTGGAGTCTTAATTAAAAAAATTTGTATTCATTGTTTCTGTGAAATTCCTAAATTTTAATGTAAGCATTTCTTTTCAAGTGCCATTTGAAGAGATTCTTATTATAATTGATCATGGTGACAGGGTTTATTTCAGCCAACTGAAACCATTGGTCATTATTTTAAAATGATTATGAATCACAGCCATTTGCTGTCAGCAGAGAGTAGTTTTGCTTAATGTGACTAAGAGGGCTACAATATTAATCCTGAGGGACTGCAGCAATATTCCTGAATTGCTGAATTAGAGTATTGCTGAAGTTCTACTCCATACAGTTCTTTCTGAACATAGAACTGCAAGTTTACAGTGAAGAAAGCTCCTGACATGGAATCATATTGCCACTCTTTCACCGTCAGTAGGCCAGAAACCCAGAATTCCTTCCCTACGTGGACTGGGACAGTTCAAGATGGCAGCTTGGTATATCTTCCCAAAGGCATTTGGGGATAGGCATCAAATGTTGGCCTTGCCAGTAATACCTTGGCCATGAATTTTAAAACAACAATAACCACTGTATGTACTTTTAATATTGATAACTACAGTTTATTTATCCCATTGACTTACAATTTGTTTCGAATGTACATTCATTGCCGATCTATACAGGATCAGTGCAAAAATCATTACAATTAGTTTTGGATCACTGGTCTCCATTATAAATTATGCAGAGGTCTTTCCTAAGTATTGATCAACTCCAAACTCTTAACATGTGGGGAATGGATGGGGTGATGCTTGATTGTTATGATAACATTTGACAATATGAACCATATACACTGTCCACATGAAAAGGAATCAGAGACTTGCCAGTGACAATTGTATCCAGACATGAACTGGTGCTTTCAAACAAGGGTGAATGTGATGTATCTCACACGTTTTCTGTTTTAGCAATTATGTTAAAGTAGGTTTCTAATTTTATGATGGAATCATTACAGGAGAGAGAATGAATTGAAGCTGCCAAATGGATGGTTATGCTATGTAGCTCCTGAAATAGTCCAAGAAATGTATTCAGGCAAGGATGAAGACAAACTTCCATTTTCAAAGGCGGGGGATGTATATGCATTTGGGTAAGATCTATTATGTCCATATACTGTAGACTAATGTATCTTAGAAAGTGAATGATTTTTCATTTAGGTTTGCTTCTAAGGACTTCTGTGGGAAAAGTTCATTGTCTGCAATGCAATGGCCCCACAGGTGTGTAACTGGGTTACATTCTGAAGTAAGCTAGCGAATTGAATGTTTAAGTATGCTGTATAGTGTTGGTGTAGTATGAGCTGTGGAATTTTTTTTTGAAGTCTGCAATTTTCGTATAATACCCATTTTTGACTAATTTCCTAAATTTTGCAGGACTATTTGGTATGAGCTTCAGGCCAGAGAATGGCCATTTAAGAACCAACCTGTTGAGGCAATAATCTGGCAAGTTGGTAGTGGAGAAGGAGTCCAAAATCTACTAGCTCAGATTTCCTTGGGAAAGGAAGTGACGGTGAGTAAGACTTATTGCAGAATAGCTATTGATTTGGTTGAGCAACATTGAGTTCCTACAAAGTCCTCAGAATCTCTGACTTGTAAGCTTTAGAAAAATGTCTTCAAGTGCTAAAATTATTTTAAAATCATGTGACTAGTTTCATTTGAAGACTGGTGTTTTAAGAGAAATTTGTTAAATGTATTTGAGCATCTATTTTGGAGTTACTACATTCCCTTCCTGGAATTGTTAAAATTTCAGTTATATTATAATTTCCATATATGACTAATGATTAACCTTTCTTTAGGGACTCCTTGAGTAAATCAATGCAGCATGTAGAGCATTGGATCCAAGGTTCAATTCCCCCACAGTATCGTTAGCTGATCTCTGAATAGAAATACTAAAGTTAATCTCTGTGACAAACACAATCTTTGAATCATCAGTAGCTTATTACAAGTTAAAACAGAAAATACTCAAAACATTTCATAGGTTAGTCAGCATTTGTCAAATTCCCCTTACTAGTTAAAATTTGAAAGAATAAAGACAAATAGCAATTAAAAGAATAGAACAAAAGGAAATAGGAGAGAAATGCACGTTTTCACAAATTGGAAACAAGTAGGTTAAATAATTAAGCTGATATTTAAGATGATTTTGTGACACACAACATGTGAGTACTGAGGCAAATCAGTGTAAGTCTGTTGAACTGGTCAAAACCCCCGAGAATGTGAGAGTAGAAACAATGCTTAATGGTGTTCATGGTTAGGTTCCTTGCGGACCAAGCCAAACCAATGGACCAAAATTTCACACCAGTAAAGGATAAATAGAAACACTGACAATACCTTCTGCTTTCTCTGTAGGAGATTCTGTCTGCATGTTGGTCTTATGATCAAAATGAAAGGCCAACTTTTACTCAGCTGATGGACATGCTTGAAAAACTGCCAAAACTCAACAGGCGACTTTCTCATCCAGGTCACTTCTGGAAATCTGCAGAGTTAGTATCTCTTCATGTTCTTTTTTTTTGTACCTGAATTCATAGTGCTTTGTTTAGTTTTTCTTGCAGTCCAGTTCCATTGTTGGGATGTGTCTGTGCTTACTGGCATAAAGAAACAGAAAATGCTGCTAAAAAGCAGCATCTGTGGACAGTGAACCAGAATTAATAGAGCTTCAGCTCTATGATTTATTCATGAAAAATGTAAGGGTTTCAAGGAAGGGAAGGGCTCTCAAAGGTGGGAAAACAAACAGGTGTAGGTTTGGTAGAGAGCGAGAGAGATTGAATAACAAAAGTTGTAGTGCACGGCCAAAAGGTGGGATGACAGGATAAGTGAATAAATATCATGTCTAGCGGAGGTATGAATGTCAAGATACTGTATAACTGATATGTTTGAAAAGTAAAGGAACTGAAAGAGAAACAGGAGCAAAAATCCAAACCGGCAAGCAAAATGGGGTCATTGGTTACAAACTAAAACTGTTGAATTCAGAATGAACAGGTCTGTAGAGTTTCCAAATGAAAGCGCCCTATTCCATGAGCTTGCATTGAACTTCTTTCAAACATTATGGTAGGTCAAAGATAGAATGGCCAAATTGGAAACAATATGGAGAAATAACATGACAAGTGATTGGAAGCTTGGGGTTATGCATGATCTCAAAGTTTGGTATGTAAAGGAGATCACATTGTAGGTCACAAATATAGTTGACTAAACTGAAGTATGCACAAGGTAGATTGTTGATCCGTTTGAAAGGAGTGCTTGAGCCCTAGATGGGGATGAGGTGAGAGCAGGTGTCAGTTACATCTCCTGTGACTGAATTGAGAGGTATCTATCAGAGGAAAGGGGGGGGGAGGGAATATTGGGGATGACTGAAATCGACCAGGATGTTGCATAGGGCGCAACCACTTGGGAATTACTAAGAGGGGAGGTGAAGATATGTTTGTTGTTGGCATCACACTGACAGAACTTGCTCCACTGCAAACATAGGCTGCGGAGTAGAATGTTAGGACAAGGAAAGACCAATCGTGTTTCTGGGAGGAAAGAGGATGAAATGGCATGGGCAGAATTGAGGGCCTTGTAAATGATGGAAAGGTAAATGTTTGGTTTACAAAAGAGAAAAGCACATTGGAAGCATTAGTCTGGACGATTGTATCATTAAAATAGTTTCAAAAGAAACTGAGAAATTGGGAGAATAAATTAATAATTTCCACCAGGTCTACTGTTTTAATCCTTGTATACTTTGCATGTATTCTGGCTCCTTAGGTGAAATTTAAACTGCAGAGGTTCAACTTGAGTTTGGTAACTTTGCCCTTTGCACATGTTTACAAGTAAATAAAGTTTCTTAATTATAGCATTTTAGTTTTTAAGTCATTTTTTTTTGTTCAGAAATTTCTTTTTATTTTGGGCAGAGTTGTACACCGAGAAATGGGCAGGCCTCTACCAACCCTGCACTGTATACAATTACTGGGGAATCTGAGAGAGGGCTGAAAATGTGTTGCTGGAAAAGCGCAGCAGGTCAGGCAGCATCCAAGGAGCAGGAGGATTCTCCTGCTCCTTGGATGCTGCCTGACCTGCTGTGCTTTTCCAGCAACACATTTTCAGCTCTGATCTCCAGCATCTGCAGTCCTCCCTTTCTCCTAATCTGAGAGAGGGGCCGAGAGACCTTCTTTGTAATTTTATTTTCTTTCCCTTACAAAATCCCACAGCTCTTGACATTGTACAACCAGTCCAGCTGAGACGACTAACTGTATTGGGAATTAAAATTTGGTTATTTTCTGTTCTGGCAGGTTAAGTTTAAGTGGAAACCTAGACTTTGTGGAGTCCTTTCCATACTATTACTACTTTAGTTGCAGCAAGAATCAATCCCCAATCGATTTTATTTTGTAGGAACTTTCCTTGTGTGGTGCTTGCACAAAATATTTTTCTTCGTATTCCTTTGATGCTGCACAAGTTGCAGGAATATCTGAGATCACATTTTCTTTGAGTGGGCAGCAGGCAGAGTGGATACCAATGCCACTGGGCAGGCATAAGTTCCAAAACACATTATCTGATCTCATTTACAGTAATGTTAGCCGGTTGCTAGTGTTAAATGAGTATTAAAAAGGTAAAAACAATGACTGCAGATGCCGGAAACCAGATCTGGATTAGTGGTGCTGGAAGAGCACAGCAGTTCAGGCAGCATCCAAGGAGCAGCGAATTGACCAGCAGCTCATCATTGGAAGGCACAGAAAATCTGGTAGTCCCCCTGTGTAGCCATAAAAGACATGGGATTGTGGACAATGCACATGGATAGCTCAGCAGCAGCTGTGATCTTTAAACCCTGGAGCTTCAGACTGACCCCCACAGTTAAGTGGTGGTAAAGTAGATTTTAAATGTCTTGGGTTAGCTGATAGTTCCTTTTGAGAATTTCTGTTCTGATTCCACAGATGGGTACAACCTCCATCCAGCATGAGACCATTATTGCATCAGGAACCCTAAATAAATAGTGTTGGAACCAATTTGTGTGCTTTTACATGACGTATGGCTGTTTTTCATGGGAGTACTGGCGTATTTGGAAAAGTTCAGCATTGTGCTTTCTACCCAAAAGGAATCATTTTGAGTTTGTTTTTCCCCTAAATGTTTGCTTTACCGTATATTGTGCTAAAGTACGTCACAAAGCTTTCACCAACTTGGGTTTCACTTGAGAGCTGACATCATATTATATTTGCACGCTTAGGAATGTATAACTTAAACCTCTGAATGGAAAAGGAAGTCGAGACTTGACCATTTTAAAAATACTCACTTACCTTTTAAACTGTATTTTCTTATCACGACTTAAACATAAAATCACTAATACTTATTTTCTTTTTTTTTCTTTTGGGTCTGTTCTTCATCTTTCTCCATCTATCTTCTCGTTCTTGTGTGAACATTGTGGTATCCTCTTGTAATTCCTTGGACATCCATATTCCTGGACTTCTAACATGTATTACTACACTACATACAATCTTTTATTTGAACACCATTATTCACTTGTATTTAAACTTTGAAAACTGTTAAACCTTGATATTCCTTTCTTTTATTTTTAATGTTTTTGGGAATATTAAAATATTTGTTACTGAATCATGCCCTCCAAGATGCTGGCACCCTTATTCTCTCCATGACCACCACTGGCATCGAGCCTTGCATCATCACCCTGCTTTGTAATCTTCAACAAGACCTTTGACAGGCTAACTTGGATCTAATGTACCTCCTTCTGTTTGTCTGTAGTATTTCTATTTCTAATAAAGATAGTCTTACTTTTGATCAGTGTCATTTTTCTGGTAATAACAATCTATAATGTGGTTGGCATTCCTTCATCGAGCATTAGCAGTGGAAACCCTCCGTACTGATTTGTTGTGGGGCTCCTTCAGTTTTGGCGAAATTCAGAAAAGTTTCACTGTTAATATATGGAGCTAAACAAGTAAACTATTCTGAGAGAGATTTCAGTGTTTTTGTTTTCAGATGTTAAATTGGTCTAAGGCCAAAACAAAGTGTTAGAAAACAAATGATGCAAATCATGTTATGGTTACATCAAGATCAGATGCCATTAAGTGTACAGAGTTCAGTTCTGGGCACCACACTTCAAAGGATATACTGTTTTTGGAGGGAGTCCTTCCCAGGTAAATCTGAATGAAACTGGAATGAAAAGGTTAAATTATGAGGGAAATTGCAAAGACTGGGCTTGTATCTTACAAATTGAAATTTGAGGTGGTCTCGTTCAGATATTCAAGATGACTAAAGGAGTTGGTATGGTTAAATGACAAAATTTCCTTTAGTGGAGTTTAGAGTTGGGGGCATAGAGGTAATCCATTCAAAGGTCGTATCAGGGACAACTTCTTCCCACAATGGGACATAGAAATCCACCCAAAGAGCTGCTGAGTCTCAATCATATGTAAATTTCAGAATTGTGATTGATGTGTCTTTATTTAGAGAAGGGTGTTAGAAATATAGAACACCAAGTTGATGCCACTAAGATTCCAGTCAGCTATAATATAATTAAATGACAGATCAGACTTAAGGCTGTATGACTGACCCTTGTCCCTGTATTGCAGAATGGAGTCTACAGTGTACTGAACTAATAGTATGTTTGGGTGGAAGGTTTTGAGTCTTTGGAACTCTTCCTGAAACAAAGTTGTTTGCTGACACCAACAATCCACTGATAAGATTTACAAGGATGTTGCCAGGGTTGGAGGATTTGAGCTATAGGGAGAGATTGAATGGGCTGGGGCTGTTTTCCCTGGAGTGTCGGAGGCTGAGGGGTGACCTTATAGAGGTTAATAAAATCATCAGGGGCATGGAGAGGATAAATAGACAAACTCTCTTCCCTGGGACGGGGGAGTCCAGAACTAGAGGGCATAGGTTCAGGGTGAGAGGGGAAAGATATAAAAGTGACCTAAGGAGCAACTTTTTCACACAGAGGGTGGTATGTGTATAGAATAAACTGCTGGAGGAAGTGGTGGAGGCTAGTGCAATTGCAACATTTAAATGGCATTTGGATGGGTATATGAATAGGAAGGGTTTGGAGGGATATGGGCCGGGTGCTGGCAGGTGGGACTAGATTGGGTTGGGATATCTGGTCGGCATGGACGGGTTGGACCGAAGGGTCTGTTTCCGTGCGGTACATCTCCATGAGTCTGATTCTAATTTCCAACTGCCTATGCTCATCTGAGTTTTCTCATTCTCTGCATATGCATACATCATTTTTTTAAAAAGCTGATTTTAAACAAAATATTAAATCTACTTTGCCTGACATTTTATCCATTTTCCAATGTTCTTTCATTCAGTTCTTTCTTCATTTATGTGTTTGCTAGTTTTTTTTGTTGCAATTGTAAAAATGTGCCTTAATGTGTCAGCAGATGCAGCCTTCCCGAAAAGGTGGTGGAACTAAAGTAGATTTTTAAAACCGATCTGTAGATTTTTGTTGAGAAAGCGAGTGAAAAGTTTTTCGGGATAGATGGGAATGCACACTTGATCGGATCAGCCATGATAGCTTTGGTTACCAGAGCAGGTTGGAGCAGCTAAATGGCCTACTCCTGTTCTATTGTCATGTGTATTTAAGTTTGCATCTAAAAGGCATTGCACATCAAGTATCCATGTGGCAGGTGGAGCTCTGAAGAATTGTCAGGTGCTTCCCTGCAATGAGGGAGAGAAAACTGAAGAGAGCATTAGCCAGGACACATTTTGTCAGTGTTGTTTGTAAAGTGTCGCTAGGAAAAGGCATAGCACAAGTCTCCAAATTAGGAAGATTTTGAGTGGATAGACTCAAAGGATGGGTGAAAATGTCCACAGGAATATACAAATTCTATGAAATGTAGTAACTTGTTCCATAATTTTGCACTCTTCTCTGATTCTGTGTTCTCTTGAACATTGCAACCTAAGAAATAATCATAAGTTTCTGGAAAAGCTCAGCAGGTCTGGCAGCATCTGTGAAGAGAAATCAGAGTTAACGTTTCAGGTCTGGTGACCCTGTCTCAGAACTGAAGGTCGCCTGGAAAATGTCAGATTATGTGCAGAAGGTAGGGTTTGGGGAGGGGTAGGAGTAAATGATAGGTGGGGGTTAGATCCCAAAGAGTGAGAACAGTTGGACAGACAACGGAGTGGATAACTATCTGGCTAGGAGAGTGAATAGCTAGCTGTTGGTGGAGACTGTTGGTGGCTAACAATAGGTAGTGTGTAATGGCAGACTGTGATAATAAGGCCTGGTGTGGGGTTGAGGGGTGGGTGGGGAGATCTGAGCTTTTCCAGAAGCTTCTGTGTTTGTTTGATTTAACAGCATCTGCAGTTCTTTCAGTTTTTATTTAAGAAATACTTTTTTTCCCAGTATCTAAAAACATTGAAGTAACTTTCAGAACTTACTAGTTACAAAGTTCAGTTAAAAATCTTTTTCATAGTTCCTCAGACATTCTGTGTTAGTTAGCAGGAAGGCTGTTAATGAGAATATTTACTAAGTTGATTTATTATTTGCTTAATTGGTTGCACAAAGGACTTACTTTATTGCAGGGATATTTCTTGTTCCAAGGATTTATTTATGAGAATTAGAGGGAAATGCAGGATGTTGAGATTTTATAAAGTAAAGGAATGAACTGAGTTATTTTGACTTTTTCAAAAAAAATTCTGAAACAATGTTTATAATGCAATGTAAAATGCAAATCTGGCTTGTTTTCTGTGTAGTGGACAGTAAAATTTGAAACGCTTTCCACTATATATACAAAAATAAGATAATAACTTGCTGTTCAACAAAGCTGTTAATGCACTAACTATAAGGAGTTTAATGCAATAATAATGGTATGAAAATGTACTCTAATATATTGCTGATTAAAATTTTGGAATTAAGCACATAAGAGCTACAGTCAATTTGTTGAAATTGGTACCTGTCATAAGCTGTAATTAGGGAAAATTCAAAATGTATTGCTATTATATTTGGGTTTGAAGATCTGCCTCTTCATTCTAAACAATGTACTGTATCCCATTTAGGTTGTCATTCTGAAAAAAAAGACACCACAGCAAGTAGTGAGTAATTGCTTTCAATTTTAGATATACTAACCACCTTCCAAACTTCAAACTTTCATGTCATTTTAGCATATCTAATCTAATCCTTATGATCTTAGATGAACACACTCACTATATCAGTATATATATTAGTTACAATAAAAAGGCTTCAGAGAAGCAGGAAATGTCCGATGACTAGGACCAAAATTAAGTTTTCCATTTCCCAACCTGTTGTTTCATTTTAATAGGATTTGTAGGATACTACCAAACATTTTGTAGTGGTATAGTGATAATGTCTCTGGACTGAAGATCCAGAACCTCCAGTTCCAGGGGCATAGGTTTGAATGCCATGACAGATAAAATTTGAATTCAATAAAGATCCTGAGTAAAAAGCTAGTCAAAATGCAAAAGCAGGAATTGCTGCTGAAAGTCAGCATGTATGGCAGCATATGTTGGAAGAAAGCAGAGTTAACATTTGGAGTTCAATGAAAACTCTTCTGAATTTTAGCCTAGTCTAATGGTGACCATATAGCCATTGTTGATGACAAGTGAACCAAATGGGGTTTCACAATGTCCATCAGGGAAAAAGACCTGTCATCCTTATATGGTCTGGCTTAAAAGTGACTCTCGACCCACAGCGATATAGTTGACTCTTAACTGCTTTCTTGGCAATAAATGCTTGCTCAGCCAGTGACACCCATATTCCAAGAATGAATTTTTAAAAATTGCATGTTGCTAATAGTTCTATATATCAGCTAAAATCTCTGTTCAAATTCTACACTAATCATATTTGGATGACCCAGCTTTGTTGAACAGTAAGAGCCAATTAGAGCAACCACCTTCTCTCATACAATTGCACATGAAAGGATTTACCTCACAATAATTTTGTATGTCATGGCCAAAATTGCGATATGTTGTAAATTTATCATTCCCCTATTATGTCTGAATTAGTTTCCATCTTTTGTTTCTTCAGCCTTTACTTTAATATCGTGTATGGAACATTGTTCCAGTTGAACAAATATTGTCATTCACTAAACTGAATATGAACTCATAATAGAGTACATGTAAAGTTCCCTTGAGGCTACTTACCAGATAAAGCACCAGTGTCCAAAGAATTGCATGTGGCTTGTTTAACATTCAAAGTTACAAGTCTGTCTGCAAATTGCATTGATAGTGTGCTTTCAGAAAATTCAGATTTAATTTATTCAGATCTTAATGACAGAAATCCAGAAATAAGAAACAGTAATCTTTGTGTTTCTTACATTGTAACAATGACTACACTTCAGATAATAATTTAGTTATAAAATGCTTTGAGATGTCTGGTGGTCATGAGAAACTTTTATTTTTAAATTTGCTTTTCTTCAATTGTTAAAATAAATGATAGAATATTTGCAAACATAATCCTCATGACTCAATTCACTATACTCACTGATTCTGTGGGTGTGAGATAAATGGGATAATATGTTCAATCTAACAGGCATTTCCTATTCCTAAACATTCTTTATTGTATGATTCTAAAGGTGAAGTTCTCCAATTTCAGGTAAATTTGGTGTAGGACTTTAGAAGACAAGTAGGCATGAGAACTGGTTTTATATTCAGAAATTAGCACTTTTTCTCGACTACTTTATTGCTTGTACGAATGAAGAAGATATAATACCAGAAGTTGGATATGCATTTTTCACTATGCATGGTTTGTTTCTTTTATTTTAACTGATTAAAGTTTCAATTCTCCTTTTCTTTCCTTTTTTTCAGATTGTAGCTGTTGATGCAAAATCTGGGTCTGCCTTGCATGCGTACAAACTTTTCTCCCCTGTGATGCAACAACTTTGGCAATCATTTCCATCATTAAATCTTCAAACTTAACCCTTGGAGACAATGTAACAGTCATGTTAACGCTCCCAAGCTTCTTTGCCTTTTCTGAGTTTTCTTTCTCTGGGCTAATGGCTTCAAAGATAACATCGTTTACAGAAAACCATTCTCCATACTAACAGAATGAGCCTGATTACTTGGAATCACTTCAAACAAAATACCTGTTGCTGAGCTGTGTATGGTTTTACTGACTATACTAATACTACACACATGCTGAAGGAACACACAAAACGTTTGCACTGTGTGTGGTTTTCTACTTTTCAGGTCTTTATTTGACCATTTAGATCGTGTCCATTTTAAAATTTTTAACTTGCTTACACATTGGCTGTTTTGAGATTGATGTTGGTATGTCTTTTCTTTGCAGTACTATCCCTGCTGGGATAGAATTGGAAAAAGAAGTTAATCTGTTCTATTTCTCCTATTTCTTTTCAGCATTAATAGTAGCAAAGTTCTTGCAAGGTTCGAAAGACTTGACCTGGGAATTCTGGAACAACAAAGCAATCAAAAACTTTAATGGGGATGCTCATTTTTGTTTTCATGGGTTGTGTTTCAGTGATATCATCATCCAGTTATGTTCCTGAAAATATTTCCAAAAATGTTTCTTCGTTCACTACATTTTTTCCTGCAACAGTTGAGCTGACGAGTGAGCAAGTAAAGAATAGGACTGTTGAGTATTGGGAGACTGGTTACCACGTCTTGGTACCTTTTTATACATAGAATTTTTGTTATTTCAAGACATATACTATTTAAGTAGCATAAAAAACATTGTCTTAAACATGCCTTGTAATTGCTGGGGATTTTACAATTTCAGTTTATCAGCACTTTCATGTACACTTCAACCCAATTTCATCCTGAAAACCTCTGTTGAATCCACAGAAAAATAATCAAATCAAGGAATAGAAATAGAGTTAAGCCACTTATTTAAAGTTTTTCACATTAATTGGTGAATCTTACTTGTCTGAATGTTCACAATTGATTAAAAAAATCTGAAAGGCAAGTTATGAACAGCTTGGGTGTAAGTCTTATCTCCTTCTGTAAATTTGTAGGTACTGTGAGCAGTGAAATAAAGGTGGGGACCGATTGAAGCATTCACAATTTGAATGTAAAGTGAAAAATGCTTCAGATGAAATAATATATAACGAATTGTTATCAGAGTGCCAATTAAAAATCTGTGCATGGAATCAAAATTAAGTTGAAAGAACCCTTTAAGGAACAAACGATGAAAGTAACACAGAATTGTAACAGTACATGAGGCCATTTGGTCCACTATCAGCTTCAGCTCTTCAAATGAGCAATTTACATAACATTTTCCGCTACGTTCTCCCTGTAATCTGCACATCCTCTCTTTTCGGATAATAACTCAATTCTCTTGACTGCACCTGACTCCACCACACTGAGGCAGAACATTCTAGATCTAAACCACTCACTGCAGAAAAATGTTCTCCTAATATCTCCATTCTTTTGGAAATTAATTCTAATCTGTACTCTCCCATTCTCGATCCTTCCAATAATGGGAAAGTTTCTTCCTTCTTGATCTTCTGTTTCCAAACTCCACATGATTTTTGGACATCTCTTTCATATCTCCTACCCATCTTCTATTCTCTATTGATACCAGCCTAACTTATCTCAGTCTACATGCTTGAAGTTCCTTGTTCCTGGAACCATCTTTGTCAATTTCTCTCCTGTGTCTTCATAAAGGAATGGAGTGCAACCATAGACACGGTTCTCCAGTTGAGGCTAACCAGTGTTTTATACAAGTTTAACATGACCTCCTTGCTCTTGTTATCTATGGCCTTCCTAGTGGAGCGAGGATACTGTATGATTTATCCACTGTTGTCAGTCTGTCCTGCATGACTTGTACACAAAATCACGTCAGTCCCCCAACTCCTGCATTCCTTTAGAATTGTATTTTGTTTTGGTATTCTGTGTTCTTCCTCACAACTGTATCACTTCAGACTTGACTTCATTGAACTTCATTTGCCATTTCTCTGGCCATTCCACCAACAAGTCTCTGATCTTGCTCCTCACAGTTTGCAATGCTTCCAAATTATATCATCTGCAAATTTTGAAATGCTGCCCTGAAGTCAAGGTTGTTAACTTAGAGTTGTACAGCACAGAAGCAGTCCTTTTGGTCCAACTTGTCTGCACTGACCAGACATTTCAATCTGACCTCTTCCCATTTGCCAGCATTTGGCCCATATCCTTCTAACCCTTCCTATTTATATAGCCATCCAGATGCCTTTTAAATGTTGTAATGGTACCAGCCTCCACTGCTTCCTCTGGCAGCTCATTTCATACATGCACCACCCAAAGCTCCAGGGGAGAAAAGCCTCTCCTTATATCTCAAACCCTCCAGTCTAGGTAACATCCTTGTAAATCTTTTCTGCACCTTCTCCAGTTTAAATCTTACAGAAGGGTGACTAAAATTGTACATAGTGGTTCCAAAAGAGCAAGTGTCTGAACAGTGATCCTGGAGGAACTTGATTACAAACCTTCCTGCAGTTCAAAAAACATCCGTTAACAAGCACACGGTCTGCTGTGACTTGACCAGTTTTGCATCTCTGTTGTTAGTGTTCATTTTTGTTTCATGAGTTTGGTCTACCTGCACATTTTCTTTGTAGCTGGGGGTGGGGTGGGGAAGGAGGGTGGGTTCAGTGTGTGGATATGCATATTGAATGACAAATTTAATTTTGTTGCAGCACTGTATACGCATGGGTATCTCTTGACAGCAATATGTTTTGTACTCATGTGCAGAAAGTCTGCAGAAAAGATTCCACTTGGAGAAAGTATAGCATAGTGAAAATGCATTTGAAATGCTTTCAGTTGAATGTTGTACTAGATGCAGCATTATCTATTGCTAAATGTATTGTCTGTGTTCTAATCAATCATTGTTACTTTCAAGTTCTACATGTGAGCCATATTATCAAAAGATTGTCATTTTGATGCAGTCTACTTAGTTTACATTTTTGGTTACTAAATGGTAAGAAAAATTAAGCATGCAACTCCAAAATTTCTAAATCTCTAATATCCTTTCAAGTGCAGATGTTACAGGAAATTAAGAGAAAATGAAAGAAAAATATTCTGGCTAGGTCCTGTTTGCTCTGTTAATGCAAACAGAACAATTGTATTTGAGAATGTAGACTTTGTTTTCTATGTTTTATGTTGTGCCCCTTTTGGAACTATTTATTTATGCCCAAGAATAATTGAATTTTATTTGTTATTTGAATCCTTGAAGTGATCCTTCCTTCCCAGTCTATTCCCCACAGGGACGGAGGAGAGGGAGACAACCTTGAGAAATCCCATGTTTGACTTTTGGTGTTGCCCAATTTGTATTTTCTGTCTAAACATTGGATGATTTACACAAACACAAGACTATATTATATTGGGACCCTGAGCTCTGAGATTTGACCTTTTTAAAAGGCTCTGTATCCCAGTGAACTATTTCGGTCATGGAGTTGAACCTTTTTTGTATTTGTCATGCACACAAGATTCTTTGTGCCTACATTTGATTCAAGTGTCTGGGAAAAGCCCTGCAGTAATTGGATTCTGCATCTTTGGCCTTGGATTGATGCTGAGGACCACTCTGTAAATAGAGCCACATTCTGAGTGTTTACATACAAACTCACTTCTTGGTAATGTGAAACAGAAAATCGTTTTAATGTTTTTTTTAGATTTTTGGACTACAAAAGAAATGGTAATTAGAAAGAGACCTCTGTATTGTAACTAATCTGCCACGAAGACCACAGATTCTCTGGTGTTTGCATGAACCTTTTGGTTTGGATAAGACTTGTATTGGAATGTGTATGTAACTGAGGCAATCGATTATTTCTTCAATAATTCAAATTTTATAGTATGTCTGTTAGACTTGTAAAACTCTTTCATAAATTTAGGAGGCCATATTTATGCAAACTTTGTAACCATACTTGGATGATATGGGAGGAAATACAACTAAGTCGGAGAAATGAAATCAGTTTCCCTCCGATAATATAAAATACCAATCAACATAACATCTGAATTAAATCCAACTGTTTTTAATAAGGAATGTTCCATTTATTAAATAGCATATATTTGTGAACTGTATATTTAAAACATTTTGGACCATACATAATATTTTGGAGTTCCGGCAAATGGGTACAATTCAAATTAATTTGAAAGTTAGTTGTTGAATAATGTATCCTTTTTGGACAGGTGCATCATTGAAACTTGAACTGCATTTGGAAGCCATTTAAAATTCACTATTGTTGAATTCTTAATTCTTTGTTCATTCATCGTTCTGACACTGTTGATATGTTGGCATGTATGATGAGCCAATCAAATTATTGGCAGTCCCAAGCTATATGAAAAGATCTAGAACCCTAACCGGATGTAAATGAAAAATCGCCTTGACCCCTAACCCAATGCTACCAAACACCATGAGCAGATGAGACATCTTCCCAAAGAGAATACAACAATTTCATTGAACACCCTTGTTCATGCTCATACAGAAACCAGCATAACATTACAGGGAAATTAAGTTTGTACTTCACCTTCATGACCGTTGACTGACATGGCTTACAGTCCAATATCCATTTATTAAAACCTTTTTAAATGTTTAAATCTCTCTGTGACCTGGCTCTTTCCCATATCTGTAACCTCCAGCAACCTGCTGTTCCTCCAACTCTGGCCACTTATATATACCCCACTTTGT
Organism: Chiloscyllium punctatum; assembly: GCF_047496795.1. Lineage (NCBI taxonomy): Eukaryota > Metazoa > Chordata > Chondrichthyes > Orectolobiformes > Hemiscylliidae > Chiloscyllium > Chiloscyllium punctatum. The sequence continues at coordinate 83,795,769 of NC_092757.1, read as the reverse complement.
TACCGCCTTGCCATCACCTGTCTGTTTTAAATAATGTAATTCTCTCCTCCAACTTTGTCACCTTGCAATTTTAAGATGCTCCTTTTAAATCCTCCTACTTTGACTAAGTTTTTGGTCATCTTTCCTAATGTCCTCCTCTTTGCCGCAGTGTAAACCACTTCTTGTTAAAGGTGCTTTATAATTACAAACCATTGTAACTTTGCATCTTTCCAACATATGTAGAGTTTAGAAACAAGATCCCAGGTTCTGTTGATATTCATCTTCACTCGGAGAGAGGCCAGAAGTATTCCCTGAGCCTTGGAAAATGGAAAAGATATGAGAAGTTTTTGCATTGCCCTGCACATGTGAAATCTTGCTTGTTATCAAGGGAAATGTTAACGGGGTGTGGACTCCCTGAGCCAGACGTCTGTGCTACGTCAGGACCCAATTTTTCTTTTGGAGGCTAGCTGGTTGACTGAATTTAACAATGTCAGCCAACTCCATTGAGAGGTATAACAGCATGGTGGTTACATTCCTGGAATAGGGATCCAGAAGTCTGTCTGAATGTTCCAGAGACACCAATTCAAATCTCACTATGGCGGCTGGGGTACACTGAATAAAAGCTAGCTTCAGGAATGAAGGTTATGCACCCACAAGATCGTTCAATACCAAACTTCTCTAATTTGTGCACTCCAGAATCACTCGCGTGGATCTGGTGTGCTCTGTGAAATGGCTTAATAACCCACTCAGTTGCACTCGAGATGCATTATTAAGATAGTTGAGGATTGATATTAAAATCTGGCTTACTAGTGATGTCCTGTATTCTGTCAATAAATTGACAAATAAAGGGGGACAAATACAGGCTTCAGTAGGCGATCAGCCTTCATCAGTGCAGAAAAATAAGTTTCTGTGTAAAATAGTTTAGTGCAACCTGGGTCAGGAAGGGTGGTCTAGTTCCATTGGGGCAGGTAGCAGCCAGATTTTCAACTGTTGTGGAACCTATACATATTTGTTACCATTTAAAGGGATTTCTTACGGACCCAGCAAACTCTGATGAGTTAGCTCTATAGAATATTGGAAGCAATGCAATCCTGGCATTACATTCCAAGCACTATTAGCTCCCAGATCCTGATGAAGGGCTTTTGCCCGAAACGTTGATTTTCCCGCTCCTCGGATGATGCCTGACCTGCTTTGCTTTTCCAGCACCACTTTAATCTAAACTCCTAGATCTCCAGTCTGCTCTCTCTCTCTTCAGCTTCCTGTTATGTTGGGTTGAACAGGTAACAGAAATGTAAAGTTAAAGACAGTATATATAACTTAAAAGCAGTTTCACTGCATTCACATGTCAATCCAATTATCTCCTGCCCTGTAACACTTACACTGTCTTCACTCGTTCTCCACACTTAGTGCACAACACCATAGATGATCAACTTACTGATGATAAATACTGAATAGAGTATCTTGTGGTTTTGTGCATTGAGTCCTTGCAGGTTAAGTAAACTGTGCACACACAATAGGGCATTGTATCCAGTTGGTCCATGCTGGTGTTAATGGTCCAGGTGAGCCTTGTACCACCTCTCCTCACTACGTTCTATTGAAACTTAGTAGCTCTTGACCTGTTGTTCTTGATGTAGCTAGAAACAACTTCAGCCATCGTGTTGGGTATTAGTCTCAATGCATTACTGTTGTACATTCAGTTTTGACAAGAGGGAAGGTTTTAAGCTACAATTGAAAACTGTAGATACCAGTGAGGAAGGTTTGAATATCTGCTCAAAGTTAAGTTTGAATTTGTCCACGTTGGGTAGATAATCCAATTCTTGTTGAAACCTCAAAGTGGAATATTCAGAGGAATTTTGATCTGAAAGCTCTCCTTTTTTTCCTCAACCCTCTGCAAAATGCCATATTTTAGATGTTGGCAGTTGCATAGAAATCTGTTCCATCCTGGTGACTGAAAAGGGAGGGAGCTAATTGACTAGAGACAGGAGCGAGGGAGCTGAAAGGACAAAGTAAAAATGACATGAGAATTTTGCAGCTGTTGTGACTACTTGGGAAGTTGCTGAGAGAAATTGAAGGTCAGTTGGTGTGAGAGGGAATTGAGAAAAGGAACTGAAGAAAGAAAAATCATTTGAAGTTTCTAATAAAAGCTCATGAGCAAGCAGCTTCAGTGGTTTTTTTTCAAAAAAAGGAATTTGACAAGTGGGTTGGCTAGTTAAGATCTTGTCTATGCAATGGAAAATTGGGAATAAAATAATCTGTTTTATGAATGAGAAGGAGTGAAACTTGCTAATGCAATATTTGATTGTAATGCAGAGGTTAAGACCTAGTTTAGGAATTTTATTTTTGTCTTGGAGATACATTCATGATTAAACCATTCTAGTTCTTGTAACTGTGCTAAAATTTGTGAAATTTCAGTTAACAACTTCCACATCCTAAGGATCTATCTCTGCTCGGCACATGCTTATTCCTCATCCCTATCTTATTATGTGTCATTTTAATATTCCCTCTTTTGCCGTTAAGTATTCCCTTTTGCAATGAATGCTTCTGAGCTCTTTTTCAAATTAGCCTTAATGTTCTTGCATTGATCTCTGGATTGCTTCTTATTCCACATAGTAATTAGGTATATCAACCTAATTGTAATTACTTTGGATCCATTAATCATTTATTTTAAAAATGTTTATTCCATTTAGAGAAGATAAAGGGATTTTCATGGTATTAACTGTATCCCATTGCTTGCACTTGCTACAGTCTGCTGATGTTAATCTTGATCTGGACTCCTGAAACCTGAATATAGAAAGAGCATTGTCTTGTGTTTCAGATGAGATGTTAAACTCCATGTTTCATCTCAGGTTAAATTAAGTATCCCACGGTAGTGGTTAAAGAACTGTGAGGTTGTTCGGCCCATGTCCTAATCAACATTAATCCTTGATTTAAAATAACTGAAATAGATCATCTCATCATTTTATCTCTTTGGATAATGGGATCTTTAGTTGCACAAATTGGCCTGTTAGATTTTCAGGCTGTGAAGATTTGCATTTATATGCAACCTGTTATGACCACCTGATAATCCCAGGCCTCGGCTACAGTCTTAAGCAGCTGGTATTCCTGGCACTGTTTGTCTGGGGAGACTGTCCTGTTTGTAGGTCTTTACATCAGCTACAGTGGCACCTTGAACTAAGTCTGATGAAATCTCAATAAAAGACTAGTATCCATAATGATGATCATGAAACTACTACATTTGTTGTAAAAGCACAGCTAGTGCATTAATTTACTTGAGGAAAGGAAATATGCTGCTCTTACCCAGCTTAACCTACATGTGATTCTTAACTATCTTCGAAAATAGCCTACCAAAAAAAGGCCGGTATCTGGGAATACTTTCACCATTTGAATTACAGTTCAAATACACAATTTATTACAGACTCAAGAGCAATTAGGAATGGGCAATAAACACTGGCCTTGTTAATGATAATATCCAATGAATCAGTTGTATTTTTTAAAATGAAGAAGCAAAATTGGGATTGCAAATATTATTAGCAGTTGGTTTTATGCCTTTAATGACCTACCTCTGTTCATAAATAAAACATATGATTACTCTCATGGTTCGAAGATTCTCTCAGTTACACACACACACGCGCTCTCACACACACACAGCATTTATTTTCGTTTTGGTTTTGTAACAATTGTGGCAGATTCCTTCAGCTACTTTTCTTTGTACTGCACCTGAGACTGAATGTAATGCAAACATGTTACAGTGGCACCGAAGTATATTTAGCAGAGTAGCATCATAAGCACGATGGTTTCAGTGCAATCTTAAACATGTATTATGAATGTAAATTACATTTTATGTTGGCTTCTTGAAGCTAGGTGTAGCATTTTTGGTACTTTAGAAATTCTGTACATGGATTCTCTTTATGTGTGTGTGTGCACGCGTGTGTGGTTTTTTTTAAAAAGGGGAGTTTTCAATAATTTATTGGTGGCTTAAACTTTAAGGTTTGGGTATTTTGTGTTGGATTCTTGCACCTTGCACGTACACTGGTGCTGTTTAAGTTTAGTGCTTCCTTTGAAAAATAAATTCTGTATATTGTTGCTAAGTGGCAGCTGCCATTTTGCAGTATTTTGCAATAAGTGGTGTGTTTGAAATTTTAATATTATGGGATGCTTATACAAGGGAGCGAATGCAAGAAGTTTTCAACTCCAGAAAATAAATCTAAATGTGAAAAATGGCTGTTCTGATTGTAGAATATTGCAGCAGTAGGTGAAATGCAATACTATATGTACATGGTGGCTATTAAAGAAAAGCAACATATTTGTCTAAGCAACTTAATTAGATTTGAATGTGATGTAAATTTGTACAGTAAAATTATATTTTCTATAAACTGGGTTTGTCTTCCAGCAAACTGCAATTAATTTATGAGAATCTGTTAGTATTAACCAAGGTCTATGTTTAGTTAATGCAACCCCAAGAGTCTCAGTATGCTGGATGAATTCTGTATCAGACATGTAGGTTTTTGTGCAGACAATATTGTTTTATTGCTCATAATTAAAAATGTCATTTATCAATTGCATTGTATTTTATTTAACAAAATGACTGAAAACATTAATGCACTACTATGGCATATTCTGGGCTAAAGGAAGACACAGAATGGAAGCAAAATCCATTTAGATAGGGATTTTCTCAGTTCAGACTCAAAGTTGAGGGTTTTCTACACATCACTGCACATAAGTCAATGGTTGAACTCTGAAAATCCTCCCAGAAACAGGCATCAATCTAAAAATTAGACCGCAGGAACAGGAGTAGGTTATTCACCCTTTCAAGTCTGCTCTGCTATTAAATAGGATCATGACTGATCTGAAATTCCTCATGTTCACTTTCCTGTATTTCCCCATAATCCTTGATTTCCCAACTGATCATGAACCCATCTATCTCAGCCCTAAATATACACAAGGACTCTGCCCCCATAGCTCTCTGTGACAAGGAATTCCAAAGACACTCAACCTTCTGAGAGAAGAAATTCCCTTCATCTCAGCCTTAAATTGGCACCTCTTTATTCTGAGACTGTGCCCTCTGGTCCTTACCCTTCTCACGAGGGGAAACCTCCTCTCAGCATTTACCCTGTCAAAGCCCTTTAAGAATTCTGTACATTTCAATAAGATCACCTCTCATTCTTCTAAATTCCAGTGAGTGGAGTCCCAACCTGTTTAGCCTTGTTCATAGGACTGTCTTACCTTACCAGGGTTCATCCTAGCGAACCTTGTCTGACCTGCTTTTGGTTTTCAAAAATACACTTTATTCATTTTTTAAAAAAAAGTCACTGTATATATACATTGTCACAAAAGCAGTTTGGTTCTGTGCAGTTGCATATCAAGTAAACAATAAAATGATATATTTGCTTAAATAAGGGGATCAAGACTGCTCTCAGTACTCCAGATGTGGTCTCACCAGCACCTTGTATAATTGCGGTAGACTTGCCTACTCTTATACTCCAATCCCCTTGAAATAAGGGCCAGCCTTCCTGATTACCTGCTGCACGTATGTGCTATTTTTCTCTATTGATGTAAATGGGCACCATTTTGAAATGCGGGCAAAGAAGCTGATAATTTGAATTGAATCAAGAAATACAATGGCTCAGTGGTTAGCACTGTTCCCTCACAGTACCAAAGACCCGAATTCGATTCCCACCTCTGGCAACTGTCTCTGTGGAGTTTGCACATTCTCCCCGTGTCTGCGTGGGTTTCCCCCGGGTGCTCCAGTTTCCCCCAACAGTCCAAAAATGTGTAGGTTAGGTGAATTGGCCATACTAAATTGCCCATAGTGTTACATGCATTAGTCAGGGGCAAATGTAGGATGTGGGTGGGTTACTCTTTTGAGGGTCGGGTGGACTTGTTGGGCCAAAGGGCCTGTTTCCATACAGTAGGGAATTAATCTAAGATGACTTATTGAATAAATTAATCTACAAGGATACCTTAACTATAATGGTTTTAAAATGCATCAAATTCATTGTGTTTGGAGTCCCACACAGAATTTAATTGAATTTGCTCTGAATCACTTCTCAGCGAGGACATTATTGCTAGGATCTTGCTCTGCAACAGATTTGCACTGATGGTTTCCATGGGTTTTACTGTTATCCATCAGACATGAAGACTTGTACTACTGTAAATGTATCTTGGGTGTTGTTACTCACACTAGGAATTTTGAACCCTTGCACCCCTCGGTTTACTTTGGCACATATTGAAATTTATGAACATTTCATCCACGTTGCTGTGGTGATATAATCAGTGCAGTAAGTTGTGATTGCATTCCTAAACATCGCAACTTTATGTGAAGCATAGTTTTCCAAAGGAATCCATGTTAAAGCCAAACTTTGGTTCCTGTGCACTTATTTTCTTGGGACAGTGGGAGGAAATAAACGATATCCAGATTGAAATTCTATATCCTATGTGTGCAGTATTGTGTATTCCTAACCAAAATAATATGTGAAATATATCAATGAATATAAAAACTATTTAGATGGTTCAGGATCTTCCTCAACATAAAACAACTTTCAAATCTAAATAATGCCATCTTTAAATGTTACATTCATAAAACAAACTATAAATTTAAAAGCAGAAATGCAATAGATACTTACATATTGTCAATATTGACTTTGTTACATAGCTCTGAAGCAGGTGGGACTTGAATCCTATCTTCCTGGTCTAGAGGAATATCACTGTCCCACAAGTGCTTTTTAAATGTAAGTACTGGATATTTTTCCGAGTTGACCTGTTCAGAGACGTTTCATAACACACCCCTAAAGTCAGGGGGTCAGGTAGCTGGGTGGCTAGTTTACACAGCAGAGTGCTGCCAACAGTATGGGCTCAAACCCCACACCAGCTGAGGCCACCATGAAAGTCAACCTCATCCCTTGTCTGAGGTGTGGTGACCCCCCGGTTAAATCACCACTAGTTGCCTTAGATGCCCTATGGACCTCTGGGAGTACGATGACTTTACCTTTGCACATGTCTGGAAAAGGTGGGACTTGAACCTAGGTCTCCTAGTCCATCGGTATGGACACTATGACTGTTTCACAAGTCCTTTTTAAATGTTAGTACAGCAAATGTTTTATTAACTAGCATTTATGGGACCAGAGTGTGCTGATTGATCAAATATTCGGGATAATCAAGAGGTTCACATAATCAATGTTAAAACGTTAAGTAATAGAAATGTAATACAAGAGGTATACACCTCACTGTTCTACTTTATTTACAGCATAAAGCACTTAATACAATTTTGACTTAAATAAGGCATAGAGCCTTCTAACTCACACTCTCAACTGACTACTCAGACATCATATTGTGGTATTTGAAGAAAAATCGATTCAATTGAATCAACTTAATATTTGAACACCAATTATATTTACATTGAGAAATTTTGAAAGCTAATAATTGGACAAAATAATGCAGTAACCTTTATAATTTTTTGCTGGGTTAAAGAGGGTGCCAGTGAAAAGAAAATTTGCTGAATTGGAAATAATTGTTTAAATTACACTGACCTAATGAACGTTTAATTGACCGAACGCCGTCCACTGGTGAAATTGGTCTGAGTAGGAAGAACTAGCTGCACTGACTAATCTCTGCCAATAGGGGCCCGACACTTCAGTGCAGGCTCAGAACAGTAGCCAGGACAGAAACGAAGGGTCTGAATTAGAGTGATGCTGGAAAAGCACAGCAGGTCAGGCAGCATCCAAGGAGCAGAAAACTCGACGTTTCGGGCAAAAGCCCTTCATCGGACAGAAACGAACCCCAGAGAGTTTAAAAATAAGGTTAGAGGCGTGGGTTGGGAGCAGGAGGGATGCCAGATGTTCCGTTGTGATTAAAAGCATAGACAGAACTTCATGAGAGCAGATAAACCACAGAACAGTAAATCTAGCAATAGCATTAAACTAAAACTCAAATTTAAAAGAATATATTATTTCGCTTTAGCATTAAGTGAACATGTTAACCGAGTCAGTTTAAACGGGGACTTAATAAACTTGAATTTTTGCCATTTATTGGACAATGAATTGATGCAAACTGATTATTTTGATATTGAGGTATTTTAGTAACCACAGACTACTTTTGGTTTTCAACTGAATCAACAGACATTTTCAATACCATAAAGCAATTACACCAAGGAGCTGGTTCAGGGTCTGATTTGTTCTACTGAACTGCATATATATATATATACACACACATATTCTAATGATTTTACAGCATAAGTTTCTAGATCATTTTCGGGATGGATTCCTCCATCCACTGATTTTCATGAATATCAGTTTTTTTTGTTGCACTATAGTTATTTGATGAGTTGGGTGATACTAATGACTTTGAGCTAGAAGCCAACTTCTTTTGGCTGAATGCCGATTTCCGTTCAGCATGTGCTCTGCTCTGTGTCGGCATGTGTATGCATCCATCGACAAATCTCTTGGCAACAATGTCTGCACTGCCTGTTTGATCTCAGGCACTGACTTACAAAGTGATTATGGCGTGAACTTCTGAGATGAAAAATTGAAGCCAGCTTCTAATGTGAGTATAGTGTTCTTGGGGCTATTGTTACACAGTGGTAGTGCTCCTGCCTCTGAGCCAGGAATCATGGGTTCAAGTCCCACCTTCTTCAGAGGTGTGTCATAACAGGTTGATTAGGAGTGTTGCTTTACAGAAAAGGTGGTTCAACCAGAAGATCTTTAAAGTGAATATGTGATGTCACCTTTTGGATGAGACATTAAACCAAAGGTCCATTAGACTTAAAACAAAACTGTGCATACTGGAAGTCTGAAGTAAACAGACACAGAAACTCAGGCAGTCTGGTAGCATCAACAGAGAGGAAATAATGTTTCAAGTCCTGTGAACCCCTCCCAACTTTCAGATCAACTGAAGTGTCATTGACTGTAAAGTATGTTAGAATATGCTGTGGTCATGAAAGATGACCCTTAGATGCAAATTACTTCCTTTTAAACTGAACAGAGGAGCCAAGGATTTAATGTATATGACTAATTTAATGATGGGGAAACTGCTGCATTGCTGCACTACCACTACAATAGTTGCAATATAAACGGGTCATCAAGGAAACATTTTCAGAGCTGGACTTACAAGAATCAGTAATTGACTAATGGAACTGAAGACCCCATTGAATCTGCGGATGGAGTGATTATTTCTAAGGGAGGGCGGAAAGCAATTTGGAACCAGTTACTTTACCATGCCTTTCAAGCTTCCAAGTGGTGTGCTGATTTGGCACTTCACCCCCTGATGCTGCCTGGCTTGCTGTGTTCTTTCAGTCTCCTGCTTTTCTACGTTGCATTTCAGCATCTGCAGTTTTTTCGGATGTATCAGTGGAGCAGATGTGATGTGGCAGATTCCTATCTGTGGCCTTCCAAATATGGAAGTCGCTTCATGATAATGCAAATGGGAAAAAAAAAGAAGGCCTTTTGATGTTTGTGGGTGGCTCATGTCAGACTAAAATGTACTTCTCTCACCCTGTAATTTTGAAGATGGATAGAAGCAAATCCTGTCATTATAATTCTACTCCTTAAAAGTACAAGAATATTTCCTGTTGGAGGGTGGTGCTTGAGAGGAGAAGGGGTTATTTTTAATGTTTTCAGCCTGAAGGAGGCTACAAGCCCAAATAATTTCTTGCAAAAAGACTGCATTGATGATATATTCCAGAAGTAATTGATTAGTCTCCCAAGGGCAGACTGGTTGCTAGTCTAGAAATTTCTTGAGAAGCTTGTTCTCTCACCTATAAGATCAATAGCCATCCAATATGTACAAAGTTATTATAGACCACCTTTAAATGTACAGACATCAGTTTAAAGTATTTTTAGACCTGTGGTTTTGATTGATGATTTCAAATTTGCTTGCATTTTCAATTGAGAAATGAGATTTTAGGTCAGTGACAATGAGAAATGAGTTATAAATATACCATACAGAAACATTTTGTTAGCTGTTAAAATTAAAGAAGTGCAAGGCAAGGAAGGTTAAGGAGACAAGGGATTTATCTCCCTCAAGTTTCTGTAACCTCTTCAAAACAACACTTGCAGTGTGCCATTGATAATTGTGGTTTACGTGCACACATGCATTCATCAAATACATCAGGACCAAAGTATAAAGTCCCTTTAGTCTTTGCTATTCTGGGCATCCAAGTTTTCTCCAAATGAACGTGTTTATGCTCCCATTCGGAGCGTGAAGGAAAATAACTGACCATATGTTGGTTCACTGGCCTTTTTAAACTTCCCCAATGATTGGCAGAAATGCATCTGATTTTTATCTACGCGGTAAGCAGGGAAACACAATCACACCAGAACTGTGTGTAATTATTTTAGACTTTATACTTCAGTATAGCACTGGGGAAAGCTGTGGTGTCAGGGGTGTCACCACCAAGTGAGACTTTTAAGCAAGACCCTATCTCCCTTTGGAATTGCCCAGAAAGGATCCTACACCATTTGAGGGCCAGAAATGTTCTCTGTCCTAGATAACATTTATTCTTCAACAAACGCCACATAATATTGAAATTTTCCTTATTGATGTGGGAAAAGACTATCATCTAAGTTGGAAGACAGAACAAACTGTATAAAGCTGTTAGAATTTTCATTTAACTTTAGCTTCTTGCTGAAATCTAGGAGCATTTGGGAACATCAGTCATGACTGCAAGTCACAGTAGCCCAGTTGCATTGGTCTGTAAAAAATTTAGAACAGCTGAATGTGGCCATTGTGAGTGTGGTTGAGACACATTTGCCTTCCCTCCTTTGAGTTTTCCACAAGGACACCCTGGACCACTCCTCCTTCAATCCCAAGCCACAGCCTGACGGCACCTTTCTCTCCCCCCCCCCCCCCCCCACAGTACCTGAGGGCCCAAACACACCATCCAACTAAAGCAGCGCTTTACCTGCACTTCACTCAATATGTTGCATTCACTGGTCATAATGTAGTCCCCTGTATACTGAGGAAGCATAGCGCAGACTTGGTGCCTGCTTTGTGGAACACCTATGTTCTGTGTTCAAAAAAGACCCTAGCTTCCAGTTGCCTGCCACTTCAACACTCCACTGTGTTCTTTGGTGACTATCTCTGTCTTGCTGCAATACTCCAGTGAAGCTCAGTGCCAGCTGGAAGAACAGCACCTCTTTTTTTATCGCTTGGGAACCTTGCAGCGTTCTGGACTTAACAATGAGTTCAACAATTTTAAGGTTGAGTGCCTTTACTCATGCTTTCCCCCACCCACACACAGCAGACCTTGCTACCACACACAATTTTGACAATATTATGGCTTCAAGGTCTGTCGACCTCTCTCCATCAAACTCTCTCTCTCATAAGAGAAAGTTAGGGTCTAGGCTATTTCCTCGACATATTTTGAGGAAGTTTGGTCTGGTCTGTAACACTACCTGCTGTCAGCTAATAGTCCCCCCAAACTCACCTTTAACTGTTTTTCTGTCTCCTTGAACTCCAACTCCACCCACCACATTCACTCCCCTCTTCCCCCATTCCATCTTCTATATGAAAACCATCCTTTTTGTCGCTCCCTTCAGTTCTGAAGAATCATCACTGGACCCGAAACATTAACTGATTTCTGTCCACAGATGCTGCCAGACCTGCTGAGATTTTCCAGCAATTTCTGTTTTTGTTTTAGATTACCAGCATCCGCAATTCTTTCTTTTTTTTCACAGTTTAACTGTTGGTTAAATGTTAAAGGAAGATAGTAATAGTCTGGGAAGAAAAGCTTTTAAGATGAGGAAGAAATGAAGGATGTATGTGGGTAGAATGAATGTAAGAGGTCTAGATTAGATTACTTACAGTGTGGAAACAGGCCCTTCGGCCCAACAAGTCCACACCAACCCGCCGAAGCACAACCCACCCATTCCCCTACATTTACCCCTTTACCTAACACTACGGGCAATTTAGCATGACCAATTCACCTGACCTGCACATCTTTGGACTGTGGGAGGAAACCGGAGCACCCGGAGGAAACCCATGCAGACACGGGGAGAATGTGCAAACTCCCCACAGTCAGTTGCCTGAGTCGGGAATTGAACCCAGGTCTCTGGAGCTGTGAAGCAGCAGTGCTAACCACCGTGCCACCGTGCCGCCTCTTGGAGTGTAGATTGACATGACAGGAAGAATGTTCAATCGGAAGATTAGATAAGGACCTCGATATCTGGTAGGGCATTTTGAAATGAAGTAAATCTTTATAGGACCAAAAGATCTTCTAATAATCTGTCAGGCATCCAAAGCTGAAGAAAACATGAGGCGAATTCTCAGTGCCTGGCCTGCCAAAGCTCTGTGCAATTTTGCTCACACAATCGTCCACTCTTCACCTCCTTTTTTGACCCAATGGTGTCTCTGGTTCCTTTGCCAGGGAACTGTGCAGCCACCTTCTGACGTTTATGCCACTGGGGCACGGCTGCACAGTGCTTCAGATGTTACAGGTTAGCAACTGGTCCTCTCACTGCAGTGGTCCCCCTGGTCTTAGTCCTGAAGAATGGAAGGCTTCTCACCTACTTCTGCACTAGGGAGTAGCAGGTTGTCCAGCGTGTTTTGGAGCAGACAGACAGCAGGCTATAATAGACCTGGGATTGTTTAAGGGAATATTCCTGAATACACAGGAGAGATCCATTCTAACAAGTAAAAATTCCAAGGATGAATCCGTGGTTACAGAAGGCTCACGGACAGGAGCAAAACTTAAAATAAAAGCATATAATTCTTTCTATTGTCTTTGTATTTTCCCATCTTTCTTGTCATTGTTTAGACCACACTAGCTGACCCTTCCCTCTTATGGATATACAATTAAACTGCTGCATCTACACTATTCCCTTTATGTGGATGCAATTTGCTTTTAGCCCTTTTCTCAACACCTGTCCATGATTATTTTCTCCTGCACACCACGTTCTATAATATTCTGCTACTTTTCTTGTCATTTCTCCCCTTTTATGCTCTCCTATCCCTCGTGGCCTTTGTCAGTTACAATCCCAGCTGATTTTATTAGCTCTAATAAGTTTGATCCCAGCTCTAATCATGGTCTTCAAAGTTTGATGGCATATTTCCAATGAACCTTGAGATTGTAGGTGGCAAGCAGAAGATGTAAATTGTTTTAATATTGAATGATTCATCATTTATTTAAATATTTCTAACATAAAATTTGATCCTCAATCTGATCATTTCTTTGAGTAATTAATATCTTAGAAAAATGGGAGCCTGAAAGATAGTTCAACTTTTCATAATGCACTGCCTCGGGAAATCTTAATTGTTTTCATTCATCTTCCTGGTTGTAAGTAGGAGTGTATGTAATCCATTGGGACTTTTTTTTAGATTAGATTAGATTATTTACAGTGTGGAAACAGGCCCTTCGGCCCAACAAGATCACACCGACCCGCCGAAGCGCAACCCACCCATTTACCCCTTACCTAACACTACGGGCAATTTAGCATGGCCAATTCACCTAACCTGCACATCTTTGGACTGCGGGAGGAAACTAGAGCACCCGGAGGAAACCCACGCAGACACGGGGAGAACGTGCAAACTCCACACAGTCAGTCGCCTGAGGCGGGAATTGAACCCAGGTCTCTGGCGCTGTGAGGCAGCAGTGCTAACCACTGTGCCACCGTGCCGCCCAAATTGCTTGGTAACGTCTTCAAAAGTATTGGAATTAAATGTATAGGTTTAATTGAGGGTTTGAATTTTACCACTCGCTCAGGTATATGGTATATCAGGCCAAACCAACTGCAACTTGATATAATTCTGGTCAATTAAAATGTTTTAGCCTGGGTTTTCTTAAAACCTCAGTGAACTGCCATTGAAATCTTGTGAACCATTTGTAAAATGTTGTTCTGCTATTCTGGTGAAACTATTATCAGATGGACCACTGCCCAGTTCTCATTGGTTGACATTTGAGGTGGTCTCCATTTCCTCATTAAGACTTTGCCTCTCCGGTAATAACTCTTGGGAATTATTTCTGATTCAGTTTTCAAGTAAACTCTTAACTCTTAGTTCTTTTGTTGATTTTCTAATCAAGAATGTCTCAGCCTCATTCTTTTTGCCTTCATTCTCATTAAATCTCAGAAATGAGGTGGCAACGGTGGCTCAGTCGTTCGCACTGCTGCCTCACAGTGCCCCAAGGACCCGGGTTCGATTCCTACCTCAGGTGACTGTGTGTAGCTTGCACATTCTCCCTGTGTCTGCATGGGTTTCCTCCCACAATCCAAAGATGTGCAGGTCAGGTGAATTAGCCATGCTCAATTGCCCATAGTGCATTAGTCAAGGGTAAATATAGGGTAGGGGAATGAGTCTGGGTGGGTTACTCTTCGGAGGGTCGGTGTGGACTTGTTGGGCTGTACGGCCTGTTTCCACACTGTAGGGAATCTAACCTAATTTTAAAAAGTGTGACCCCCCATTTTTTATTTCTAAGCTCTAACATACATCGCCTTATTTGAAGACCTTTCCAGGATATTGTCTCTTCTTGCTGCAGTAACAGATTCCTTAATTAATAATGTGACACCCATCTCCTCTTTTACAGCCCCTCTTGTCCTGTCTGCAACTCCTGTACCCCTGAATATGGAGTTGCCAGTTCTGTTCTTCTGTTTTCTGTATCTCTGCAACACCATCATAGCTCCACATGTCAATCCCTTCCCCTTTGTCTTACCTCTAATCCTCCTAGTATTAAAGTAGAAGCCATCCAGCCTTGCCACAACATAGCTGAATTCCCTCTGCCATGGTTCCTTTATTAAAGCATCCTGTGTCCCATAGTCCCTTCCCTCGCCAAACTAGTTTCACTCTTACCAGTTGCTGTATCTTGTGACTGAAAGTAATTGTAAAATCTGTGTTAACAGCCCTGTCTCTTCTGCAAATGATTGAAAGAATCTGGAAATAAGAAGCTTAGACTGGGGAGTCTTGGCAAACAATCACATTGAATCCTGTGGTCTGGCGCTATTGAACTGAGTTTCCCCAGTATGTTTCTCTCCATCCATCATGTACACAGTTGGGTCTTTGTCTATGTAAGTCTGCATGCTAAAGATTAAGTGGGGCTATAGTCTCAACTAGTAGAGTTATACCTTGACAGCCGAGAGTGTGGTGCTGGAAAAGCACAGCAGGTCAGGCAGCATCCGAGGAGCAGGAAAATTGATGTTTTGGGCAAAAGCCCTTCAGGAAATTCCTGCAGGCCTCTCCTGCAGTGTCTAGTTCTGATTGCCCAGTTATAAGAAGGATATTATCAAGCTGGAGAGGGTTCAGAAGAGATTTACCAGGATGTTGTTGGGAATGAAGGGTTTCAGTATAAGGAGAGGTTGGTTAGACTGCGATGTTTTTCACTGGAGCATGGGAAATTGAGGGGAGACCTTATAGGAGTTTATAAAGTCATGAGTAGTATAGATAAAGTAAATGGCAGGTGTCTTTTCCCTAGGGTGGGGGATTTCAAAATTGGGGGCATATTTTTAAGGTGAGAGGCAAGAGATTTAAAAAAGACATGGGGACAATTTTATTTTTTAACACAGTAGTTCATGTGTGAAATGAACTTCCAGAGGAAGTGATGGATGTGGGTGGTTTAAAGGATATATCTTAGCAGGACTTATACACTTAATGGTAAGGTCCTAGGGAGTGTGGCTGAACAAAGAGACCTTGGAGTGCAGGTTCATAGCTCCTTGAAAATGGAGTCGCAGGTGGATAGGATAGTGAAGAAGGTTATGGTATGCTTTCCTTTATTGGTCAGCTCATTGAGTACAGGAGTTGTGAGGTCATGTTGTGGCTGTACAGGACATTGGTTAGGCCACTGTTGAAATATTGCGTGCAATTCTGGTCTCCTTCCTATTGGAAAGATGTTGTGAAACTTGAAAGGGTTCAGAAAAGATTTACAAGGATGTTGCCAGGGTTGGAGGATTTGAGCTACAGGGAGAGGCTGAACAGACTGGGGCTATTTTCCCTGGAACATCAGAGGCTGAGGGGTGACCTTATAGTGGTTTATAAAATCATGAGGGGCATGGATAGGATAAATAGACAAAGTATTTTCCCTGGGTGAGGGAGTCCAGAACTAGAGGGCATAGGTTTAGGGTGAGAGGGGAAAGATATAAAAGAGACCTAAGGGGCAAATTGTTCACTTGGTGGGGGTGGGGGGCGGTACGTGTATGGAATGAGCTGCCAGAGGTTGTGGTGGAGGCTGGTACAATTACAACATTTAAAAGGCATCTGGATGGGTATATGAATAGGAGGGTTTGGAGGGATATGGGCTGAGTGCTGGCAGGTGGGACTAGATTGGGCTGGGATATCTGGTCGGCATGGACAGGTTAGACCGAAGGGTCTGTTTCCGTGCTGTACATCTCTATGACTCTATGACTATGACTCTATTTTGACTGTTGCAGATCTTTTGTAACTCAATCAGGCTGATACTGTATCCATTAGTTAGATGTGCCTGATGCTGCTCCTGGCCATGCTCTCTTGCATCCCTCATTTCACTCCGGCTGGGTCCCTGGTTAATTGGTACACACATTGTAGCAATTTTCTTAAATTATATTAAAGCACATTTCAACTCCTTTCTCACTGCATTTAGGCACCAAGTGAATATCTTTTATTAAACCAAAACCAGGATTTAAACAATCTGAGTCATCCCCCAGTTTTCTGACACTCCCTGTTCATCTGATAGAAACCATGGGGTCAAACAGTCTTCCTTCTCTCTTATTGAAGTTCTTATTCTAATTTTCACATATCTCTTTGTTTTTACCTTTCCGATTCATTGTTTTCATTTCAGTTTTCTTTTAGAATTCCTGTTGTTTGCATTTGCAATTAATGGTAGAGATTCCAATTTCTTTATGTCACATGGCTACATCATGAACACATCTTCAGTGGCCATTGATCTTGGAGTGAGTCTCAAACACACACACTCCAGCTCAGAGGCAAAGGTGTTACTCCCTGCACCATATGAGTCTCTGGTTTAAAGTAAAATTGAATGTCGCTGTAGAAAGAGCAATGTTTGAGGCTGGATTCTTGTGGATCCCCACTTCCTGTTTGCAGGCCTGGAAAATGTACATTTGACCAGGTTTACATAGGGACAAATGCTGCCAGATACGTGTGTGTGTGTTTAAACATTACCTGTTCTTGTTACAACTTTCCAGTGTTGTTCATTAACATAGCATAATTGGTAAAGTTATGTAGTTTCATTGTTTGAGGTTGAACATTGGACAATGTTTTTACATTTACTTTTGTGCCCAATCAATTCTTCTGTTGTATATGTACTGATTGAGTTTAGTTAGTGACATGTACAAGGTTTCTCTGCTGATTATGTAGTCACCATTCATAAAGGGTCAGAATTGTAATATTATTTTTTCGTTCAACCACCACAATTAAAGTGATTTGCTCTCGACTTTGGGCCAGCAGTAAACTCTAGTTAGTGGGAGAAAGGGTAAGGAGAAGGAACCACAATGTGAAATGTTGCAGTTTAAAAAAAACTATGTTCACATCGAGTGGGCATTGTAGACTGGCACGTTCCGAAGTCCACGACTTCGTGCTGAGGGACGCAGTAAAGCTTGGGGCAGCTGCTACCAAGGGGTAGTGGGGAAAGACCACTGTCTGAGGTCTTCCTGCTGAAGGTAAATAGGGGCCCGTTCAGTTATTGGACTCTACTGGTGCCTCAACTGTCTGTAAATATTAGTATTGTAGAGAGGTCTTTGCATTTCTGGGTAGAGTCAAAGTCCAATGGTTGTTTTTGTTTACTTGATATGCTACTGTACAGAACAGAACTACATTTGTGACAATGTTTATATGAAGAGTTTTTTTACGAAAAGTGTATTTTGAAATAAGGAACACGGGCACATTCTACCCATGTGTGTCATTAATCACTGCAGTGACGTAACTGTAAATCAGCTGCCAAGCCTGAGGTTATAGTCAGATGTTTGACTGAGAAGTGTTTTAATTGCTTCTCTCCCCAAGACATACATCACAAGATGTGGAGTGGTGATGTCGGACTGGGAAGTGCCTTCACCTGATGAAGGAGCAGTACTCCGAAAGCTTGTGATTTCAAACAAACCTGTTGAACTATAACCTAGTGTTGTGTGACTCCTGAAATTTTTCACAAAACTGTTCTTGGTTGGGAAAAGGAGAGGATTCTCGAAGGAACAGTATTTTATGTTGGTTAGGGTGACAGGGAATCACAGAATGAAACGCATATGGAGGCAATTTTTAGCCACTCCAGTGCTTGAAACAGATTCTCTATGTTTCTACAGCTAACAGACAAATTTCACTAAATATCTTTACCCAAGGGTAACACCCCTTCACCCAACCAGAGGTAACTCCAATATTAAAAGGGAAGTATAAACATTTATATGTTTAAAACAATTTTACAAGAGGAAGAGTGAAATCAAACTATAATTTTGTCTAAAGAATTATTGGACTGATCCTTGCTGGGAATGCAAGTGTACATTAATGCATTCATTATTAATATCTGAAATCACTCAAAAATGCTGAGGATTTTACCATACGTTACTTTTTTAAAAAAAATCTTTCACATTATATGGGTATTGCTGGCTTGGCAGCTTTTATTTCCCATTCCTAACTGCTCTTCGGAAAGGTTGGTGAGCCCCAGGTCATGAACACCAAAGACATGAAGGAGGAGCTGGCCAGAGTTGACTGGGAGGGGAACATAACAGGGAAGTTGGTGGAGCAGCAATGGCTGGAGTTTCTGGGGGTAATTTGGAAGGCACAGCAGAAATTTATCCCAAGGAAGAAGGAGCTCACTCGGGGGAAATTAAGGCTGACTAGGGAAGTCAGGGAGAGCATTAAAGCAGAAAAAGCATACAATGTGGTGAAGATTAGTGAGAAGTGAGAGGATTGGGAAGCCTTTAAAAACCAGCAGAGACTAACTTAAAAAAAAGACAAGTGGGGAGAAGATGAAATATGAGAGTAAGTTAGTCAGTAATATAAAAGAAGATAGCTAGAGATTTTTTTTAAGATGTCGAAAAGAGGCAAGAACCGTTGAAACCATTGAACCACTGGAAAATGAGGCAGGGGAGGTATAATGGGGAACAAAGAGATGGTGGAGGAACTGAATACACTGTTTTCACAGTGGAAGACACCAGAACTTCAAGAGAGTCCGGAGCAGAGGAGAGTGTAGTGTTTATCACTAAGGAGAAGGTACTGGGGAAGCCAAAAGGTCTTAAAGTGGACAAGTCATCCTGATTAGACAGACTACGCCTGAAGCAGTTCTGCAAGAGATAGGGGAGGCGATTGTAGAGGCATTTGAGATGAACTTCCAGCAATCACTAGAGGCAGGAAGGGTCTCAGAGGACTGGAAAATGGCTAATGTAACAGCCCTGTTTAAGAAGGGAGGGAGGCAGAAGACAAGAAACTATAGGCCAGTTAACCTGACCTTGGACATTGGTAAGAGTTTAGAGTTCATTAAGCATGAGATTATGAAGTATTTGCAAGTGCATGGTAAAATAGGGCCAAGTCAGTGTGGCTTCAAAGGGTGATCATGCCTGTGTGGAGTTAACCAGCAAGTTAGACAAAGGAGAGTCAGTGGATGTAATCTATTTGGATTTCCAGAAGGCTTTGACAATATGCCACACAGGAGGCTGTTAAATTAGATAAGAGCCCATGGTGTTAGGGATAAGGTACTGGCATGGCTGTAGGATTGGCTGACTGGCAGAAGGCAGAAACAGGGTTAAAGGGGTCTTTTTCAGCATGGCAGCAGGTAACTAGTGGACTTCTGCCGGGGTCCATGTTGGAATCACAATTATTCATGTTTTACATTAGCTATCTGGATAAGGGAACAAAAGATATTATTGCTAAGTTTGCAGATGATACGAAGATGTGTGGAGGGACAATTAAGTTTAAGGAATCTGGGAGGCTGCAGAAGGATTGGACAGAGTGGGAAAAGAAGTGGCAGATGGAATGCAGTGTGGGAAAGTGTGAGGTTATGCGTTTTGGGAAGAAAAATAGAGACCATTTTCTAAATGGGCAAAGGCTTCAGAAATCTTAAGTACAAAGGGACTTGGGAATCTGAGTTCAGGATTCTCTTGAGGTTAACATGTAGGTTCAGTTTGCAGTTTGGAACGCAAATGCAATGTTCATTTCAAGAGGCCTAGAACACAACAGCAGAGTTGTACTGCTAAAGCTGTACTGTATAAGGCTCTGGTCAGACCATATTTGGAATATTGTTAGCAGTTTGGGTTCACATATCTAAGGAATAATGTGCTAGCATTGGAGGGGGTCCAGAGGAGATGTACAATAATCATCCAAGGAGTCAAGGGCTCGTCACATGAGGAACAGTTGAGGTCTCTGCGTCTATACTCAGTGGAATTTAGAAGGATGGGGGTAAACTCATTGAAACTTTCAGAATACAAAGAGGCCTGAATAGAGTGGACATGGAGAAGATATTTCCAATAGTAGGAGAGGCTAGGACCTGAGGGCACAGCCTCAGAATGACTCTTTCAAACTGAAATAAGGAGGAATTTCTTCTGTCAGATGGTGGTAAATCTATGGAAGCCAAGTAATTGAATGTATTTAAGACAGAGATAGATAGGTCTTGATTGGTAAGCAGATCCAGGGTTATGGGTAGAAGGTAGGAGAATGGGGGTGAGAAACAGATCAATCATGATAGAATGGTGGAGCAGACTTGTTAGGCCGAATGGCCTAAGTCTGCACCTATATCTTATGGTTTTATGCAGTCCACATTCACGATATCAATAAGAACACCTATTTGAGTTGAAAATCTCACTACCTTGAGGCTAATAACACAACACATAACCATTATCTTACTGTCACATTTCTGAATACTCAATTCACAACTTAATTACCCATCAAACACACTGAAAGTTACCACTGATATTTAAAAGGCAGAATTAACCTTTTTAATGTTCAAATTCAAGTCAACCGCTCTGGCCCAGAAACAGAACAATTTATTGTCTCCCAGCTTATTCCTGTCAGAGTGAATGGTCACATTTTCAATCCTTTATTTAAAAGACCCTTTCTGACTCTTCCCTATCGCTGCTTAAAATGTTTCCCTTCAAAACTCCTCCCACAAATATCAAGAAATAAAAGACATTAATGTGGAATAAGGATTAAGAAACAAAGTATGTTCTGAAATGATTTTTTTTGTCATTTGGTTTGGGCATCCATTACCCCCTTGATCATTCTATCACACTGATTAATTATTAATAATTCTATTACCCATAAGAAATAGGAACAGCAGTAAGCCCCTCAACTTGCTTCACCATCTTTCTGAATCCACACTCTTCACATCCACTTCCCTATAACCCTGAATTCCCTGACTCATCAAGAATCCGCCTCACCCTTAAATATCCACAAGAACACTATCCCCAGATGGAGTTCCACAGACTCTCTGAGAGAAGGGGTTGTTCCTTCAGTTTCTTCTTCTGTTCTGAACATCCCACCCCCCCACCACACACACACTCAGTAGCCCACAGCTTACAAACATTATGAGGGGCATGGATAGGAATAAATAGACAAAGTCTTTTCCCTGGGGTGGGGGAGTCCAGAACTCGAGGGCATAGGTTTAGGGTGAGAGGGGAAAGATATAAAAGAGACCTAAAGGGCAACCTTTTCATGCTGAGGGTGGTACGGGTATGGAATAAACTGCCAGAGGATGTGGTGGAGGCTGGTACAATTGCAACATTTAAGAGGCATTTGGATGGGTATATGAATAGGAAGGGTTTGGAGGGATATGGGCCAGGTGCTGGCAGGTGGGACTAGATTGGGTTGGGATAACTGGTCGGCATGGACGGGTTGGAACGAAGGGTCTGTTTCCATGTTGTACATCTCTATGACTGTATCAATCACCGGCAGGATCAGGCCACTCTGCCCTTTCAGCCTGCTCCCCCCCCACCCCCAATTCAATAAGGGGATAGCTGGTCTAATTCTTCCATATTTCTCTAACCCCCACCATCCATCCCATGAAGACCCTATCCTTCCCAACCTTAAAAAAAAATCAAAGACCACTTCTAGCAGCATTTCAGGAAGTGAGGGGGAAGAGGTTTCTGTCTCTCGGAAAAGCTACACCCCTCGGTGAAGCCTCACTTCAAAAGGGAAATCTGCCAGGAATATTGGTATTTGAGACAATGTATCCAGGTCTGGTTTGGGGGGTGGGGGGAAACTGTTAGGAAACTGAGACAGCCTTGGGCAATGAACACATCAGGGTTTTCCCCACTAAAACAGATGGGAAATTCAATGGCAATAAAGCTCTGATCTAAAAAAAACTAGTCACTGTAGCTGTTGGTCTAACGGCCCTCCCCTAAAGGAAGTTACGACAGTGTACTCGCTGGTTTCGGAGCCTGCAGTTTGGAAGTGGATTTGGATCAGACTCCGGGTTAAAGATGAGTTTCGTACCGTCACAGCCCGTCTATAACCCGGTAAGTGTTCAGGGTGGGGCCGGCTGCAACACGCAGCCAAGGCTGCGCAAACAAACCGTTAGTTTTTCTTCTCTCCCTCGCTCCTGTACTTGAGGAACTTTTCCATTCCTGTCCCCTTTCGACTCCAGGAGACCAACTGGTGCCAGTGAGGGCTTTTGACTGAGTAAAGATTTACTTGAAAAAGGGGCGAAGAGGGTGGGGTTCATGTCCTTCATAATGACACTATCTCCAATCCGTGTTGGACAACTGGGGACTGTCTCCCATTTAAGATGAACCCCAACAAACTGATGCTTTACGCAGTGTTCTGGTCAAAATGCAATATCCTTCTGGAAGGTTTGTTCATGGTTAGAGGTAAAAAAATCACACAACGCCAGGCTACAGTCCAACAGGTTTATTTGGAGGTACTAGCTACCTGACAAAAGCTTGTATTGCCACATAAACCTGTTGGACTATGACCTGGTGTTGTGTACTTTTTTAACTTTGTCCACCCCAGTCCAACACTGGCACATCCACATCGTGATCATAGTCACACAGCAGTGAAACAGACCAACCTGTCCAAACTGACCAGGTTTTTCGGAACTGAACAAGTCCCATTTGGCAGTATGTGGCCGATATCTCTCAAAGCCCTTCCTATTCATGTGCCCAGTGAGATGCCTTTTAAATGTCACAATTGTACCAGCCTCCACACTTCCTGATGAAGGGTATCGACCCAAAATGTTGACTTCTCCATCTCCGGATGCCTGCCTTTCTCTGTTCTTCCAGCCTCCTGCTTGTCTACTTTGGATTCCAGCATCTGCAGCTTTTTTGTCTCCTCCACTTCCTCTGGCAGCTCATCCTGTACACACACCACCCTTTGTGTGGAAAAAGTTGCCCCTTGGGTCCCTTTTTAAATCTTTCTCATCTCACCCTAAACCTATACCCTCTAGTTTTGGACTCCCCTACCCCTACGCCTTATCTGTGTAATCTTTTTGAAATATAATCCCTGTTGTAATAATGGACAATTCACTAAATATATTCAAGAAAGAAATCAATTTCTCAACTCTAAAGGTGTTAATGGGTGTGGGGAGAGAGTGGGAGAATAATGGTGGTTTACAGGATCAGCTAGGATCACAGTGAGCTGGTTGGGCTGAACAGCCTACAATGCTCCTATTTTCTATGTTTCTCAAACCTATTCTTTCATAGGATGGGGGTGTCACTGGTAGGCCCAGCATTTGCTTCCCCCTCCCTAATTCTCATTGAATGTAATGGCTTGCTCAGCTATTTCAGAGGGTGGTTAAGAATTAACGGCATTGCTGATGTTTGGCAGTCACATGGGTAAGGGAAACAGGTCTCCTTCCCAGATGGGATTGCATCACAATCATCAATAGTTTCCTGCACGTCAATACTGCAACTAGTTTTCAGTTTCAGATTTGTTAAATTGAATTTAAATTTCATCAAAACCTGTAGCTCCAGCCTGGCTACAGAGTCAGAGAGTCATACAGCACACAAACAGACCCTTTGGTCCAACCAGTTCATGCTGACCATGTTCCCAAACTAAACTAGTCCCACCTGCCTGCGTTTGGCCCATATCCCTCCAAACCTTCCCTATTCATGAACTTATCCAAATGTCTTTTAAATGTCATAACTGAACCCACATCCACCACTTCCTCTGGAGGTTCATTCCAACACAAACCACTCTGAGTTTTAAAAAAAAATTGTTTTTTGTGTCTTTTTAAAATCTTCCTCCTCTCACCTTAAAAAAATATGCTGCCTGGTCTTGAACTCCCTACCCTAGGAAAAGAGAGCTGCCATTCTCCTTGTCTATACTCCTCATGATTTTGTAATTCTCTAAGTTCACCCCTCATCCTCCTGTGCCAGTGAAAAGAGTCCCAGCCTATCCCTATAACTCAAACCTTCCATTCCCGGGCCCTGTATATGATTAATCCAATGATATCACCACTGTGTCATGACCAACCTTTTATTCATGGGCTGAAGGGAACCATTCTATTGTTGAGGATAGTTCAACCAGGAAGAGAATCACAGTTTAAACGTTAGACAAAAAGTCTGGTTGAGCTCAGAAGAAGGGTCACTGGACCAGAAATGTTAACTCTGCTTTCTCTCTACAGAGGCAATTTTTGCTTCTGTTTCACATTTTAAACATCAGCTGTTTACCTTAACTGTCGTATTGTCTGCTTTTCTTTGAAGAAATGTTTTCTTATTCAAAGAGTCCTACGCCATTTTATAAATCAAATTTATCATTATCAAGTATTTTTAAGTTAATTTTATTGTCCACATTAAAATTGCTGGCAGTAAGTCTTAAATGTATTTAAAAAAATATTTACAGTTTAAAATCTATCTTTTACTTACAGGCTACATTTATCTTGTTTGTGGGTGTAAGGGGTTTGCTGGTCCCTATTGAGATTAGGAAGTGTGACTAATAATTTCTCTTTTGTTGTACCATTAACATTGAGTGTTGGCCATGATACAGTGCTATAAGTTGAAGTTACAGTTCAGAGGCTTGCACCACATTTAGGCTGAAAGACCGTAGAACAGTACAGCAGAGGAAAAGGCCCTTCGGCCCATGATGCTGTACTGAACATGATGTCAAATTAATGGCCTTCTGCCTGCCCTTGATTCATATCTCTTCGTTCCTTGTGCATTCATATGCTTATCCAGAAGTCCCTTAAACTTTGCTTCCAACACCACCTCTGGCAACCCGTTCCAGACTCCTATCACTCTCTATCGCCCCCTCACATCTCCTTTGAACTTTTCCCCCTTAAATGCGTGCCCCGTAGTATAAGACATTTTAACTCTGGGGAAAAGATGCCACTCTATAGATATTTCCTAATCAGTCTTTTCGAAGCTGTTAATTCATACCTCTGGAGCAATGTGACTTGAAGCCAGGCCTCCTGGATCAATAGTAGGGATACTACCATTGCACCACTAGGGCCTTCAAATGCCCCTGGGTATTATTGAAACAGTTGCTGTGCTGTTGGAGGTGGTGCCCTTCAAATGGGATATTAAACCAGTACCAGTGTGTCCTTTTGGGTGGCAGTGAGAGATCCCATGGTAATATTTTGAAGGTGGAGGGGTGGAGGACTAGGGGGAGTTCTGCCCACTGTCCTGACCAGTATTTACATCTTAACCCGTAATAATTGAACAGTTCTGGTGATAATCAAATAGTTGTTTGTGGGACTTCTGCTTGAATTTTGTTTCTGCACTGCAACAATAACCACACTTCACAAGTACCCCAGTGCTTTTTCAGCTGTTGGGGTATTAGCAATTATTACAGAAGTGTTAGTAGTTAATTGCCTTTGTGAATGTGGTGGAGAGCTGCCTTCCTGAATCCTTCCGTTTGATGTAGGTAGACCCACAATGCCACTAAGGAAGGAGTCCTTGGATTTTGACCTAGGGACAGTGATATATTTCCGAGTCAGGATGGTGAGTGAGTTGTAGATGAACTTGGTGAAGGTGTTCCCATGTATCTACTGCCCTTGTCCTTCTGCGTGGCGGCTACTGTGGCTTTGGAAGTGCTGTTGAAGGAATTTGCATCTTGTCGATGGTATGTACCCCTCTGAGGAGCTCCTGCAGAGAGAGGTCCTGGGGCTGAGACAACCGAGTGAAGAATGTTCACTTCCTTGTGCGGTTCCAGAACATAGCTCACCACCATTTTCTCGAGGGTACACGGTAGAGGACAATAAATGGGATGTTCACATTCTATGATTAAAGAAAGGTCTCTTGAAGCTTCCCTTCTGCACTTTCACTTGTCTTGCTCTAGAATCCTAAGATCTTGATTCTCCATTTTTATAAAGAAAACTTTGTGACTTCCAGTCAGTTTGTGTGTGTGTGTGCGCGCGTGTGCGCTAAGAATAAAAAAAAATTAAATTTGCCAAGTACTGAAGAGTTTTGATTTGACACATTTCATTTGCTGCATTTAAAATTACAGGCAATATTTCCATCACGTGGTTTGCGTTTTATGTCAAGTACTGTTTGGTGCATCCAGCCAAAAGGATGGTATCAGCCCCCTAATGTACTATATGACAGGAAGCCTTGGATGGTACTCTGCTCCATGGATGCTTTGTTGTGGCTGCCTCTGGTTTTAAATGCATTTTTCAGCTTTAGCTTTGCACCCTATACAGAGGAACCGCGATGAAACGGCATTTGGTTATCAGAATTTCAGATTATCCAACAAGATCACAAGGTCCCTATGCTTGGCTAAACTGTGTTATCCAGCATTCAATTATCCAAACGAAATAGTCCCCGCCCAAGTCCTTCAGATAATCAAGGTTCCTCTGTAATGTGCCAGATTCTAACACTTGGTCAGGGTTAGCTCCTTGTTCTGGAAGACCAGTCTGTGCAAGTGAAAGACAATATTTTACCAAATTGATAAGCAGTTGATGTACTTAGAGTCATAGAGATGTACAGCACAGAAACAGACCCTTCGGTCCAACTCGTCCATGCTGACCAGACATCCCAACCCAATCTAGCCCATCCTGCCAGCACCCGGCCCATATCCCTCCAAATCCTTCCTATTCCTATTCCCATCCAGAAGCCTTTTAAATGCTGTAATTGTACTAGTCTCCACCACGTCCTCTGGCAGCTCATTCCATACACGTACCGCTCTCTGTGTGAAACAGTTGCCCCTTAGGTCTCTTTTATATCATTCCCCTCTCACCCTAAACCTTTGCCCTCTAGTTCTGGACTCCCCATTGCAGGGAAAATTTAGTTATCCATCTATTTATCTATCCATATTCCTCATGATTTTATAAACCTCTATAAGCTCCAACGTTTCAGGGAACACAGCCTCAGTCTATTCAGCCTCTACCAATAGCTCAAATCCTCCAACCCTGGCAGCATCTTTGAAAATCTTTTCTGAACCCTTTCAGGTTTCACAACATCATTCCGACAACACTTTCTTCACTATTCTATCTACTTGCAACTCTACTTTCAAGGAGCTATGAACCTACACTCCAAAGTCTCTTTTTTTCAACAACACTCCCTAGGATCTTACCATTAAGTGTATAAGTCCTCCTATGGAATATTCCACAGAGGACTAGCTAAAAAAGTCATGCTCCATTAACATGAGCTGTTGACTGATGGGAACTGGTATCAAACTTATAATGTGACCCACTGAGAGGGGAAACATTGCGAGTGATCACAACTAACTCTGGGTTTCTGAACACTACCTCCCATCTTTCCCTGGACACACAATGAACTGAAAGCTTCATCAGAACTTACAAAATATCATCATGAATTGATTCTCTCCTATCTTGTTGTAGCTGTATCAGACCTTGGTCAGGCCGTATTTGGAGTATTAAGTGCAGTTCTGGTCACTGTACTCTAGGAAGGATGTGGAAGCTTTGGAGAGGTTGCAGAAGAAGTCCACCCAGCATGTTGCCTGGACTGGAGTGTATTAGCTATGAGGAGAGGTTGGATAAATTTGGATAGTTTTTGTTAGAGCTTCAGAGTCTGAGGGGCAATCTGATAGAAATATATAAAATTAAGAGGCAGGATAGAATGGATAGTCACAGTCTCTTTCCCACAGATGTCAAATACTAGGGGGCATATGTTTAAGGTGAGTGGGGGAAAGTTTAAAGGAAATATGTGAGGCAAGTTTTTTTTCTTGTTTTATAGAGGATGTAGATCCCTGGAACGTGCTGCCAGTGGAGATGGTAGATGCAGCTACAATAGCAATAGTGAGGAGGCATTTAGACAGTACGTGAATAGGAAGGCTTTAGTGGGATATCAGCCAAATGCTGGCAAATGGGACTAGGTCAGATTGGGATGTCTGGTCGGTACGGATGAGTTGGTCTGAAGGCTCTGTTTCCGTGCTGTATGATTCTGTGACACATGAACCATGTACAGGCAGATGGAATTAGTTTAGAATAGCATCACAGTTGTTACAAACATGGTGGGCTGAAGTTAAGATCAGAGTGGTGCTGGAAAACCACAGCAGGTCAGGCAGCATCCGAGGAGCAGGAAAATCAATGTTTCGGGAAAAAGCCCTTCATTAGGATGGGCTTTTGCCCGAAATGTCAATTTCCCTGCTCCTGAGATGCTGCCTGACCTGCTGTGCTTTTCCAGCATACTCTAATTTCGATTCCAATCTCCAGTACCCACTTCCGCCATGATGGGCTGAAGGCCTGTTCCTGTGGTGTGCTGTTCTATGCTCTATGCCAAAGGTAAGTCTGTTAAATGTTCAGTTGCAGCTCGATTCCTTATTAAAAGGCAATATGGATTGTTGTGTACTCTATCTGTTTTTGCTGCTGCCGAGATCCACCCCATGCTTACATCGCTTGTTCATCCCAAGATTCAGTACAGCTCCCTCTGCAGCCAATACCTCATTCCTGCAGCCAGTCTCTTTTGCTGGAGCCCAGTGAACATTGACTGATGATTCAGTTCGAGAGAGAGCTGGAAGTTTTCCTTTTTATGACTGGGAGCGGGAGCAGGAGTGCAAGCATTTTGCCTTCCACCCTCTTTCCCCCAACCCTTGGCAGTGCTGCGACAAACTGCAGCAGCTCACTTCCCACGGGGTAAACCTGGGCACTGGCCTCTGGTAAGGTCACAGCAACAATAGGCCATAACAGAGTCTTGATCTGCTGTACCATTCAATCAGGGGCTGATCTTCCTCTGCTTCACTTGGCTGTCTCATACCCACATCCCCCGATCATTTGAAGTGGCCAAAATGCATGGTTCTCTGGCCTAACAATCCCTGACAACTGAGAATTGACAACTCTGGGGGGGATAAAGAACTCCAAAGCTTCACCTACTCTCTAAATGAATAAATCTCTTCTCCTCTCAACCCTAAATGGCCAACCTTGTATTATAAAACTGTACACCCCATGTCCGAGACTATAACCAGACAGAACTGGTTCTCAGCATCCACCCTGTTGAATCCTCTCGGATCTGTGTAGTTTGCTTCTTGAGATGTCTTGGGGAAGGGGTAAATGATTCTCCTCTTCTCAAAATGCTCTGTTCTGATAAAACTTGTTCTAAATTCCATCTGGATTGGATTCTGTGTCTTTTGTGCTGAAGGATTCCCAAGGCTTTAATGAAATGCCTCTCGTCTTATCACTGTTCTACCTGATGGTTATTCTGTTTTGTCTTTCAGTCAATCCCTTACATTGGGCCCATTCCTGGGGGCTTGCAGGATGGGAAGATGATTATGATCAAAGGACGAGTTCTTCCTCAGAGTAACAGGTACTCCTTAGAGAATGTCTCTTATAATCGTGTGCTCAATTGTGTTCACTATCCAGCCTAGAAAAGCTTTGCATGTAAGTCTAAATGCTTCCAGTGTTGAGGTCCTGAGTATTGCAGCGGTCACCTGCCATTGAAGATACATTTACATCGACCTCTTCACAGATGTTGTGACATTCCTCTGGAGGAGGTGGGCCTTGAACCTAGGCCTGCTGGCTCAGGAGTATGGACAGTACCACCACACCGCAAGAGCACTCTTGACATTGGTTGAAGTTGCTCCAGTGGATGATGGGAACCATCAGGAAACTGATAGGTTTGGGTGGGGCCCTGTTCTTGGAAGTCAGCCATAATATTGGATTAATTTTAAATCCAACAGCCAATGGGAGCTGTAGGCTTCCTGCTTGGATTGAATTAGATTGAACGTATAGACTGTTTTTCTCTGCTTGCTTCTGTGTGCCTCATTTTCCTATTTGTAGGTCAATGGGAAGTACAAATGTTTTAGGAATGGCCTCATTTCAACTTGTATATCAGTCTGGTTCCCTGTGACTCCAGTGATGGCCACATTCACTGAGCCAGATGGATCACTCTTGTTTGAACCTGGTTGAATGTGTATCATTGTACACAGCTCTTGAAAACCGTGTCTGTGTTTCAGTGGCTGACCCATGTATCCCAGTTGCTGGGAGAATGTGGTTCTTCCTCACTGAGAGTTGGGCGTTGAGACGTTTTGTGGTTCTGTGTCCCCTCAGATTTCATGTGAATCTTCAGTGTGGCTCAGTACCATATCACTGTGATGTTGCCTTTCATTTCAACCCACGGTTTGAGAATCCGGGCTACGTGGTCTGCAACACTTACAAGGAGCAGTGCTGGAGCTCTGAGGAGAGGAAGCAGGAAATGCCAATCCAGAGGGGAGAATCTTTCCAAATTCTCATTCTTGTTCAGGCCGATTGTTACAAGGTAATTTATGCAATGTTACAGCTTTCTTTAAAAAAAACCCTTTAACTATTTTTAATATTTTCGTGGGACATGGATATGCCAACATTTACAGCTCATCGCTCATTGTCTCTTGAGCAGAAGTGGTTTCTAGGTTATTTCAGAGAACGCTTAAAACTCAACCACTTGCTATGTGTCTGAAGTTACATGTGTCATGGGGTAGCAGGGTGGTTCGGTGGTTAGCACTGCAATCTCACAGCACCGGGGACCCCGGTTCAATTCCGGCCTTGGGTGACTGTCTGCATGGAGTTTGCACACTCTCCCTGTGTCTGTGTGGGTTTCCTTCGGGTGCTCTGGTTTCCTCCCACAGTCCAAAGATGTGCAGGTTAGGGTGGAGTGGCCATGCCAATTTGTTTGTAGTGTTCAGGGATATGTAGGTTAGGTGGGTTAGTCAGGGGAAATGTAGAGTTAGCGAGTTTTGAGAAGATTTGTAGGTCGGTTTGAGATTCTGGATGTAGGTTTGCTTGCTGAGCTGGAAGGTTAATTTTTAGACATTTCGTCACCATACTAGGTAACATCATCAGTGAGCCTCCAGATGAAGCACTGCTGGCATGGCCCACACTCTATTTATGTGTTTGGGTTTCCTTGGTTGGTGATGTCATTTCCTGTGGTGATGTCATTTCCTATTCTTTTTCTTGGGGGTGGTAAATGGGATCCAAGTCAATAAGTTTGTTGATAGAGTTTCAGTTGGAATGCCATGCTTCTAGGAATTCTCGTGCGTGTCCCAGGATGGATGTGTTGTCCCAGTCCAAGTGGTGTCCTTCCTCTTCCGTATGTAAGGATACTAGTGAGAGTGGGTCATTTCTTTTTGTGGCTAGTTGATGTTCATGTATCCTGGTGGCTAGGTTTTTGCTTGTTTGTCCAATGTAGTGTTTATCTTAGTCCATCCTAGGACAAGCCAAACAGAGACATGCACAAGAATTCCTAGAAGTGTGCCATTCCAACTGGAACTCTATAAACAAACAAATTGACTTGGATCCCATTTACCACTCCCTGAGAAAAAGAACAGGAAATGATGTCACCATAGGAAATGGTGTCACTACAGGAAATGACATCAGCCCAAGGAACCCCAAATGTATAAATAGAAAGCGGGCTACACCGCCAGCATATCATCCAGAGGCTCACTGATGATGTTACCTAGTATGATGATGAAACATCTAAAAATGAACTTTCCAGCTCAGCGAGCAAACCTGCACCTAGAAATGTAGAGTAATAGGGTGGGGAAGTGGTTCTGGTTGGGATGCTCTTTGGAGAGTTGGTGTGGACTTATTGGACCAAATGGCCTGTTTCACACTGTAGGGATTCTATGATACCAGGTCTGACCTACATATCCTTCCTTTGGGGGCATTAGTGAACCAGATGGGTTTTTATGACAGTTGGTTGAGCTGACTGAGCACAGACTAGCCTCTGTATTTGTTGAATTTGCAATCCACCAGCTGCAGTGATGGGTCTTTAACTGGTGTTCTCAAACTACCTCTGTTACTAATCCAATGATATGACTATTATATCATCACCTCTCCTATGCCCTTGTTACAACTCGGGAGCGATCCACTTTTTTGGGAGGCCTGCCTTGAGGAAGCTAGAGTTGGGTTACTATAGACATCACTGGAAAGGCCAACATTTTTATAGCCTATCCCTAATTGTTCTGTGAACCATGTGGAATGCTGTAACGATTGAGGCTTACTGCCCTTCTCCCATTTCCTTCACTGAGGCTGCCTCTTCATATTCCTCAACAAGAGAGCAAAGAAGGAAGGGACAGTTCTGTTGTTGAGTTACTGCTGTCAATCAGGAGAGAAGCCTGCAGTCTAGAGGCACTGGTGCTAGAGTAGGAACATCTGGTCTCCCACCATTCAGATAAAAAAAATCACACAACACCAGCTTATAGTCCAACAGGTTTATTTGGAAGCACTAGCTTTCGGAGCAGTGCTCCTTCATCAGGTAGCTCCTGGATTCGGCCTCAGTCTGTTCCTCTGTTCCATTTACCCATTTCAGCTTCAGACCTTTTGATGCTTTTCCTTTTTTTTAAAGAAAACTGTCCTGGTTCTGACTGTTCCAGCGCCCTCCAGCCTTTTGAAAGTTGTGTTCTCCCTGAATTGATTCAACAATGAACTCCCATGTCCTTCTCCAGCTGGTCGATTCTGAGCCATGTTTGAGAAGAGCATCCCAAGGGAGCACTTTTTCTCACACACAGGCCAGTGGAAATCCGTACCACTGGGACGATAAACTAAAGTCATGGGTTGCAAGCTCTGAGGCAATGCTGGTTGCCATGGAGATCTGACCGCGTGAACAACTGTGAGTAAGCTTTAAATCCTCCGACTTCTTCAAACTGTGAGGGTGACTGAAATGAGCCACCCTCGAGGCCTGAACTCGGAGTGTTACTGACTAGACCATCATTTCTTGCCTTATCCCTAATTCCCTGGGCCACCATCTTGAACAGCTGATGTCTGTCAGCGTTAGGTGCTGTGCTGTTAGGGGGGCTGCTTCCAAGACTAACACACTCAAAACGAAGGAATGGTAATAGATTTCCAAGTCTGGATGCTGTGGATTTGGAGAAACTTTCAGCGAATGGCATTCCCATCTCCCTGCCCCGTACATGAGAGATAGACAGGTCATTAGCCTGCTCCCATTTTCTAACCTCCAGTCAGTGAGTTAGTGTGGGTGTAAAGTAGAGATGAGGGAGTGGGCTGTTAGACCAGCTGTAGGGAAGGCATAGGGAATAGGAACAGGATTTGCTGCTGTTGATACTCTGGTATGTACTTTGTAAATTAGGGGTTATCAGGTCAGTCACTGATGAAATGTTTTCTGAACAAGTCAGCAGTGAACTGTGAGCTGTGAACCAAGAATGAAGGGTTCAGTGCTTCTTGCCCAGGCTGTCTGTGTTCACACCCAGAACACCCAAAGGACCTCTTCAGTTTGTGGCTACAACATCACCAGCTGTGTTTTCACAGCTCATGGGGTACTGACTCACAACATCCGGGTATTTCCAGCTCTCACTTCCTGCAGAAAGGAGGACCAGGGCATATGACAATAAGAATGTGTATTCATTCAATGTGACCTCAGAGTCAGAAATTGCCCAACTGTTGTACAATGAGGAATTTGAGAATTAAACCGTGTATGACACAGCTCTTTAAGGTGGACTCCTGTCTAAAATAGGTTTTTATTCTTTTTTTTAACCATTTCTTTCATGTGACAGGGGCATCATTGGTAAGGTTGGCACTTGTTACTAATCCCATTTCCAATTCACCTTGAAATCAGTGGCTTGTTGGGCCATTTCAAAGGACAGTTAAGGGTCAACCGTATTGTTGTGGGCCTGGAGTCATATGTAGGCCAGACCAAGTAAGAATCATAGAATCCCTAGAGTGTGGAAATATGCCCTTCGGCCCAACAAGTCCATGCCGACCCTCCGAAGAGTCACCCACCCAACCCCATTCCCCTACCGTATTACTCTACATTTCTCCCTGACTAATGCGCCTAGATCCCTGAACACTGTGGGTAATTTAGCAGGGCCAATTCACTTAACCTATGTATCTTTGGATTGTGGGAGGGAACTGGAGCACCCTGAGGAAACCCACACAGACACTGGGAGAATGCGTAAACTCCACACAGACAGTCGCCCGAGGCTGGAATTGAACCCGGGTCCCTGGCTCTGTGAGGCAGCAGTGCTAACCACTGAGCCACTGTGCTACCTAATGACAGCAAATTTCCTCCCATAAAGGCATTACTGACCAATTGATGGTAGTTTTATGGTCACCATTACATAGGTGAGCTTCCAATTCTACATTTTAAGTGATTGAATTTAAATTCAATAAATTGCTGTGACATTACTAATGTGCCACATTCCTGATGAAGGGCTTTTGCCCAAAACATCGATTTTCCTGCTCCTCGGATGCTGCCTGACCTGCTGTGCTTTTCCAGCACCACTCTGATCTGCCACCTTCTACATCCAGATTTATTGTTCCTAGTAAATGGCCTCCAGAACGATTGGGATGGGCACTAAATGTTTTAGCATTGAGGCCCATGACAAAATAAAAACTAAACATGTTGGCGGTTAACGGTGCAACCTGTGAAATTGGGGTAAATCTCACATTTTGTGGTTCCTGCTGTTGTTGTCTTTTTGATGTTCCCTAAGGCAGGTTTGTGTACTTGGTTAGGAATGTGGCCGGGAGAAAGTGAGGACTGCAGATGCTGGAGATCAGAGCTGAAAATGTGTTGCTGGAAAAGCGCAGCAGGTCAGGCAGCATCTAAGGAGCAGGAGAATCGACGTTTCGGGCATGAGCCCTTCTTCAGAAATTGCTGGTGCATTTCTGTGACACCCAGGCAATTGAACAGGAACAGGTCTCCTGTGTGGTTTATACAACCCTGAGGGTACCTTACCAACAGAGACTGGGGAGGTCCCAGGCTGATTTAGCTTCTATCTTTGTCATTAACAATACTCAGAGTGAGATAGAGAATTATAGAATCACGACAGTGTGGAAGCAGGCCATTCGGCCCATCGTTTCCACCCCGACCCTCTGGTCAGCGTCCCACCCAGGCTCTTTATCTTTGCAATCCTGCCTTCCCCATGGCTAATTCACCTAACCTGCACATCCCTGAATACTGTGGGCAATTTCCCATGGCTAATCCACCTAACTTTTCATGTCTTTGAACTGTGGGAGGAAACTCACGTAGACACGGGGAGAATGTGCAAATTCCACACAGGCTGGATTTGAACCCAGAATCCCTGGCGCTGTGAGGCAGCAGTGCTAACCACTTAGCCACCGTGCCTCCTATAGGTGGGATGGACAGGATTGCTGCTACAGGCTGCCATTCACTGTATGTAGTTAAAGGTGGGGAAGGCAGAGGTGGGACTCCGTTATCTCCCGCCAGCTTATGGTTAAAGACAACGTGGTTGCTCCTCATTTGTGTTTCGGATGACTGAGAGAACATCTTGGGGCACTGTACTGTTTCTGAGATCCACATCCATCAAAGTTTTACTTGCACATCCACTAATATCATTTATTGTATCCATTGCTCCCGATGCGGTCTC
This sequence comes from Chiloscyllium punctatum, assembly GCF_047496795.1. NCBI lineage: Eukaryota > Metazoa > Chordata > Chondrichthyes > Orectolobiformes > Hemiscylliidae > Chiloscyllium > Chiloscyllium punctatum. The sequence goes on along the minus strand of NC_092757.1, from coordinate 83,760,252 downwards.
CTCTACATTGGGGAGACTGGGCGCCTCCTAGCAGAGCGCTCTAGGGAACATCTCCGGGACACCCGCCCTGTGGCCCAACATTTCAACTCCCCCTCTCACTCTGCCGAGGACATGGAGGTCCTGGGCCTCCTTCACCGCCGCTCCCTCACCACCAGACGCCTGGAGGAAGAACGCCTCATCTTCCGCCTCGGAACACTTCAACCCCAGGGCATCAATGTGGACTTCACCAGTTTCCTCATTTCCCCTTCCCCCACCTCACCCTAGTTCTAAACTTCCAGCTCAGTAACTGTCCCCTTGACTTGTCCTACCTGCCTATCTTCTTTTCCACATATCCACTCCACCCTCTCCTCCTTGACCTATCACCTTCATCCCTTCCCCCACTCACCCATTGTACTCTATGCTACTTTCTCCCCACCCCCACCCTCCTTTAGCTTATCTCTCTACGCTTCAGGCTCACTGCCTTTATTCCTGATGAAGGGCTTTTGCCCGAAACGTCGATTTCGAAGCTTCTTGGATGCTGCCTGAACTGCTGTGCTCTTCCAGCACCACTAATCCAGATCTTGTTTCTGAGATCCGACAGTCTGAGGAGAGGGAAAGGAGAAATGAAACCGAAACAACCAGAAATCAAATACTTGCTGCTCTGTTTAAAAAGTTGTCACCATCCCACCGATGTCCCACAAAATTACCAGAGGCTTTCTGGATCATTAACCCCTTGTGTTACCAGCTATTTTCAAGCATGTTGTTTTGTCGTCAAGGTGGCGGTGAACGATAAACACTTCTTGGAATTCAAGCATCGGATCCCGATCTCCAGAGTGGACAGCATTTTTATCGATGGTCAAGTCGAGATTGTCTCCATCAGCTTCCTAAACAACAATGTAAGTAAAGCATGGGGCATCTCTATTTGAGACAGTAAGAACTGTTAGTGACAGTCTGAACGTTACCTCGGTGACCTCAGTATAAATTCCCAAACAGAGAGTTTTGGCAAGTTCCTCCATATGTGGCGCATTAGCAGCCTGGAGTGGTGTTACTTTGAGTTCACACAACTTGGTCATGTCTGAAGTGATGGACATGATGCAGAGTAAACCAGCAGCAATTAATATTAACGGCGCCAAATCGAGCAGGGGAGTCACTGTGAAGATCTGGACTGGGGTGGGGTGTCTCTCTGATCCATGATTGGTCAATAAACACGAGCAATTTAGTCTGGTTCTATAAGATTTCACACTTTATTCAATCTTAGCCAGGCACAGGTTGTGCAGTAACACAGAGATTAAACACTTCCTTGTTCCTCGGAGAAACTACGCACATGGCTTAAGACAAAGATGTTTTATCTACTTTTATTTTGAGAGAAGTACAGGCCATAACCAGAGTGCACATTCAAACAATTACCAATCGATTTTAATGAAATGACTTTATTGAAAGCAATTTAGCCCATAGATATTTCCTGGGAGCCGACCTTGTTTTCCAAATATTCCTATCTCGCGAACCTAGTCTCTGCACCTGCACTTGCATGGTTAGTTAGGGTGGCTAGTAATGTCTTATCTAGTCGAGTTATTTCTATGCTGTAAAGGAAGCACTGTCTGCTAATCTTTGTTGAGACAGACTGTGGTTAGTTCAGCTTTTAGCAGGGTTACAAGCCATTTTATGCAGCTTTAAGCAGAATTGTCAATTTGTAGCCGAGGAGCCCTTTTGTCATGTTGTTTGCATTAAGAAGCCATTTTATTGCTGCCTATGTTAGTAAGAGCATGTATTAAATGGTTGCACCTGACTACAACTTGAGCCTCTATTCAGATTTCAGATCCTCAACTGGTTTGAGCTGCAGAGTCACTATTCAAAAAAGATAAATATGGAAAGAGTTCTTCCAAGTGCCCTCTGCCAGAGGGAGGAAGATTTCAATGTTTGTTCACTCAAACCCATTCAACATTGTGAAAGTTTTCTGGACTCTCTTTCCTCTGAGGAAGGGTCACTGAAACGTTAACTCTGATTTCTCTCCCCGGATGCTACCAGACCTGCTGAGCTTTTCCAGCAACTTTTTTTTGTTTCTGATTTCCAGTGTCTGCAGTTTGCTGAGAATGATAACTCAAATCACATTTAAGTTATCATTTAAAATGACTTGATGTTTGTGGATTAATCTCTGTCTTTCTTTCTCCTCGCTTTCCAGACTGCTCCCATGTTTGCTCCCCCTGCCTTTGCTAACCCGGTAAGATTTGTTCTCTGACCAGTGAATCCACTGACTGGTCATCGAAAGTTTTTAATGCTTTAATTGTTTCTTGAGACGTGATCACATCTCTCTGTCTGTCTGTCTGTCTCTCTCTCTCTCTCTCTCTCTTGCAGGCTGGTTCCATGTTTCCCCCCACTATCCCGGCCAATCCGGTAAGTTTGGAATTTTTTTGCTGAAACTCAAACTCCGTTTCCCATGGCCTGCCCTCCACCCCTTTCCCTAGCACTCAATCCGTTCACAATCTCAGCAGCTCATTTAACCCTGAGGTGAACTCTTGACCTTCTGAGAAGCCAATGCTAAGATCCTCCGCTTCCAGCTGTTTAACCTCCTCCTGCCTTAGTCCATTTGCTGTGGAAAGTTTGTTATTTTGGGGCTTGAATATTCCAACGCCCTCCTGCCTGCTCTCCTACACTCCATTCCTCTCTAAACTTAAGGTTGTTCAAGACTCTACTGTCTGTCTTAACTCTTGGATGTCCCAAACTCTGTGACTTCAGGTTGAGTGACATCTTGATTTTAAAATTCTCATCCTTGTTTACAAATCTCTCAGTGGCCTTGCCCCCTCCCTGTCTTTGTGCCCACAACTGTCTGAGACATTGGTACTTCCCTAACTCTGGCCTCTTGTACCCGGTTGGTGACTATGCCTTCTGTTGCCTTGGCATCACATTTTCTGGAATTTGCTCATTGCACCTACCGGCCTCAGGGCCTCGCTTCCCTCCTTTGAGATACTCGTTTAAGATCTACCTCTTTTGCCAACCTTTGGCTTATCTGACCTCATCTATTTTTACGTGGTTTTCACTATATGACATTTTATAATGCTCCTGTGAAGTTTTATCATGTTAAACCTGCTTTATAAGTATAAGTTGTTGTAATTACACGGGCCAGCCTCTGCCAATACTGATTAACTGTCTCCTCATTTCCCAGGCTGGATCCATGTTTGCTCCCCCTGCCTATGCCAGCCCGGTAAGTTTCAGCCTTTACCCAGTGAATCCACTGAGACGTTGGAATTTTTAATTTCTTCATTTTTCAGGATGTGCTCATCTCTCTCTTTTTCCTCTCCTCACTTCCCAGGCTGGATCCATGTTTGCTCCCCCTGCATTTCCCAACCCGGTAAGTTTCAGCCTTTGGCCAGCGAATCCACTAATGAGATGTTGGAATTTTTAATTGCTTCGTTTTTCAGGATATGCTGATTGCTCTCTCTCTTTCTTTTTCTCATTCTCTGTCTCTCTCTCTCTCTCTCTCTCCATTTCCAGGCTCCTCCCATGTTTGCCCCACCTTCCTTTGCCAATTTGGTAAGTTCCAGTTTCTTTTCTCGTTGTAACATAGACCAATCCACTGAATGGCAAAAAGTGAGGACCGCAGATGCTGGAAACCAGAGTCTAGATTAGAGTGGTGCTGGAAAAGCACAGCAGGTCAGGGCAGCATCCGAGGAGCAGGAAAATCGATGTTTTGGGCGAAAGCCCTTCATCAGGAATGAAGGCAGGGAGCCTCCAGGGTGGAGAGATAAATGGGGGTGGGGGGGGCGTGGATGTAATTCTCACTGAGGGAGTTCAAATGTGTTTGATGAGATCCGGTGAGGATTCGCTAACCCTTGTGGCGTGAATCACTTCCCCAAACTTGACATGACTTGCATTTTCCAAAAAAAAAGAATGTTCAGCCCCATGTTTCTCTTCGAATAGCTCTTTTTGTTCTTTAAGTGAAATGCCTGATCCCCATGGAGTATTTTTTTTCTTGGATTCAGTGTGGGATCCACATGGAAACTAATAAATTTAACTTCAATAAAATTGTCTCAGACCAACCATTTATCACTCTGTAGTCAGAAAAGATTGTAATGTTGTGTTTTGTTAGTATTTCAAGGAATTGTGTTTAAGTCTATAACTGTAGTCCCTACTTTCTGCGGGTGTTAACATGTTCTCTGGAATCTAGGAACTCCCTCCCTAACATCATTCCTACAGCATGTCATCTCAGCGGTTCAAGAAGGCAGTTCACCACCACCTTCTCAACAGGCAAATATGCAGCAGCGATAATTGCTGACCCAAGCAACAATGCCCGCAGCCCACAAGTGAATTTTTAAAAAAAAACAGGAACAGTTTGGATAAAAACAGGTTGGATAGGCTGGGACATTTTTCACTGAAGCACTGAATTTGATAAATGTGAGGTGTTGCATTTTGAAAAAGCAAATCAGGGCAGGACATAAACAGAGGGACCTTGATTATCTGAAGGGCACGGGCAGGGAGTATTTAATTTGGTTAATTGAATGCCGGGTAATCGATGCCTGATAACACAGTTAGCCATGCATCAGGACCTTGTGATTTTTTCGGATGATCTGAAGTTCGGTTAATTGAATGCTGGATAATTGAGGTTCCTCTGTACATTTAATGGCAAAGTCCGAGGGAATGTTGCTGAACAAAGAGATCTTGGAGTGCAGGTTCAAAGCTCCTTGAGAGTGGAGTCATCGTTAGATAGGATAGTGAGGATGGCGTTTGGTACACTTGCCTTTATTGGTCATTGCATTAAGTCTTGGAGTTGGGAGGTCATGTTGCAGCTGTACAGGGCATTGGTTAGTCCACTATTGGAATACTATGTGCAATTCTGGTCTTCCTGCTTTAGGAAAGATGTTGTCAAACTTGAAAGAGTGCAGAAAAGATTGACAAGGATGTTGCCAGAGTTGGAGGGTTTGAGCTATAGGGAGAGGCTGAACAGGCTGGGGTACAAACTAATCACCGTTGCCAGTGATTATAATCACCAGGAACTCCTTTGCCACTATTCCCCTCTGATAGAGATTATTAAGGCTTGTCCAATTGCAGGCAATCTCTCTGTTTCCCATCCTGGTGTTTTTCTTGAGAAAGAAAGAAATTAACCTTTTCAAGCACACATCTGGGCTGGCTGGGGCTTGAACCCAAACTTCCAGGCCTAAAGTAGGTGCACTACCACTATGCTATGAGACCCTTTTTAATTTCCTTGAGAACAAACACTCTGTGTATCTGGTCAATATTTTGTAAACTGAATGTTTCCTGCTGAAGTACGATTCAGATCTGTCATGGAATTATTATTTGAGACCTAGAGCTACTGAGGCTGGTACTTCTCACCTTTGTTTTCACTCCAATCCTTCTACTCTTCAATCCCAGTTCTTTGGAAGTTGCTGACTCCACCTGTGATGCAAGTGTCAGTACTCCCCAGTGAATCTGGACAGGATAGCGCTGGGCTATTCAGCTGCAGGGGGCTTCACTATCCAGTCCATCCGAACCTTACGTTTAACTGTGCTCAATGGACAGCAGTCAGGACTGATTGATCTAGCACCTTGTGAAGGTGCTTATTGCTCCTTCACTCTGTGTCAACCGTGTAGTGAACAGAGATGAGGTTTCTGAGTGTCATCAGGGATTCCCCCCGCTTTCCCTTCCAGTGACACACAGCACTCAGAGTCCTGCAGAGAGACCCAGAGAAGTGGATTTGCTCTGCTCCCTCTCCCAGAGAGACCCAAACTGGCTGGTTGGCTGCAGGCTCCCCCTACAGGAGAGAGGGCAATATACTGGGAGGTTTGATTGATTCCAGGTGAGGTGAATTGGCCATACTAAATTCCCCATAGTGTGTTCAGGGATGTGTCAGCTGGGTGCATTTAGTCAGGGGTAAATGTAGAGTAATAGGGTAGGGGAATGGATCTGGATGGGTTACTCTTTGGAGGGTCGGTGTGGGCTTGTTGGGCCAAATGACCTATTTCCACACTAAGGATTCTATGACCTATATAATATGACGTTTTGAGCACAGGACTGCGTCATTTGCTGAATTTGAGACAGACACCACTAGGTGGAGCACTGAGACTCCATGTGCTTTTAAACTCTCACTAGAGGCAAGCCAGCAATAAATGCAAGTAAGGTAATCAGGGCCAGAGAAATACATTTACATTGGGGGAGAGGGCTCTTGTGGTGCAGTGGTTTGGCTTCGAGTTTCCTCTGTTCCAGAGCTGTGTCATAACCTTTTTTTAAATACAACACAGAGGGGGAGTCGCAATATGTTTTAATTTCAGGTAGCCCATCAAGACACTTTGGTTACACTGGAACACTATTGTGAGTTGGGATTTGAATGATCCTGTCATAACTGGCATGATTATTTCTCTTGGTAGTCATCATGAGCTTTTAGTGTCAAGATTAGAGTGGTACTGGAAAAGCACAGCAGGTCGGGCAGATCCAACGAGCAGGACAAATCGACGTTTCTGGCAAAAGCCCTTCATCAGGATGACCTGCTCTGCTTTTTCAGCACCACTCTAATCTTGGCTCTGATCTCCAGCATCTGCAGTACCCACCTCCGCCTATCATGAGCTCTTATACTGGTGCTGTGCTGCTGTGGGTACAATAGAAGAACAACTCCTCACATCGGTCTTAGCATTTGCTTCCTGCTCCGTTAAGGTTATGGTCTTGGTCACTGTTTAATATGCAGCATTGCGTCTGATCCATCTTACTGCCGCTATGGATCCATCATGGAATCCTACAGTACTGAAGAAGCACTTTGGCCCATTGGATTTGTAAACTTCTTTACGCTTCAGTCACCCAGTGGGAAGGAATTGTGCTCACAGTATGAATAATTGATTTTTAATTCTCAAAAAACATGGTTTCTTGCAGCAAGTTCCTTTCAAGGCCCCGATCCAGGGAGGATTCTTTGTCTCGAGATCGATTACAATTCAGGGGACTGTTGCACCAAATTGTGGCAGGTATGTGATCTCTGACATTGAGTTTACAAGCTGATTTAACCTCTGTTAATTCAATGTGGGTACGTTAAGGAAGTTTCCAACAACTGAATTTTCCATGTTATCTTCTTTAAAACACTTTTTGGATCTTTAGGTGGATAAATTAACTGTGGATCTTTTTGGAGGGAGTTCTGAACAGGACTGGTCTGACATTAGTAAATGTTGGCCAAGTTTCATTATTAGATAAGGACCTGTAATGTTAGAGAGCCGGGGAAGAAAAGATGCATAGTTGAGTTGGTGTAACACAAACCTAGATCCAGTTGTAAACTCTAAATCATTGCTGCGGTCCAGTCTCTTTGTTATGTGGTAATTGGAAAAGCCCTGTTACTGCCTGCTCTTGAACCTTTTATCTTTCTTCCACTTTTCCAGTTTTTCCATTAACCTGAAGCCAAGCACTTCTCCCGACATTGCTTTCCATATCAGTCCGCGATTCCGCACTGAGAAGGTAGTTGTGCGAAACAGCTACCTGCGGAATTCCTGGGGCACGGAAGAGAGGGCTTTGGCTGAAAATCCGCTTTCTCTCGGACAGCCCTTTGAGGTGGGTGCCTGAACCAGTTAGTGGTTGGAGTACCAGGAGAGCTCCCACCTGGTACAGGTTTGACTTTCAGGTTGTCATTTTTAAACACAAGCAATTCACACGTAACCTTTTAAGAAAGATAACTCACTATTGTCATGTATCTGGCCTGTTGTGACAGCCAGTCCATAGCAAAATAGTTGACTCCTAATTGTCCTCTGAAATGGCCAAGTCGGACACTCATACAGCACTCTTCAGTCCAACAAGTCCATGTTGACCACAGTCCTAAATTAAACTAATCCCACCTTGGCCCATTTCCCTCCAAGGTGTCCTTATCAAAATATCTTTTAAATGTCACTATATCCATATCTACCACGTCTTCAGGAAGTTCATTCCACAAACGATACACTCTGTATTTTAAAAACAAGTTGCCTCTCATGTACTTTTAAATCTTTCTCCTCTCACCTTAAAAAAAACTATGCTCCTGAGTCTTGAAATTCTCCACCCTAGGGGAAATGACACCTGATATTTACCTTATCTATACTCCTCATTTTATAAACCTCTGTAAGGTCACCCTTCAATTTCCTGCACTCCGGTGAAAAAGTCCCAGCCTCTCCTTTAACATCCTGCTAAATCATTTCTGAACCCCCTCCAGCTTAATATTACAAAAGGGTGACCAGAACTGGAGATGGTACTGCAGAAGAGTCCTATACAACCTCAGCATGACATCCCACCTCCTATACTCCGTGGTCTGAGCAATGAAGGCAAGTATGCTAAATGCCTTATTTACACCCTGTCTGTATGCAAACTTCAAAGAATTATGTACCTGAACCCCTAGGACTCTCTGTTCTACAACACTACCCAATAGTATCTCAATACTTCAATAATATCAAATCCCTGCAGGACGTGTTCAACATGTGAACTACGACAGTTCAAGAAGGCACCTCACCACCCACCACCGCAAAGGAAGTAGCGATGGACAATCAACACTGTTACAAATGGCGCCTATACCATCGCTGATTACTAACTATTCCCTTGTGCCAGTCTGTACCTTTTCCCCCCATTTCTATTCAAATAATCATCCAGTTCCCTCATAAATGCCTCCGTTGAATATGAATGAAGATTTCTGTTTTCAGGTCCTGAGGAGACCAGGAACCTTTCCTTTGTCATCTGAAGGTCGATATATTTTTCAATGCTTTGATCCCCTTGAAACACATGGGGAACAACAGCCCCAAGGTGTCAGCTGGTCACCTCTCTGAAGAGTCAACCTGGTCAAATGCAGCCTTCACTGTCTTGTTTGGCTGTTGGGTGTTTGTTGGAACTGGTTTTCAGAGGTTTTGGCAATGTTATTCTGCTTAAATAATGGCCGCTTCTCCAGAATAGCTGGTGAGACCTGGGCTGCCAAGTAATTGGGAAGGTAGGTTTAATTCCTGAGTGCTTGTAATCTTAATATCTGTATTTTAAATTTGGATCTTCTTGTTTCACATTTGACTGAAACTGATCACCGTTATTGTGCTAAGAATATTTTAAAACAAATACTTTGTGAAAGGTTCATTTGATGGAGTCACTGACAAGAAATCATTTTCAATAGTGAGAAAGTTGGTAATCAGAGGAGACAAGTTTTAAGGTGAAGGAGGCAGCGATGATATGAGGAAATATTGGGAGTGTTCAAAGCAGATTCAATTGTAACCTCCAACAGAGAAGTGGGTAAATAAGTTAAAAGGCTATAACAAGAGAGCAAATGGGTCGTGCGTACTCCGAAAGAGCTGATCCAGCGATGAACTGAATGGTTTCCTTCTGTACTCTACAAACTTTTCCAAAATCCCGAAGTGTTGGCAATAAGTCGGCATGTACCCAGGCAGGTTAGGAAGTGCCAAGGTGCCATGTTTTCTGGCGTTATCTATGAAAACCCAATGGAATTGGAAAGGTGCATCTCACGAGCCCATGGTGCAATCAGTTATGCCATTCCAAGCAATACCCTGGAAAGAGCTTGGAAGTGACAGACTAATTGGGAAAACTTCAATGGTTTCCTTCCTGCAACATATAAAGCTGCCGATGACTAATGAATCATCAATCCTTTCAACCCAGTTTATTGTCAAAACTGGGAATGTCGGCCACTCTCTAGATCTTCCCAGTACATTTTGGCAGCACAGTGGCTTGGTGGTTAGCACTGCTGCCTCTCAGCGCCAGGAACCCAGGTTTGATTCCACCCTCTGGCGACTGTCTGTGTAAAGTTTGTATGTTCTCCCTGTGTCCGTGTGGGTTTCTGCTGGATGCTGCAGTTTCCTCCCACAATCCAGAGATGTACAGGTTAGGTACATTGGCCAAGCTAAATTACCCATAGTGCCCAGAGATGTGCAGGCTCAGTGGATTGGCCGTGGGAAATGCAGGGTTACAGGGATAGGGTGTGTCTGGATGGGGTGCTCTTCAGAGGGTCAGTGTGGACTTGATGGGCCGAATGGCCTGTTTCCACACTGTAGACATTCGGTGATTTGGTGCCAGTTTCTAATCCTTCCATTTTAAGGATTGCATCAATCTGGTCTTCTTGCATCAATCTGGTCTTGCAGTTTGTTTGGTGCGTAGCCTTCTTTAACAGGTAATTTAAAAACTGCAAGGAGGTGGATTTCTAGAACCCTGTCAGAGTAGTGTTGCTTCATGATGAAATGCTCCAGTGGTCCCTTGTGTTTCTCAAGCCGGAGGGTGAAGGAACCACTGCTGGCTGCTGGTTGGCCCAAGCACATCCTTGTATTATTGCCAGGTTTTAAACTGACGTCTCCATTATCGGTAACAGAAAAGGAATGTACACTGAAACAATGAGACTAAGGCTTTTAGGTGATAGTGTTTGTGGGGTTTGGAAGGTTCTGTCTGAGGATCATTGGTGAATTTCTGCAGTATATCTCGTAGATGGTACACACTGCTGCTACTGAGTGTCGGTGGGAATGGATGTTTATGAACATGGTGCCAATCATGCAGGGGCTACTTTGTCCTGGATGGTGTCAAGCTTCTTGAATGTTGTTGGGGCTGCACCCATCCAGGCAAGTGTGGAGTATCCCATCCCACTTGTGCCTTGTAGATGGTGGACAAGCTTTAGAGAGTCAGGAGTTCACTTGCTACAAGGCTCTGACTTGCTCTGGTAGCTACAGTATTTATGTGGCCACTCAATTTGAGTTTTTGGTCAGCGGTAACCTCCAGGATGTTGATAATGGGGGATTCAGTGATGGTAATGCCATTGGATGCCAAGGGATGATGATTAGATTCTTTTGTTGGAGAGGTGGTGATTGATCTATGATCTAACTCCATACATCTGCCTTTGTCCCTTTCAAACACTTGGCAAAAAATCCATCAATCACAGTTTTAAAACTAATAACTGGCCTGTCATGAGTTAATCAGTTGTAGAGGCTGTTTGCTGTCAAATTTTCATGTCTAATTTATCAAGTCCTTCAGCTGGGAACTTGTCTCCACTGTGTGAAAATAGTTTCTACCTGCCTTATCGAATCCTCTAAATATCTGGCAGATCCAGAATAATCAACTCTTAACTCTTGAAATTCCTGTGATATCTCTTTGCGGTTCAAAGCTCCAAGTCCAGTTTTTACCACTCAGACATAGAAATGTGATCGGCCTGCATTATAAATGAGCATGCCCCCCACTTTGAGCATTTGCCACTGTTTAGGGAAGCAGTAGTTTGCCTTGGTAGATTTTTTTTGTTGTTGTGCAGTGATCTCATTCTGTTCCACTTTGGGCTAAAGCTGTAGGTGGGTATGGGAAGGACCTAATCTTTCTAGTTTGCTAACCTGACCATTCATTGCTGTCCTTCCTACTCTGTCAGATTACCATTCTGTGCGAGCAACTTTTCTTCAGGGTGACTGTCAACGGTCGTCATGCTTTTGATTTCAACCATCGTTACCAACCGATCCAGCAGATCAACGAGCTGCAAGTCGAAGGGGACGTGACTCTCTCCAACGTTTCTGTTTAAAACTCCGCCTCCAAAACCCACTGACATTCAGTGTTCGTCAAATCCGACTTGCTTTTGCAGTGGGGGTGACAGAGGAAGGGATGGTAGAAGGTGGATATATAATTCCTGTGAGACTGAATTTTTTGTACCTTCTGCAGTGTTTCACAATATAAGACCATTTAATTGGGAAAACTTGGCAAGATTTGCATATTGATTGGTCCATATGCTAAAAGCATATATGTTTGAATCATTTTCTCCTACCACATTTATTATTAACCCCTCTCTCTAAGAATGAAAGTTATGTGAAGTAATTACCATTTTATAAAATCTGCCTTTTCATATCTTACAGTTAAATTCTTTCTAATGAGCAAAGGCAAACCATATTTTTCAGCAATTGGTGAGGTTTGATATTTTGAGATTGTGTTTGTTACATGAACGAATCGTTCCTCACGGAGATGGATTATTCCTAAATTCGTCTTTCGCTGAGTGAGAACTCTTGCTCACTCTTTGTGATTCAGTGTTGCAAGGCTAACTGTCCACTCTCTCCTTCCAGCCTTGTCTTTGGCTCCATTTCACTGAGATTGTCATGCTATCTGTTTATGTATGTCACCACTTTATTTACTAGCATGCTGTGAATCCTGTATGTATTCCTTGTTCCCAGTAACTGGTTCAGACTTTGAGATTAATCTGATTTACTACGGAATTCTATAACCATAATAAACTTTACGAGAAAAGCCAAATATTGGTGGTGTTTTGTTGTATTTCAGTGTAATCCAACTAATTATCTCTTGTGTAACAGCTACATCTCTCAACAAGCCACCCACAGCACCAGCCTTCACCAATGTAATGTATATTGAACAATTGAACTGAAAAACTTCTACTATAAGGAGGAAATATATATGGAGCAGACTTCTCTATCTATTGTCTTGCGTTCAGTTCTACCTACTGACCTTCTCCATTAATCTTTAATGGTCCTCTTACCTCAAGCCTGTCCCTTACCATGTCCATCAGTGACTATTACTGATCAGTAAAAAGTTACCATTACCCTAGACGGCCACTCTCTCATTAGAGAGATGACTAGTGTTGAGTTTAACCTAAGGTTGAGAAGGTGGGACCTCCATGGTAAACTCAGGTGGAGTGGGAATCGAACCTGTGCTGTTGGCATCACAAACCAGTCATCCAACTAACTGACTCTAATACCTCGTCTCTAACAAGAATGTCCTACTCAGACCCCTTGGCATCATGATAGCCCACGAACCCACCAACACACTAAAACAGCAGCTAATGAGCCTGAAAGACCCTATGCAGACAATGATTAAAACTAACGTCATTTACAAAATACCATGTAAGGACTGTAACAAACACTACATTGGACAAACAGGCAGAAAACTAGCCACCAGGATACATCAACATCAACTAGCCACAAAAAGATGTGACCCTCTCTCACTAGTATCCACACATACAGATGAGGAAGGACACTACTTCGACTGGGACAATACATCCATCCTGGGACAAGCCAAACAAAGACACACATGAGAATTCCTAGAAGCATGGCACTCCAACCAGAACTCTATCAACAAACACATCGAATTAGACCCCATCTACTGTCCCTGAGAAAAGGAACCGGAAGTGACTCCACCACAGGAAATAACATCACAGGAAATGACATTACCAACCCAAAGAAACCCAAACATATAAATAGAAAGCAGGAATTTTCAGCATTGTTTCACATGAGGTCCACTGAAGATGCTACCTAGTAAGGTAATGAAACGTCAGCAAGCAAGCCTACATCCAAAACCTCAACCTGAGCTACAAATCTTCTCAAACCTCGCTATTTCTTCAAATGTTCAAATTTGTATTAAGAACCCATCTTGACAGCAGACAACTCCCATCAACTTTATCCACCTTTATCACTATATTACTTACGAGATATTTGGTTCTTTAATGTGATCTATTGTTGTTTGAACACTTCAGTGCTGACCCTGTTGCCTACCTCCTAGTGACCTGTAGTTTGGAGCCAGTATCTCTCTCATACCTGGACTGACAGCTACTGTGCTCCTTTTACAACTCCCCTTCCCCCTAGTCCTTGACATCCAGTGATGCCCTTTGCAGGTGTGACATCTCTAAAGTGGCATCTAAATGGGTTAAAAGTGGCAACGATAAGAAGCATTTTCCAACAGCAAAGAAAGGATCATTCTAGGAGATGAGGTTGATAAGACACATGGAGTGAGGGGTGGATCAAGAATAACTTTCCAATAAAGGCATGTTAAAATAAATGCTGCCCCACATTTTTTGAAGTTTTGCTCATCCAATGCATTCTCTGATAATTATTCTGGAGGGAAATAGAATCAATCAGATCCAATTAACAGCAGTGAAAAATGAAAAAAAAACCATCAATTCTCGCAAACACAATGTCTTAAACAAAAGCAGAAATTGCTGGAAAAACTCAGCGGGTCTCACAGCATCAATGGAGAGCAATTAGGGTTAATGTTTCAGGTCCAGTGATGCTTCTCCAAAACAGCTCCTGAAATGTCAACTCTGCTTTCTCTCCACAGATGCTACCAGATCTACTGAGTTTTTCTAGCAATGCTTGTTTGTTTTTGATTTCCAGCATCTGCAGTTAGTCATGGAGCTGTACAACACACAAACACACCATTTGGCCCAACTCGTCCAAATCGACCACATCCCAAATTAATCTAGTCCCATTTGCCAGCATTTGGCCCATATGCCTCTAGACTCTTCCTATTAATGTACTCATCTAGATGGTTGTAAATATTGCGTTTGTACCAGCCTCCACCACTTCCTCTGACAAGATGGCCCCTTAGGACACTTTTAAATCTTTCCCCTGTCACATTAAACCTATGCTCTTTAGGTTTCAACTCCACCTCCCTGGGGAAAAAGACCTTGGCTATTCACCCTATCCATGCCCCTCATAGTTTTTTTTAAGAGAAAGTTGTGACCGGGAAAGCCCTGTTGGAGGGCTTTGTGTTTTGTTGGACAGCTTTCGGCAAACCAGATGGTTCCAGGTTTTGTCTTTTAAAAAGTTGCTACTTTTGTTTGCTCCCTCATGAAATCTTACTGCTGCTCACTGCCCAGTGGTTCCACTGGCCCTGTTTGGATTTGTCGTTAACAACTCGCTAGAGTTTAATGTGGAATGCCACCACAAACTAAAGATCTACTCAGATTGCTGACGTGGCAGACATAAAACCTAGGTTTTGTTGTAGATAGTACTGTATTGATGGTGGATTTTAAGGTTTATTGGTGCAGATGAGAGAATGCATTATTCTTCCTTTAGCCCATGCTGTACCCATGCAATAGTTGATAGAGATGTTGGATATAGAGTGTACAAAGTGATCAAAGCACACAGATGGGGCTCAAAATTCTGCTGTGCTTTTCCAGCACCACTCTAATCTAGACTCAAAATTCTGATGGATGAGTTGCTGTTGTAACAGGGCATTGTGGCAACTAGCATGAAACCAGGACTTTTTATGACCTCCAAACATCTCTGTAAGGTCATCAGTCAGCACCTGACACTCTGGGGAAAACAGCCCTATTCAGTGTTTCCCTGTAGATCAAAATCTTCAACCCTGGAAATATTCCTGTAAATATTTTCTGAGCCTTTTCAAGTTCAAGCCCATTCAGCATCTTTCCTTTAGCGGGGAGACCAGAATTAAACACAATATTCTAAAAGTGCCCTAACCAATGTCTTGTACAGCCAAACATGATATCCCAGCTCCTATTCTCAATGCATTGAATAACAAAGGCCAGTGTATCAAACACCTTCTTCTCTATCCTGTCTACCTGTGACTCCCCCTTCAAGGAACTATGCATCTGCACTTCAAGGTTTCTTTGTTTAGCAACACTCCCCTGGGCACCTATCATTAAGTGTATAAGTCCTGCCCTGGTTTGCCTTAACAACATGCAGCACCCCATATTTATCTAAATTAAATCCATCTGCAATTCATCAGCACGTTGGTCCATCTGATTAAGGTCCTGTTGTACTCTGAGATTACTGTCTTTGCTGTCCACTACACCACCAAATTTGGTGTCATCTGCAAACTTACTAACCATGCTTCCTATGATCACATCCAAATCATTTATATAAATAATGAAAAGCAGTGGACCCAGCACCGATCCTTGTGGCATACCACTGGTTACAGGCCTCCAGTCTGAAAAACAACACTCTACCACCACCCTCCTTCTCCAACCTTCAAGCTAATTTTGGCTAGCTCTCCCTGAATCCCATGTGATCCAACGTTGTTAACCAGTCTACCATGCGTAACCCTATTGAACGCCTTATGGAAGTCCATAGAGGCAATATTCATTGCTCTACTGTCATCGATCTTCATCACCACCTCTTCAAAAAATTCAAGTTTGTGCCTGGGAAATCATGTCTCACTAAGCTATGCTGACTATCCCTAATCAGTCCTTGCCATTCCAAATACATGTAAATCCTATCCCTCAGGATTCCCTCCAACAATTTGCCAACCAATGAGGTCAGCCTTTCGGGCTGTTTTGTTGCCGGATACCTCAATCCTTTCCTCAGCTCATGAAGTATGTTCAAGTCTAGTCAGTGTTACAATGCAATGGCAACTTGCAACAGTGAGTTCCTCCAAATAGCTCATGGTGTTGAGGGAGGGGTGGGGAGGGGGGTGGTGTAGAGTGTTTGTGTCTCCCGGAATCAACATTGTATATTGTGTATTGGCCAGGATCCAGAATCCCAGACAGAATCTGTGATTGGAGGCTCTAGACCCTTTAAGTGTGGGCTGAGGGAATCTGTGATTAGAGGAACAGTTCCACCTCTCCTGTGCTACCTGCTCCTCCAATCGTAACTTTGGTCAGTGGCAGAAGAATTTCAGCTTGTCCCCACCTGCCACCAGGCTGCATCTCTGTGGTCAGTTCCCATTATCAGTTTAACTGTCAATTGATATTTTTAAGAAGCTGATGGGAGTTCTGACCGGGAAAGCCCTGTTGGAGGGCTTTGTGTTTTGTTGGACAGCTTTCGGCAAACTGGATGGTTCCAGGTTTTGCCTTTTAAAAAGTTGCTACTTTTGTTTGCTCCCTCATGAAATCTTACTGCTGCTCACTGCCCTGTGGTTCCACTGGCCCTGTTTGGATTTGTGGTTAACAACTCGCTGAGTTTAATGTGGAATGCTACCACAAACTAAAGATCTACTCAGATTGCTGATGTGGCAGACATAAAACCTAGGTTTCCCAAAACACACTACTTTTAAAGTGTGGTCACTGTTGCACTGTACAAATTATGACAGCCCATTTTACACAGCAAGATCCCCCAAAAAACCCAATGGCGAGATACTGAGTAAATAGTCAGTTGTGATGATTGTGTTTGAGACACCATGTTGACCAGGATACTGAGGCAAATTATCCAGTTCCCCTTTATGGGATCTTTTACACCCATCCTGTGAGGTTTAAAAAAAATCTGCTCTGAAAGATGGCACCTCCAACACTGCAGCACTCCTTCAGCCCTGCAATAGATGGGTGTCTAATCCAAAATGGTTATCTTGACTTTTGACGGTTTGAATTTGTTTCACTATGACCCAAATATGAGGAGGGGTTCCCCTTGTCCTTCCTCTGTCTTAAAAAAAAGTCTGTTCCTGAAATCTTCTGACATAATGCTTGGAGATGCAAGTGAGTAAGAATGGTTCGACAAAGTATTGACAGAAACACAAATCAAAACAGTAACAATTCATATAATTTTATTAAACCTCATAATTTATCAAATGCTAGTTACATAGATAGCAGCCAGCTGCCACTCTCACTCTAAATCTTTGCCAGTCTCAATCTGTCAGTCGATACTGGATATTGCCCTCTCGACTACACTGTGTTCTTACATTAAAGTGCATAGTAAAACTTGACTTCACCAGCCAATTCTTGCAACATTCTGGCTGTTGTAAACAAGAATCAGACTCACCTGCCTTTTCCACTGGCTTAATTTGAATTTTTGGTCTTAAATTGTAAGCTTTTCATAAGCGCTGCCCAAAATTCCTGTTCAGCAATGCTATGATATTATTTAAGGCACAGAAAACAGAAAATCAATAAGAAGAGCAGTATCTGTTTCTGTAACAAAGTCACAATAGTTTGTTCCAAATGTTTTTGGGGGTACTGTCATTGCAAAGCCATTTTTGCAAAGTGTCAAGGACCAGGAAATTCTCTATTTCTGGCTTGATTAGTATTGACACTGAAATGGCTGACATGGATTGACATTTTCCAATGATATGCTTCCCTGACCAAATCAGTTTCTGACACTATTAAGTCTTTGATCTTCTGCTGGAACACAGATTTCCTGAATTATCCAGAAATTAACAACTGCAAACTTAAAAAAGGAAAAGAAAAACTCTCTCAAAACTTCACTAAAACATAAAAGTCCATTTTTTTTTAAAGTCTTTAGATTTCCACTTGTGTTTGTAAAAGCGAATATGAAATTGAATGCTATAAGTTATAATGAAAATTTGATTCATTTTGGTCCATACGTTGGCCAGCAGATACATAATAAGCACAGGACAAGAGTCAAGCCTTGTTAATGCAAATTTTCCTTCATTGTTCATATCAGTTGGCACAATTGTCTCTTTGGTGCTTTTTGGTTCCGTATTGGGGGTACACCATTATTTCTGAAATGTTGCCCCAAAGATGTCTTCGTGATATCGCTTCTGGTTCTGTTAAGTAAAGAAGAAATTGGGGTTAATGTAGAGAAAATGTAGAACAATTATGTGTAATATTATTGTGTAGAACAGCAGCTTACATCACACCCTATGCTGTAAGAGTCCCTTTACAACCATCTGCACTGCCAGTTCTTCCTTCCTGTGCACCCATGTAATCTTGTTCTATGCATAATGAAGTCCATGCAACTGTCTTATCATCATGTTTTCTGGCTTCTATTTCTTGGTACTCAAAAACTTTCTTGCTCATCAGTTCCTAAGCTTCCTGGACCTTGGTGACTGGGGCATGAGCTAGAGGGGAAGGCATGTGTGTCCTTATCGGACAAAGGTAAGCTTTTCTGTGCATTTTGCAATTGCTGGCTTTGCAGTTTCAGATAGTAATGTGAGTTTTCTTCCTATCAGACAGAAGGGTGACCAAAATCAAAAGCTTCTGGGACATCCACAGCAAGTTATGGTATCGAATATGAGCAAGGAATGGACTTAAGGAGAGATTACCTACCTTCAGCTTTGTGAGGAATTCCTCAGCATTCTCAATGCTCATGCCACCCTGCTTAGCAATGATGCCTTTCAGAGTTTCAGTGACATCCTGTGCCATCTTGATTTCACCACAGATGTAGATGTGCCCGTTCCCTTCATGCAGTATGTTGTAGACTTCAGAGGACAGTTGCTCCCGAAGAATATCTTGTACGTATGTCTGGTGGAATGGAAGCAGACAGCAGAATGTAAGGATACATTGATGTGGCAGTTCTGTGCAGTGAAGCTAACACCTTACAAGACCATAAGATGTGGGATCAGGAGTAGGCCATTTGGCCCACTGAGGCGAAAGTGAGGACTGCAGATTCTGGAGATCAGAGTCAAGGTTACAGTGGTGCTGGAAAAGAACAGCAGGTCAGGCAGCATCCGACAAGTATTCCTGATGACGGGCCCCTGCCTGAAACATTGATGCTGCCTGACTTGCTGTGCTTTTCCAGACCACTCTAATCTAGACTTATTCAGCCCATTGAGTCCACAAAGCCATCATAGCTGATCAACTTATGTTTACATATAACCTCACTCGACTTCAGGACTTCAGAAATAGAAGCAGGAGTGGGCCATACGGTTTCTCAAGTCTACCCTACCGTTCAGTGAGACTGTGATTGATCTTTTACCTCAGCTCCACTTCCTCTTCCTAGCCCTCGGTTTACTTCGTGATCAGAAAAATCTATTGATCACAGTCTGAAATATACTTGGCAATGGGTCATCCACAGCCCATTGGGGTTGAGAATTTGAAAGATACCATTGCAGCCAGCGAATGACTTTTGAAGTACTGTCATTGTTGTTTTGTAGGCAAGTGAGATCGCCAACGTGTGCACAGCAAAATTTCGCACACAGCTATGAGATGAATGACCGATGAATCTCTTTGCACTATTTCTGGTTGACTGATAAATGTCACTCACAAAAAAATAGGAATATTCTCCTGCTTTTCTTTACAATGCTGGTGTTAAAATACTTTACGATTAAAAATTACTTTTTTCTCCACACGCAATACCAATGATAATTTCTGACCTCCATATAACTTTGCCAAGCTGGATAACTAATTGGGTCCCATTGCAGCCAGTCAGTGTAGCTCAGTAACAGGGCACAGAACCAGATGGGAGCCCACAACTAGTTTGAAAACATATTTGCACTCCTGGCTGGAAAGTGGTTTAATTTACCTTTTGTTTGCCTGGCTCTCTGGAGTAAGCTGTGTAAACACCCTTCAAGATGCCTTTATCTTTAAGTGCAAGGGTTTCTTCTTTGTAGATATGATCCATCTCGGAGTTCCGACAGCCAAACACCAAAGTCATGGGACCAGCTTTAATTCCTAAAGGCCACAAGACAGACCAATGGTGAGTTCCATGGAAGAGTAGCTTCGTCTAATACCCACCCAATAAAGACACTTGTGAATAAGAGACATAGTGTAGTTTAAACATCAATGAATCACTGAGGCAAGTGTTAGCCATGGTCATTGTTACTGCTGGAAAGATGTGAATGGCTCAGCCTGAAATTGTACAGTGTGGTCTTTGAGTATTAGTTCCTTAATGCTTAGGAAAGTCCTAACAAAATATAAGGAGTAATAGATAGCTAATTAAATGGTCAGCTGAAATCTGGGAACTGGAACATCCCATGCCAGTGCTGCCTCTCTCTCTTTCCTCATTCTCTTTCATCGCTATTATCTTCAAATAATTATGCAATTCTTCCTTTGCTAGATAGAGTGGCTCAGTGGTTAGCACTGCTGTCTCACAGCACCAGGGACCCGGGTTTGATTCCGGCCTCGGGCAACTGTGTGTGGAGTTTGCACACTCTCCCAGTGTCTGTGTGGATTTCCTCCGGGTGCTCCGGTTTCCGGAATTGGCCATGCTAAATTTCCCGTAGTGTCAGGGGTAACTATAGGGTAGGGGAATGGGTCTGGGTTGCTTACTCTTCGGAGGGTCAGTGTGAACTTGTTGGGTTGAAGGGCCTGTTTCCATACTGTAGGGAATCTAATCATAGGACTAAGAAACATCATCATCTACTGATCAGAAGTTGTTCATGGGTGAGGCAGCAATTAGCTGTCCTGAGGCTTGCTCTTTGTGAATTTGGTGAAAGGGACTGGGCTCCAACTACGTGTTGCCTAGTGCAGCCCAGGATGTAGAAATCTGAGGCAAGGACATTAGGAGATTGAACATACCTCGTTTCTCAGAGTCATACTGTCGCTGTTGCCAGAAGCTTCGATATGGAGCAATTCCTGTTCCTGGGCCAACCAGAATGCAGGGCTTTGATTGGTTCTTTGGCAGGTGGAATCCCGCGGTGCTGAAATTGTGACATGACATCGATATTAATTTTGAGCCATTTAGGCACAGACATGGCTATAGCAGATGAAGAGCATGCAAGGTATAAATTCAAAGGGTGGGATCAAGGTGACCTACCTGCGCACGTAACATGGAACCAGTTCATCCTTTCCCAGTGTGTTGAACCAGGTGCTGCAGACGCCATGATGCATAGGGCCTTCACCATCTACATATAAAGAAAACCATTAGTTCCCAGTTTTCACATTTCAGTAAATTATCCATAACCCATTCAGAATAGGTCTAGCACAATAACCCAGTCAGAACATCGATACAGCATTACAGCTCTTTCAAACATATGTGAATGTACACTAATGTTTCATTGATGACCAATGTATAGGTTTGATCTTATTGAAACTAAGTTAACTTTGATCCTATGCAGAGTTGAATTGCCTGAATGGCCGTGCTATTTACCCACATTCCTCAGTGGGGTGGAAACAGCTCTATAAAGTACTATACCATGGAAACAAATTTGTTCCCCACCCTGCCAAGAACTCCTTATTGGAAATTTGATCCTAAAGTTTGATCAATAGATACTTCCTTATTTAATGGTACATTCTAACATCCTGGCTGGCCCGCTAGCCCTGTCCCTTTTAAAGCAAATAGATTGTCCATTTGCAATCTGACTGTATTACCTCTAGTCCTGTAGTTGACCACAGCGACTGTCAGATGGATTTCTCCTGGGTTCATATCTAAGGATGAACTGATGGAGTAATATCTGGGCTTCAGCAGCATGAGTTGTGTGAGGAGGAACAAGGCAGGACATTGGATGGACTGAAATTCCTCCAGGACTTCCAGGATGTTGGGATTGTTAAAAGATTTCCATTTCTCATACTCCTGGGAATTCTGCAGAGTGACAAAAAAACGGGATTCAATATTAAACATTGGCTGATCCACAACATTTGCCTGCACGTAGTGAATCTCTAATTGCTCCTTTCTCCAAGTTTAGACTCTTGAAAAATATATCTAATAATATATTTGTCTCTCTCCCTCCCATACTTTATCTCTGTCTGTCTCTCCCCCTCTGTCTCTCTCCCTCCTACTGTGTTTCTCTCTATCCCCCTCTCTCGCTCCTACTATTAATCTCTCTGTCTTTCACTCCCCGTGTCTGTGTGTGTGTGTTTCTCTTCATCTCTCTGTCTATACCTCAGGCATTTGCCAAGGAAATTTCACATCATTTGAGCTCATTAGACCCTCCTTTATCAATGTATGATCATTCACCCACCTATCCCTGCCTTCTTCCTCATTTTGTCTCTTTCCAAATATAATTCTAATTGTTCTGGTTTAAAATTCCACAGTACTAAAGTGTGAACCCAAATTCTATCCCAGTTAGGCAGTAGTGTGGTGGTAGAAAAAAGGAAAAAATAACCAGGAGATGTAGAGTCTCCTCAGTTTAGGGCACTGACTCTGTGCTGGCTGGTGCTACAGTCAGTGTGTTACTATTGGTACGGAGGAGGAGAAGAGTTTTTGTCTTTCTCCCCACCTTGTTCAGGGAAGATATTTGTTTCTTTTCTGTTTAGGTTTTTTTATTGTTTGTGTTTGTTTTTTCTTCTGAAGAATAAAATAAAAACAAATTCAACAAATTTGTGAATTGGGGCCAGAAATAATTGCGGTAAATTTTAACCAAATTTGCTGGGGTAGGCATCTAAGAGGATTATGTGGAATGCTGCTTTTCAACTTCACTCCTCCCCACTTTATCCAAAAGCCCCTTTCAGTGGAAAATTAAATCAGTTGGTCTGTAACGTCAACACTGCATCCACTCCAGTCAGGCTCTTGATGGGTTATATTAGAATAACTAGGAGAAAGTGAGGGCTGCAGATGCTGGAGATCAGAGTCGAGAGTGTGGTGCTGGAAAAGCACAGCAGGTTAGGCAGCATCAGAGGAGCAGGAGAATCGACGTTACAGGCATAAGCCCTTTATCATATTAGAATTGCCCCCAGTTAGGACAAGTACTCTGGGAGTGTCAAAAACCCCAGCAGGTTCACTAATGTTCTTCAGAGTGTAGCCTACTGCACCAACCTGGTTTACCTGAATATGGCACACACTGGGCAATTTTTCTTGCCGCTGTGCGTGAACTCTTGCTGTGCTCAAATATGCTGTTGTACTTTCTATTATAATAGTGCTTCAAAAGATAGGATGTAAAACAGCATGGTGGATCTATGGTCTGAATTTAAAATCGACACTCTCCATGAGGTTGGTAACTATAGGCCCATGCTTACCTGGCTCAGTTCTAGCAGTCGATTCTTCTCGGACTCGTCTGTCGCTAACTGGGCAAACTTCTTCAGGAGCTGAGGGCCGGGTGGGGTGGTGATGTCCAGAAAGTGGGTGAAAGCCTGCGAGAGACTGCAAGCCGGTAATCTCTCGTCCACCTTCCAGTCTGTGGGAAAGCAGAGAACATCCCGTCAGTTAACACCCAGGACGGGGACGGACCTGAATTGTGCTGACTCCTTTTTGGGATTGCAGGGAGGATTTCAAAAACCAAACGGGCAACAGATTGAAACTTCCATGTGACCACGTGGATGGGACACTGGAGGGTGTCAGCACCTTTAGCAGTCTCATGGAGAGAATTGGAGATTTGAATAGTTTGTTTGAAAGGAGTCCTGATTTAACCTGCATTGTGACCAAAGGTGAAGATTGCACCAGTTCTGTCCAACAGCAGAGGCATGGATTTTTTTAGAATCATAGAATCCCTACAGCGTGGAAACAGGCCCTATGGCCCAACAAGTCCACACCTATCCTCTGAAGAGTATCCCACCCAGACCCATTCCCCTACCGTATTACTTTACATTTCCCCTGACTAACCCACACATCCCTGGACACTACGGGCAATTTCCCATGGCCAATCCACCTAACCTGTACATCTTTGGACTGTGGGAGGAAACCGGAGCACGAGGATGAACCCCATGCAGACACGGGGAGAATGTGCACACTCCACACAGACAGTCGCATGAGGGTGGATTTGAATCTGGGTCTCCGGCGCTCTGAGGTAGCAGTTCTAACCACTCAGCCACCATGCTACCCCAAAGCAATCTCAAGTGGGGTCTTTCCGTTCTATCGGTTTAAGCCACTGAAAAGAACTAGGAAGGGAAGTCAGATACTTCAAAAGTGCTACTTACCCTTGATGCTATTGCCATTGTTAACCTCCACTTGGATACACTGGTGAGAACTTGGTGTCTCTTTGAGCCTTTTGATCAATGCACTGACGAGAGCTTCTTGATTCTGAGGGAAAACTCCAATGTGTTCCCCAGGCAGGTACTGGAGCTCCTTGGTGTCTGTGCAGGATAGTTCGACCAGAATAGTGGATCGGCTATAACCAGAGAGATTCACGTTAACCATGTGATCGCAAAGAGTTTGAAGAGAGTTGCAAATAAAGACTTAGCTGTTAATTTAAAAAAAAAGAAGAACTTTTAAAAGGCCAGCAGACCTTGACTTGGAGCTCTGCAGATCCTTCTTCTGTTTGAACTTCATCGGCAGAATTTTCTTTCCTTGCATTTTGGAGAGAGCTGAGATAATGAGAATATCAATTATTATTATCAGTCTGTCTGTTGAATGGTAACTTGTATGTTTAAAATGAACCCCCCCCAAGCAATGAGGGGTTGGCTGGATGGCCACTGCAGTACAAAGTGTGGAAGTAAATGGTTACCTGCACATAGGTCCAGAGGCCTTGTCTCTGTTGCGAATCTGTAGCGGCTGGGATCCCACACGTCACTCTTGGTTGCTGATTTGAATTGACCCAGCTCCACCTTCCCGCGCACATGGAAGGCTTTACAGGCCGTCTGTTTCGAAAAAGCACAAAGAACAAAACCATTTTTTAAAAATGTCATACACATTGCAGTAGTTTTGACCAGGGGGTTCTACAGGATTTCCCCACGAATGTGACTGTTATCGGAGTTTTTTTCCGTATAGCACAAAGTGTTTTAAATCACATTTTCCAATCGGTGTTTACAGTGATACAGAATAAGATGCTTTCTCAGAATGGGGGAAGTGAACAGGATATTTGGCGATGTGACTGAATTTGAAATCCAGAGAATGGGAGCACAAGGGAAGCTGGATAATTTGTATTCAGTTTCCAGACTTCAGTAAAATTAGCCGTATAAATGTCAGGTTGTCTTAAAAACCCCAACTGTTCTTCTAATGTCCTTTATGATAGGAGAGCTGTTGACCTCACCGAGACTGGCTTATTTGTGGCTCCAATGTAGTTGACGCTTAACTGCTCTCTGAAGTGGCCAAGTCAGGGTGACCCATCACCTTCTCAGGGCAACTGCAAATGGACTATAAATGCTAACCTTTGCAAGTGACATTGACATCACACAGATTGGACATAATAAAGAAACATATTGACAGTCACCCCAGGCCATTCTTGAACTTGAAGGGGTTTGTTTCAGTTATAGGAATAGGCTTATTCCTCCTTATGATCAGCTGTATACAGGAGATTTTAACAGGAACAGGGGTACATAACAAGGGTGCAAAAGGGCTATCATCTCAGAGCATTCAGTGAGAGTGGCTGCAAGTGTCCTAAAATATATTAAAATAATTTTCAAAGATTCTCTCCTTTCTCAGGTAGCCTGTGTCAGTTAGCCCTTCCCACTCTCTCTGCATCAACACAGGGAAACTTGAGACTTCCACTACTTGGCATAAGGGCACCACTATGTCAGCTGCAGATGTAGAAAGCCATATTGGAAAGAGGTAATCCCTGTGGCAAGCCAAATGCAGCCTACCTTGAAAGTGGTGATAGCCCAGTCGACAAAGGATTCCTCCTGGCCACCGAGTTCATCGCCTTCTCCTGTCAGGGCCAACTGAGTTGCCCCAAGCTGTGCCAGCTTCTTATCGAGGGTGTGGGCGAATGCACAGAACTGTGGGTACATGCGGGAGCCAAGTCCAAAGATGGCATAGCTGCAGAGAAGATGCATTAGAAGCCAAATTAACTTTTAGCTCAGATGAACCAGACCCTTTCTCAAATATAAAGCTGCCTATTTTAAAAGTTACAGCTACCCCCACACCCTTTAGCATGTGCCACAAACTAAATCACTTGAGCTTCCAGCAGAGAAACAATTTAACTGTATATATTTTTATGCTACTCTTAACCTGCCTATGCTGTGGCAGCCAAGATAGTCTTGGTGGGTCTTTTAGTTTTATTATCCATCCTGATGTTTTATTATCTTCTAACAAGCAACAAATGTAACTTGCCATGTGAGGAAATCACCTCATAATTAGCATCACATAATGAGGGGCAGATCAGGGCTACACTAAGGATCCAGTAGTTGGGCTGCCCATCCCAAACTCTTTCTAACAATGCATTATCCCAAATTCCAGCACATTTAGGAACAGATAAAATACACTTTAACAGGTTTCAAACTGCAGCTTATTTGATGTGTTAGTGTTAATTGTTAATATAAACAGACAAGACTAAGGTCGAATGGAATTTTTCTTAGTTGGCAGCATATTTAATTGGTGGCTGTGTGTATGTATTTAGCAGCTTTCACAGCCTCAGGGCAACTGCAGGTCTTTCACTAACCCAGAAATTCCTTTGAGATGTGCAATCCTAGCTGTTGTGCAGTCAATTTATATGCAGCAACCTCGCACAGAACAGCGATATAGTATGTGAGCAGATGGTAGTTGACAGGACAAATGTTGTCTATGATTTTGGGACATTTCTAACTTCTAGACTTGACCTGCAAGGAGTTAGCCTAGATTAGCTATGAAGTCTCCTGATTTAACAATGGCTAGAACACCTAAGCAACCACAGCTGATGCAAATATTAGGTACAACTGCAAAATTGAGGGTATGACACCAAGTGAAATACACGCTTACCAGAATTTATATGGTTTCAATGGCTTCTTTGTAAACAAGGATTTCTTAAACACCTGTAACAAAAAAATGCACCCCATTTTTAATGGAAGAACTTGACTTTGCACCATTCAGAAAGGACTATCTTAAAAAGAGAAATAACATTTCCCCCTGAATTTCTTTACTACAATTCACTTGCTATTTGATCGAACCCTATTTTTGATATATTTCCTGGTGTACACTTCAGCCTTTTCTAGTCTTTTCAGACCCCTCCTTCCCAAAGTTTTTTATCCTATTCAGAAAGATGATTGCCCATTCTCAAAATAATTTCTCACCTGTCCAGCCCACTCAGAGTCCCTTTCTGCTCAATTCTCCTGATAGTGAAGTATTTTAATCATTAAAGTTTTACCTCCTGAATCCATGGTCCTGATCCTAGCTCCTGTCTTTACAATTGTTCTGCATCCAGACTGACATTAGCGTTAGTAATTACTGATGTCCCCATAACCCACTGCAAACTTTGATTACAACTCATATCATTTATTCAAAGCCTGGGATAGGATATATTAATTTAGTTCAACATAACCAAACCTGCTCCCATTGTGCGAGGCATTGCTAAGAGATTTGCTTCTTCCAAAAACATGCTGCTTACCTCTCCATTTCCTGGTGAATCTCCATTTCCAAAGGTACTTGTCACCACCAAGACCAATGACTCCTGACTCAGGTCATTCAGATCATAGTCATCCATGCAGACAACCTGATAACAAAGAACATCACAACCAAACAACCATTAGGATCACATTGAACGAATAGATGGCTTTACAATGAGGCAAAAGGGAGGACTGCAGATGCTGGAGATTCGAGTCAAGAACAGAGTGGTGCTGGAAAAGCACAGCAGGTCAGATGAAGGGCTCCTGCCCGAAACATCGATTTTCCTGCTCCTCGGATGCTGCCTGACCTGCTGTGCTTTTCCAGCACCACTCTAATCTTGGCTTTACAATAAGGCAGTTCTTCAAACAATCTTACAATGGAATGTGTAAAAGAGTTCTCGCAGTTCTGTAAATGTAACAGTGATTGGACTGAAGTGAATAGGGTAGGGAATATTTTCCTCAGTTTTCTGTCCTACATTAAAAGGTCAGAGATCGTGCACGGAGGGTTACATTCCCTCCATTCTGTCTCAGTTTCAGAAGGGCATTTCCATGTGTGTACATTGGTTATAGAGACATAGAGATGTACAACATGGAAACAGACCCTTCAGTCCAACCCCTCCATGCCGGCCAGATATCCCAACCCAATCTAGTTCCATCTGCCAGCACCCAGCCCATATCCCCCCCAAACCCTTCCTATTCATATACCCATCCAAATGCCTCTTAAATGTTGCAATTGTACCAGCCTCCACCACATCCTCTGACAGCTCATTCCATATACGTACCACCCTCTGTGTGAAAAAGTTGCCCTTTAGTCTCTTTTATATCTTTCCCCTCTCAACCTAAATCTATGCCCTCTAGTTCTGGACTCCCCGACCCCAGGGAAAAGACTTTGTCTACTTACCCTATTCATGCCCCTCATGATTTATGCACGTTACAACACAGAGATTACACTTAAACTCATTGGCTGTAAAGTGCATTGGGAAACCCTGATGTTGTGAATGGTGCTACATAAATGCAACTCTGTCATTCTTTCCTTTTGTTTACCTTGACGTTGAAGGCGCCATTGAACAAGGTGCGCAGCTTTTTGGCAAAGGTTTCGGACTTTCCGGTTTCTGTTGCGTACAGGATTGTAGCCTTTGTCCTTTTCATCATGGTCTTTCGCATCAGAACAGAGCTGAACAGTGCCGCCCTGGAAGGAGAGCAACATTATTTAATCCTTACAAAGTGGCTCATACCTCTAAATGTGCTGAAAATCGCTTCAATTTTGCTGCAAGTGTATTCAAGAGGTTTGCAAAGACAACACCAAATGAAAAAAAAAGAGGTGTTACACAATCTTTGGGTTTTAGAAGTTTGTAAAAGAGGTGGAAGGTTGAAGGGCAGATAGAGGCAAGTTTGAGGTCTCAGGAATGAATACATTTCGACAAAATATTATGCAGGGAGCTTTGATTGAAACACAGACTGGGCAAAGGAAAGCTGGGGAGAAATCATTTGAAGAAAACTGAATATTTTGGATGAACTTACATTGCTAGATGTTTGAATTTGATCTCATTTTTCTTTGGTCTCTTGCTTTCATCATGCCAGATGTGGGTCTTCCATGCATCAACCTGTGATTGGAGGACATTGACTGGTGATTAGATTAAGTGATACGGTCTCAAATCGGAACGTTTCAGTGTCTCCACAATTCACAGATATGGACAAAGATCAGAGCGACCCCCCCCCCATGTTTGCTCCAACTTTCAGTAGGATCGTGGCTAATTTTTAATTTCAACTCTGCTTTCCCACCGCATCCCAGTAGCCCTTAATCCCTTTTGCGTCCAAAAGTAAGACAATCTTAGTCTTAAAAGTATAGTCTTAAATATGAGCATCCACCAGAGCGTGGATTGAATTAATTTTTAATGATCCAATTGAAAACCTTGAATTATCGCACAACAGTGCTCCAATCCCGGCTCCAGTGTGCACGGACATACCATTTCTGTCAGGAGTGATGATTGAGAGTAAGAATCTCAGCTTATTGCTTTCCTCCTTAACCCTGCAGACATCAACTACACGGTAGTTTTCCTACTAGCACCACAGATGAACCACTGACACAGGATAAGGAATGCTGGAAATTCACTGTTTCATTGGCTGTATTTTGCGAAACCATTCACCAACACTTCACAATTTACCCTTCAGTTTAGGATGCCTGGTTGGTATGGATGGGTTGGGCCGAACAGCCTGTTTCTGTGCAGTATACCTCAATGACTCAATGACACTTGGGGCCCTAACCTTTGATTTGTATCACATGGAGGGAGTTACCTGATAATAAAAGAAGGGGCTGAGGATGTAGTTCAGAATCTCCTGATGGAACACTCGAGTGATGCTTCCAGAGATGGGTGGGACAAGCCAGACCCAGTCCCCAGGGCAGCCTCCTCGGAGCCGGAACTCATTCTCCATGTGCTTCATGAAGGACTCTGCGGCCGTGTGGTGGTCCATAATGGTCACATTCTTTTTCTGGAAGAAGAAAATTGCACCTTGCTCAAAATGCATTCTAGTGAATGAATGGAAAATCTGATGGCACCTGACAAACCTACAGGTGAAGTTGATGTACCGATACCAAATCCTGGGAGCTATCCTTAAGATGATGTGACTTATTTTGTACACTAATTCCCAGAACAATGAAGAGTTACTACGTGAATTGGTCAATAGTGGTTTGGCGGAATTTGCATCATATACTTTCATGATATAAAGTGTCACCTCTGAAGACAAATGTCAAACACTCTGGGTTGTGTGATATTGGGGTAAGGGAAAAAGTAGGAATTTAGCACTGTTCTTTTGAAAAGTTCATGCTTTTGCATGGAATCATGGATTCCTTCTCCTCCACTCAGTGTCTGTGCTGTCAATCACTGTGTAATTGGTTATCCCCATTTCCATGGGGCTCCTCTGGTATTTTCCACCAGAACAGCCAACAGGGAATACTGTTGCCAAATGTTTCTCAATCTGGAACATCAGTCAGGAGAACATAGTGCAATGTATCCAAAAGAAATTATCTGACTTCTACCTTTAAGTCAATTTTACTTTTGGTTCAGCCTCAGCAAAATAGAAATCCCATTAAAAGTTGAAATGCTTATGAATTATATTAAATTAATAGCATTGATACGAATTGGTGAAAAACCTTCTAATATTCTAACAGGCTATTTTATCATTTCATTAATGGGACTGCAGTCTGGATAGAGTCTGGATTAGTGGTGCTGGAAGAGCACAGCAGTTCAGGCAGCTACTTGGATGCTGCCTGAACTGCTGTGCTCTTCCAGCACCACTAATCCAGAATCTGGTTTCCAGCATCTGCAGTCATTGTTTTTACCCAGTCTGGATAGAGTGTTTTGAATGTGATAATTTTGCTTGTATCTGAAATGGCTACCTGCTGGTTTCGGAAATAAAAATGTCTTGAAGTTCATCATGTTTATTCTCTTCTCACCTGGAAGCTGTGGAGCACAGCAACGTTGATCTCCACCAATGCTTGGTCTTTCCACAGAGACGCCAGATTGTTTGTTTCTAATCCCATCTTCTTTCCAATATCCTGTGTTCCAACAAAAAGGAATTATTTTGATCAAATGTTAAAAGAACCTCACAAATACTTTAACTTTTTACAATGATTGCTAACCAATGTGCAAAGATGCCATATTTACTCATGTATTTTAAGAGCCTTTGCTAACTGTTGCTGACAACTTTGCATGTGAACACTAACTTCTTACTCAGTTGTAAGGCATTTTGTCTGCATCTCTAAAGACTTCTTTCCCGCTGAGCTCCCCATTTGCATTCTCTCTGCATTTTTACTCTACTGCAGTCAAAATAGAGTATTTCCTGCTGTCTCAAAATGATGTGACTCTCTCTCACACTTTCTTTCTCAAGAAGTTTTGAAAACTTAAGCCAGACTTAATCTGACCTTTAATGAATCTCATCTTGTTTCATACTGATTTTAACTTTGCTGAAATCCTTTACTTTGAGCCGTGAACAGGAGATTTCCCAGTTAGTAGTGTAATTCAATCCTTTCTTTGGAAACTGTAGGAGGAAGCTCTGTATTCAGTTGCTGACTGGTGTACTAGTGACTGTCAGAGGCCTGTGTTTACAACTGGTACTGTTTCCTATAATACAGAGATCTTGATTTTAGACAGGCTATAGTTGGTGCACAAGGGAAATAGCTCAATAATGAGGAGTTATTTCTCAACTGTTCCACTTCAAGCTTCTTTATCAAATACAACCATGTAGCAGTTTACAGAAATAGAACCAGGAAAAGTACATCTGGCGGGATTGACAATCAGAAAATATTCTTGTGTAGCTGATGGATCAAAGCTGGCCTTACCTCTAGTACGTTGTATCGCTGAACATCACAGAAGTCTCGAACACCAATCTCAGAGCTCATATACCAGCCATTGAAAGGGCAACCAGGAAACTCCAGACCTCCAACTTCGAGCAGCATGTTGGCCACAGCAGGCAGAGTATACCACCTGAGACCCATTTCCTTAAACCAATCAAATCTGCAGGTAACAGCAGAAGTATTAGTTACATGACTCAATGCATTGTAGAATATTAAACCAGTCTATGATCTATCTATTTCATGGTAGATGGATTGGAATTATAAATCTGGTATTGATAAATGATTGGAAGTTTGAACTTACTTTGGATGCTCAATTTCTACTTCAAGGATGAGCTCTGGTGGAAATTCAAATATTTCTGGATCCTGACCATTGGCCTGAATGACTAAAGGAAGCACATCAAAGCGTCCAAAGCGGGGGGTCCACCCAAGGTCAATGCACACCTGAAAATAAGACAGATACAACTCTTAATACTAAGCATGATCTTACGGTAGCCTTCAAAGAGCACTTGAGCATAGCTACATAACAATTACGTTATACATCTGGCCTATTAGAAATCACTCTTTCATTGTAGGTAAACAGCCACAATGGATGGTAAAGGCTGAGAAAAAAAACTTGGGTATCAACCAAGAGAGATTAAAGATGGGTAAGTGGAGTTGAGTTATAGATCAGCCATAAACTAACTGAACAGAAGGACAGGGTTGAGGGCTGAATGGCCTACTAAGAAAATGGAAAATAAAGCAATAGTGGTATGGAGAACAATAAAAAAGCAGAGACTGTTTAGTGTTGCCTAGGGGATTGTACAGCATTCAATGGGGAAATCCTGTCAATATGAATACTTGCAGAATGAATATATGAATCATAGAATGCTGTAGCATCAAAGAAGGCCATTTGGCCCATTGTGCCTGCACCTCCATTTTGAAGGAACCAGACAATTCATCCAACATTCTTGAACTTTTGCTAGAACCCTGCTTCATTTTAAGTATTTATTTAATTCTCCTCTTTCAATTAGTTCTAGGGATTCCAATGGTAATTTTAATGAGAACATAGCAATATTTGAATGTTAGGAAAAATAAATGATCTAATGAAGCCTGACATTTTTTTTGATAGAGCTGAATTCCTTCTGTTCATTTACATCATCTCTTGCACTCTCACTACAAGAGGATCTTGTTGCCCCATGTTGTTTATTTGTCTACTCCCCAAAATTAATTTACAACTAAAGTGTCCATTGTATACAAATCTCTGTCCTAATCTTTCCTTATTTCGAACATCTTCAGCTTTAACTTCTGTCTGCACCCCCATTCCATTTGAAAAGAAATGCTTAGTCTGACCTCCCCCATCATCCCTCCACTTCTTATAAATTAGATTAGTTCCTATTGATTGGAAACTCTAGTGATCATCACTTGCTATTGGATTCATAAATCAATAGGAACAGATTTCCAAGGGTTGACCGACTGTGAGGAATGCGTGGCCTTCTTAGCAATTTGCAGCAGTGACAGAAAGATAACTTCATCCATTGGACATAATGCCAGATACTGCAAAGAGCTTCATAGCTTACCTGTGTGAATGCAACTCCAGCTGGATCTCCAATGATAGAGCCATCGGGCAACTGGTACCCTGCATAACGGACCATCTGGCTGTTCCATATTCTGAAGTCATGTTTTCCGTCAGTCCTTTGAGGGAAGATGGTGATGGTGGATCTACAGAATAAAATTATCCAGTGAATGAAAAAGAACATAACTTTTTTTTTCTATCTTACCACAATAAGCACATTTTAATTGTCCTGCATTGCCTGTACAGCATTTTGGGATGTACTTTAAGGCTCTATACAAACTGGTTCTTTTCTTGTGATTATTACTGAGATTTGGTATTCTTGCATTGCTGTCCTGATGTTTGCAAGATGGAAAGCTCTTGACAACAAGCCTCTTTTTTTTAATATTATTCAAGTTCTGTACCACAGGGCAGCGATTAATAATGTGTGTGTCAGATCCCCAGCATTAACAGTGTCATCTTAAGGACAACATTAGGTGTTCTTAAAAATTGTGATGAGAATGTTTCCTGGCTCCTACCTTAAGTTTCCATCATTGGTTGCATACTTTATGTGGGTGCACATGTGTTCAAACATCTCCTTCGCAGTGGTGCATTTCCGAGCGTCAAACACCTGCAGAGACACAGACGTAGATATTGGATGTTGGTGGGTTTCATTCGCCAGTCCGAAGGGGAAAAGGAATGAAAAGCTTTGGGAGTAACAGTGAGAAAGGGAAGGCTACCTACATGGAGGTTAGACCATTGGATACGGCCAATGCACCGAGGGGCATTGCGCCAGGCTTGCTTGGATGCAAACACCAGCTCCTCATAGGTCAGATCGTATGTGCCTGTCTCCGTGATGCTTTTGGTAACCTCCTCGATTCGGGTCAGGTGTTCCTCGGTTCTGGGGCTAGGAGTGGGAAGAGGAAGAGCAGTGTGATTAACCCAGAGACTTATCCCAATCCCAACACTTATAGTAACATGTCATGGAACCACAAAATGTGCTTTTGATCCATTTAGCAAGTTTCTGGAACATATTACTTGGTCTTTTCTTGTCAAGTGAATTTAAAATCTCCAGGTAGGTAAGAAAAATTCCTTTGTAGATTGGTCAAATTCTAACTGAAGCAGAGCAGGCTCCACAGAATGGAGTTTGAGTGCCCTGTTATTTTTCTTTTAAGAATCCCTACAGTATGGGCACAGGCCCTTTGGCCCAACAAACCCTCCAAAGAGTAATCTACCAGACCGATTCCCCTACCCTATTACTCTACATTTCCCCTAACTAATGCACCTAACCTACACATCTCTGAACACTGGGCAATTTAGTGTGGCCAAATCACCAAACCTGCACTTCTTTGGAGTGTGGGAGGAAACCGGAGCACCCAGAGGAAACCCATGCACACACGGGAAGAATGTGCAAACTCCACACAGACAGTCACCTGAGGCTGGAATTGAACCCAGGTCCCTGGTGCTGTGAGGCAGCAGTGCTAACCACTGAGCCACCGTGCCACCCTACTACCTGTACATAGTGGCATGGGGTCCCAGCCCTGTAAGACCCCATCGATCAGGGGAAATCAGGAGAGAAATTACCAGTATCCAGGAGAGAGGTGACTCCATGCACTGAGAATATGCTCTACTTACCTTTTGAAGGATTCATAATATTGCTTGATGAAGTCAATAGCCTGAGGCAGGATTTCCTCTGGTGGTATGGGCTTATCTCGGGTTTGTCTGGTCATGGCTTTCGGAGTCATTACAGAGCCTCTGCAGGTGGAAGACTGGCATGGCATGTTCTAAAGCAGACAGTGAGGGAAAGAGGTGGGTTCACATCAGATTCATGCAAACAAAATCTTTTCAAATATTGTCATTTAGTTCTACCTTTCTCATCTCAAACAGGGATTAGGACCAGTTATTTGTTTTTGGGTAGAATTGATCTTTAATGCATGTAAAAATAATGTTACTTCCAATTGACAATGGACCATCCCATGGATGAAGATGAGCAGGTACTTATATGGAATGAGCTGCCAGAGGAAGTGGTGGAGACTAGTACAATTACAACATTTAAAAGAATGGGTATATGAATAGGAAGGGTTTGGAAGGAAATGGGTGGGGTGCTGGCAGGTGGGACTAGATTAGGTTGGGATATCTGGTCGGCATGGACGGGTTGGACTGAAGGGTCTGCTTCCATGCTGACTCTATCTGTAGTGTCCCCACTGTACTTTTCAATCACAACAGATGCAGGACACTGGCTGTGTTGACAATGTCTAACCCAGCACTGGGTGAAGGAGGTTTTGAACAATTCCTACCTTGACTGCTTTCTGATGCAGGGTATCCTGCAGGATGCTCCCATTCTCCATGTTGGCCAGTTTCACAAACTTCGGGGCATAAGGACAACGCATGGGTCCTTTCATGGGAAGCGGCTATTGACAAATAACAGACAAAAATACAGTCAGTTGGTGTAAATAATAGAGTACAGCATCAACACTTGATTTAGGAAGCAGGACATTTAATATTACGATAATTAGAAAGTAATTGATTTAAAATATATATCTTTTCTATATAAAAGCACGAGACTATTCTAAATAAATAAATTTGTAACATAAAAAATATCTAAATTCGCTCGTACAGTTTGTCCCTATCTCATCGTCAGTTCTTGCAGTACTGATAACAGATAGTTTTAAAGGAATCGCATTGCATTAACACGGGGACTGAATTACGAATTCCTTCCCGGGTTTCCGGATCTCGCCCCTCCTGTTTGCTTTGAAAATTATACTGAGTTGAGATTCCCAAATTGGAAAAGTCTAAAATAAGAATCGCCGCAGAATTGAAGCAGTCATACTGGACTCGAAATGTGAACTCTTGTCTCCACTGACACTACCAGACATGTTGAGGTTCCCCAGCAATTCTTTGTTTCAGATTTCCAATATCCCTAAATTTTTTTTTGTCTATTATAGTCTGGGATGCGAACCAATTATGTGTATTGTGAAAACTTGTAGGAAATCCCTTCGGTTTCATGAACTCGCGTCCAAAAGCGTCAGGGCTAAGTAACAATAATCTAGTCAGTGCAGAAACACATCTGAAAATGTGGTCTATTTCCTCTGAAACTACTAGCTTCTAATGATTTGGGTTCGGATGCTCTCACTTATCGTTCCAATTAGTCAGTATCAAAAGAGGTTTCGTACGAATTAGGTCACATTTAAAGTGAGTCCCGATTTGGACGCTATTGGCGAACGAAATTCCTGCTTTGACGGAGGAATCCACTCACCTCAGAACATGCGCTGTCAGTCTTCAGGTTCGGAATGTGCCCATTCATAAGGCTGGAGAGAGAATCAGGTGACACTGTTAACTCAGACCACACTACTTTCTATCAAAATGTTATTTTTTATATTTATAAAGAAGAACTGAGCCTTCTAAGTTCATCTGAGCGACGCCTGTTCGGTTTAACTTACAATGAATTGCTTGAAACAGAGAGAAATGATTCGTTAAAATATCGCTTTTTAGTTTACATTCGATCCACCCAGGTGGTTTTCTAAGCTTTGAGTCGCTATTTTACCAAATAATTCGATAAACAAAATAAATTACAGCTGTTCGGTGAAACCCTTTAACGCGCGTCCATCCCCATTCGCTCCCGGCATTTGTTTTCACAAAATGCATTCTCACAAATGCCAACACTAAACAAAGTTAAAAATCGCACAACACCAGGTTAGAGTCCAACAGGTTGAATTGGAAGCACTAGCTTTCTGAGCGTTGCTCCTTCACCAGGTGGTTGCGGAGGTCACAAGTGTAAGTGCTGTGTGATTTATAACTTTGTACACCCCAGTCCAACCCCGGCATCTGGGAGAAAGTGAGGACTGCAGATGCTGGAGATCAGAGCTGAAAAATGTGTTGCTGGAAAAGCGCAGCAGGTCTGACCCGTTGTGATCCCCAGCATTTGTTGTTTTCACCACAATAGCGCGGTTGATTCTTAACTGCATCCAAGGAGCAGGAGAATCGACGTTTCGGGCATGAACCCTTCAGGAATGTCCTGAATGAAGAAGGGCTGATGCCCGAAACGTCGACTCTCCTGCTCCTTGGATGCTGCCTGACCTGCTGCGCTTTTCCAGCAACACGTTTTCAACACCGGCATCTCCAAATCAAAATAAACAAAGGAGGGAAACTGATGCTGAAATAATTAGAACGGTTTAAATGTTTATTTCTGATTATAAAACATGCTAAATGTATAAAAACTATAACATAAAACATAAAAATATATCCTGCAGTCACATCTATAACAAATTAACAGATCGTTTGAACATTAATTT
Organism: Chiloscyllium punctatum; assembly: GCF_047496795.1. Taxonomy (NCBI): domain Eukaryota; kingdom Metazoa; phylum Chordata; class Chondrichthyes; order Orectolobiformes; family Hemiscylliidae; genus Chiloscyllium; species Chiloscyllium punctatum. Next base: position 83,722,699 of record NC_092757.1, on the reverse strand, counting down.
GTCAGGAGCAGATGTGTGGCTGTTACGGAGGGATACTGTCTTTACAAATTGAACTTCAGTTTCCTTAAGCAGGTTGCATGACTGTTATCAAGTTGAATCTAAAACTGTACCTTTTCTCTTTGCTGGTGTCGATTTCATTATTGTTCAGGTCCGCTGCTGATTTCGGCCCGGGCTCATATTTGCCCCTGTACCTGGGTCTTTGCAGGAAGCTCCAAGGACACAGCATCTTGCTTCGATGTCTCCTTTACTCTGTTTCAGCGATGAGCAGAAAGAAGTTTCTTTTTTTTGTTGTTGTTGTGGCTTGTTGATATCCTCCTCTCCTTGAACCAACGAGAAACGAAACGTCCGACAACGACAAAGCGGTTATCTTGCACCGGGAAAGTTGCAGTTTTACAGCTCAGTGTTGGTGTCACTGACTCCAACTGTATGGAGCTCGGCGCTGGAGGTGCCTTATTTATACTTCCAGTGACACCTTTCTTATGCAAAACATGCTCAAACCGGAGCACTGCAATGCAGGAAACCCCCTCTCTACCCCGCCCCCCTTCCCCTCTCCTTCCAGCTTTCTTTCCGAGCTTCCTGGCTGAAAACGTCAGACCGTCACCGATTGCAACAGTGGCCACGTCAGGGCAATATTTCCATGTGTGCGATCACTGGGACCTTCCCCTCGCTCCGCCCGTGTCAGCAGACCTCCCTCTTCTCCCCTCAGGCACTCGTGTTTTCCTTCACACAAATTTGCTTTTCTCGGAAGATCCATCAGATTTCAACGCCTCTTAACTCCAGAGTCTAACCTGATTCCTATTTAATTGTGACCTGAGTGTACAACTCTCTACTTACTGATCCTGCCAGGGCACAGGGAGGGTGGTACATTCTGAGGAAACTGACTGCTGAACTGATTTGATTGTCGCGTGTACCGAGGCACAGTGAAAAGCTTTGAAGATGACCACCCTTGCCCCCTTCACCCACCCCGTGAACGCTGAAGACTTCCTGAAACCTATTTTGGAAGCCCCAGCAAGCGCTGAAGAAACTCAGAAATTGCTGGAAAAGCTCAGCAGGTCTGGCTGTGGAAATAAATCAAGAGTTAAAGGAATGACCTTTCCCCTGAGAATGCTTTTCCTGCAATTTCTGATATACAGCATCTGCAGCTTTAGATTAGATTAGATTACTTACAGTGTGGAATCAGGCCCTTCGGCCCAACAAGTCCACACCGACCCGCCGAAGCGAAACCCACCCATACCCCTACATTTACCCCTTACCTAACACTACAGGCAATTTAGCGTGGCCAATTCACCTGACCTGCACATCTTTGGACTGCGGGAGGAAACCAGAGCATCCAGAGGAAACCCACACAGACACGGGGAGAATGTGCAAACTCCACACAATCAGTCGCCTGGGGCGGGAATTGAACCTGGGTCTCTGGCACTGTGAGGCAGCAGTGCTAACCACTGTGCCACCGTGCCACCCACTCTTTTGAGAAACTCAGCAGGTCTGGCAGCATCTGTGGACAGAAAGCAGAGTCCATGCTCCCAGTCCTGCTGAGTTTCTCCAATGTTCTCTCTTATCATTTTGGATTTTCAGCATCTATTTAGTTTTGCTGAGAAACCCCAGATGCCTGGTCAGCATTCAACATCCAATGAATGCCATCAAAAGCGTTCTGTTTGTGGGATCTTGCTATGCACTCAGTGCTGACAGAGCAGCAGCCATATACCTTGAATGTGATTTCTTGTCACTGAGTTGCTCAGCAAGATGTGGGAGCATTGGCCGCACAGATTCAAGTTCCCCTCCACTTGCCTGCGTGTGCACATTGACTGATACCCAATTATGGTGGTAAAAACAATGACTGCAGATGCTGGAAACTAGATTCTGGATTAGTGGTGCTGGAAGAGCACAGCAGTTCAGGCAGCATCCAAGGAGCTTCGAAATCGACGTTTAGGGCAAAAGCCCTTCATCAGGAATAAAGGCAGTGAGCCTGAAGCGTGGAGAGACCCAATTATAATTACAAACCAACCACTTACAAAACTGTCCAAAGTGGTGCTTTGCTGTACTCCACTTGACCTGTTGTTCTGGAAACACCTCACTGGAAATCTTCCCTTTAGCTGACAGCCAGACTGAGATCAGAAGCTTATTGTGTGTGTTAGTCATGGTTTGCAAATCTATTGAGAAAGCAGCCTGTATGCACCAGTGTAAAAAAAAAACAAACACCTTCACTGAAAGTCGTAGATTTACAATGAATTGATTTGAGGGTAACACTCTTGCAATGTTAAATCACTTATTAAACTAGGTAGTGTGTAAATCGATTTTTTTCTATTCATTCACGGGATGTGGGCGTCACTGGCCGAGCCAGCATTTATTGCCCATCCCTAATTGCCCAAAGAGCAGTTAAGAATCAACCACATTGTTGTGGTGAAAACAACGAATGCTGGGGATCATAATGGGTCAGACAGCATCCTTGGAGAGAGAGCAAGCCAACGTTTTGAGTCTAGATGACTCTTCATCAGAGCTGAAGTGAAGTGTGGAGGGACAGCATTTAAGCTACAGTTTGAGGGTGGGAGCAGGTTAGTGGGAGTAGGGTGATGGTTGATAAAGGGTGTTGATGGTTCAGGTCATTGCTGTGGGTCTGGAGTCACACGTGGATGGCAGTTTCCTTCCCTAAAGGACATTAGTGAACCAGATGTTCATTGGCTAATTTTTGAAACAATAAACTGAATTTCCTCCTTGTCCCCATACACCCCCTTTCATTTCTGAAGGCTGAACGTGCACAAATACCACCCACCAGTGCCTTGCTTATTCTCATTCTTTAAGAGTGTCTTTGGACAATGAGCACAAAGTGTACTTTCTCCTGTATGTCCCAGCAACAACTCAGGGCGATTTCATTTCCCCTCACTTCCTACTCAGAATGACCACTCCAAGTTTCTCTGGAGATCAGATACTTAAGGGAACCCAGGCTGATCTATAAGATGCAGAGTCAGGTTTAATCCTGAGGAAAGGGAATGCAGGCACTGGAGAGTAAAGCACTGAATTAGGAGCCTGATTATTGCATGTTGCAATGAAGGAATGAGAATTGTTTGTTCCTCTCTGCACAGAATACTGGAGACTGTGATGGGCTGTACAAATCTTTTAACTACGTTCAGGCAGATGAGTAAGAGTGGATGGTGTGTAGTGCAGACCAAATGGCCCTAGCTTAATCTAAAAACACATTTAGTACTATAGTCCCACCATAGACATTTACCCATTGAGAACCCCTTCTGTCCACTACTGATGCCATCTTGTCAATATTGCCCATGCCCCAGTGACCAGTTTGAAACTCTGCATTTTAGCAGTGCCTTAGTGGAAAGAAACAGGAAAGTGGTGCAATATTTCATGTTGGTAACAGTTCAAGATGAATTGTTAAATTAAAGGGTGAATCTCCCTCTTTTGCTGGAAAGAGTTCAAAGTGAGGTACAACCATAATATTATAGCCAGGCTGTTCAGGAAGCAATTCTTCAGACAAAAAGAAGGTTGTGAAAATGTGTAACTTTCTGTTCCTAAAAGCTGTTGAGATTGGTGGCCAATTGAAAAATGTCAGAGCTGAGATCAGCAGGTATTTGTTCCACCCCAGTGTTGTAAATTACAAAACGATGATAGTGAGGTGGAGTTATGGTACAGGTTTAATTGGCTGACAGAACAAAGTTTACTGGATGAATGGCCTCCCTCTGTTTCTATGTTTCTTCATGCCTACAGAGAGGAATTAGACCTGCAATCTGCTTCTGACCCATCACTCTGACCTTCCCACAGGATGTGAGGTTTAGCTGAATCATTCCTCAAACATTAGCGACACTGATGTACTGAATACAGGCTGCGTCTGTTCTCCATTTGCAAATTTCCTTCCTTTTGCTGAGTCTGTATAGAATCTTTGATTGTGTTGCAGCTTGTTGGGTGAGCATCCCACCCTCTGAGTTGGCAGGTTGTGCGTTCAAACTCTGGGGACTGCAACATCTGATCTAGAGTCTGTCATGGAGGTGCTGTCTCTCAGAGGAGTTGTAAAACCTAAACTCCAACTGTTTTCTCAGGTGGATGTAAAAATCCCAATGTACCATTGAAAAAGGGTAGTAGTTTTACCCCTAATGTAGTTAGTTTTACCCCTAATGCAGTAGTTATCCCTCAATTAACATCATTAATTTGAAATTTCTAGTCAGCGTCATTATGTTTGTGGAAGCTCGCTGAGGCACTTCCTAAATTACAACAGTCCAAAAGACTACTTCATCGGTCTTACAACACTTCAGCATACCCGAAAGCTGTGATGGACATTGCAAAATGGAAATCATTTTTTCCTTTTGAACTCAGGCACATCAAAGCTGATTTTAATCCTACTACTTAAATAATTTCCATTAGGGATCATGGGTCCTGGGATACTGCTAAATTGGGATATTTCCTAATCCAGCTCAGGATGAATGGTTCACATTTGTTCCTGCTCTTACTTGAGATCATTTAATTTAACTTAGACAGTAGATTCAACCTGGAATCTACTGTCTAAGTTAAATTAAATGATCTCAAGTAAGAGCAGGAATCTACCTGGACAGTAGATTCAACCTGGAATCTACTGGGAGAAAGTGAGGACTGCAGATGCTGGAGATCAGAGTCGAGAGTGTGGTGCTGGAAAAGCACGGCAGGTCAGGTGGCATCTGAGGAGCAGGAGAATTGGCGTTTTGGGCAAAAGCCCTTCATCAGCAATGAGGACTCACGGCCTGACCTGCTGTGCTTTTCCAGCACCACACTCTCGACTCAACCTGGAATCTATGGTCATTGCAGTATAGCTGATAAATTTGACAGTCGCAATGAGAGATGTAGCTTTGGCTGTAAAGCAATACATTTCTAAAATATAGTTATTTGTACAATGTGGGGGCCACTGGCAAAACCAGCACTTGATGCTTGTCTTTAATGGTCCTTGAGAACATAGTGGGGAGCCATCTTGTTGAACATTGCAGTCTTTCTGTTCAACTGCAATATTGAAGTTGCAGTTCAACTTCACATCAATGTTATAGAGTGGGAGGCCCAGGAGTGTGGTCCAGTGAGTTACTCTAATGAAAAGCTCTTCAAGTTTCCTGGTTATAAATTTGGTTAATTAATCTGTGGATGATATTTTAATCGCTCACAGTTTATTTTCAAATATCCTTCCCCACTTTAGCATTACAATTCAGCTGGCAATTCATTTGGATGTCCCACGTTGTAACTTGATTCTGCCCAAGTTACCCAAAGGGAAGAGCAAACCTTTTGCTCTGTTTAAGATCCCTGTGCATGTGGTTCTTCAGATGGGCTGCTGCTGTGAGTTCCTGTCTGCCTCCTGGAGAGGTATAGAACACCCTGTTCAAGCAAGGATAGGGAGTTCTCCTGGCCTCTGAGTCACCAGACCCATCTCCACGAGAGTAACTAAACAGAAATGGTCTAATTGGCTTTCTGTGAGATCTTCCTGTGTGCGAAATGGATCTCCAGAGATTGCTCACACAGCAATGCTGGCCATCAATGGCTTCTGATGAGCTGTGGGTGTGAGTAGCATTGTGTAAATCCATTTTATTTCTTTGCCAAATCCTAAACAAGACAGTATTGAATTCACAGCACAGGGCAAATGCATAGCAGCAGTGTTGGATGTTCCTGTTTTGTTTTATAGAATCCCTACAGTGTCGAAACTGGCCATTTGGCCCAACAAGTTCACACCGACCCTCGGAAGAGTATCCTGTTGCTGAGTAACTAAAATGAATTGAATATGGGCCTGGCGGGAGATTTGGCCTGACTGCAGTAGCTCAGAGAGACTGCACTGGGGCTGTGCCCACAGGGGGAGTCACAGTACTGGAATTGTGGCCTTTACTCTGAGCCCCTATTAATACCCAGAGAGGGACCAGTTCAGCCACAGCCTCGTCAAGTCCCCTTTAGTTGTCAACTCGCATTGTCAAAAAAGGCAAGATCATGAGCTTACAGATCCTGAGTTTCATTCAGAATGTTGAATCAAATCCTAAGCAATGGACTAACTTGTCCAGAATCTTAAAAAATGTCTCAAGTTCTTGAGCCTATTGAACATGGAGACCATGCTCTGAAGTCATTGCAACTGAGCATGAGACCTAATTCTAAAGTAGCTCAGTTACAGCCTCAAAGATTGAGGAGCCTTCATTCAATTGATCTCAGTCAAGCTTTCGCCACTGATTGAAATGGATTGATAATTGTTTCTAGTCTGCCTTGCCTTACTTCATAAAAGTTGTCGTTTGGAATTAAATGAACATTCACTTTCCTTGCTGACATGTGAAAGGAGGGGAAAAGGCATTTGTTTTGGTCAGCAGACAGATATTTCTGACTTTGCCTCTCAATTCCTCTCTCAAATCCCTTTGGGAGCAAGTCATTGGTCCTCAAGCTTTACCTGGTTGAATTGTCTGTTCATAGCAAGTGTAGCCACTGGAGGGCGCAAGATACAACATGATGACACCTAGCCCTCTTGTTCCTTGTTCAAAGACACACATCAGGTTATAGTCCCACAGATTTATATCGAAGTACTAGCTTTCCGAGCGCTGTGACAGTTACCTGATGAAGGAGCAGCACTCCAAAAACTAGTACTTCCGCACAAACCTATAACCTGGAGTTCAGCGATTTTTAACTTTGTCCACCCTCCCAGTCCAACACTGGCACCTCCACCTCTTGCTCCTTGGTCAGTTGCCAACACCAATGATAGGAATTGTTATACTCCACCTCCAATCAGAAACCGGGCCTTTTAGAGCTCCTGACATATCTCTGAACAGAATTGCTGAGGACATTCAGTAAACATAAGATTTCTCAAGCCAAATGACGTCATCAGTTAGCTAAATAAAAGGAGACTTTGCATTTAAACAACACCTTTCAAAACCTCAGGACATCCCAAGGAACTTTACAAACATTCAGTGACTGGTGTGAAGTAAAAACAGAAAGTACTGGAGAAAGGCAGCAGGTCTGGCAGTGTCTGTGGAGAGAAAAAAATGAAAAGATGAAACAAGGATCTGTGGATGCTGGTGATCTGAAACAAAAACCTGAAATCTGAAAAAAACTGGTCGAATTCAGCAGGTCTGGCAACATCAGTAGGAAGAAAGCAGAGTTGATTGTTCAAGTCCAGTGACCCTTCATCACAACTGACAGCAGCCAGAGAAAACTGGTATTAATGTTGAAGGCAATGTTGGTAGGTGGGGGGAGAGAGGTGAGCAGATGGGTGGAGATGGAGCCCACAGAGAAAGATAGAGAGATGAAAAGGGTAGGTAAATGAGGGAATTATGGAAGGCAGGCTAGTACAGAAGAGAAGTTGATAATGCTTCAAGCCCAATTTAACTCCACCCGACGCCTGGAGGAGGAACACCTTATATTCCGCTTTGGAACCCTGCAACCACTTGGGATAAGCGTGGATTTCAACAGCTTCCTCATTTCCCCTCCCCCTACATTATCCCAGTTCCAAGCCTCCAACTCAGTACCGCCCTCCGAACCCGTCAACCACTCCCCCCTCTGACCTATCACCCTCTCCCTCACCTTCATCCACCTATCACTTTCCCAGCTACCTTCCCCACCCCTCTCCCATTTATCTCTCAGCCCCGACCCATAAGCCTCATTCCTGATGAAGGGTTTCTGCCCGAAACGTCGATTCTCCTGCCCCTTGGATGCTGCCTGACCTGCTGTGCTTTTCCAGCACCACACTCTTGACCATTGAGTTTTGCTGGTTTTTCGTCATTTACTCCAAGATTGGAATGTCTGGGGTAATGTAGCAAACACTATAGACATAATTGCATGCAGCACACGCCTGTCTGTGAGATAAGGCCCAGATATGACCAGTTTTAGTAATATTAGATGATGGATAAATGTTGGCTGTGGCACCAGGATGAAGTACTCACAATTGCCTTTTTTCAGAAGAACACTATAGGACAGGGCAGATTTAACATTGTATCTGAACAGTGACACTCTTGACAATGTAGCACTTCCTCACTACTGTGACGGAGCATTGACTTGAATTTTTATTCAATTTATTGGCTTGGGGATTGAGCCAGAGGAGAGCGATGTTGTTGTAACCTCAGAAGCATGAATAGAACTAAGCAGGAATGTTGTCGTGTGCCCAGTGCACATTACCTTGTCAGGATGATCATTTTGCAGGTGAACAGTCTGTGACTAGTTGGCCAGAGACTGAGAACCATGATGACAGAGCCCTTTATGACCACCAACATGTCTGTCAATGCAATCGAAATGGAAGCAGTGCAGGAATGGAGAGAAGGAAAAATTGGCTGGAATAGAAGATCCTACATCTTTCTTCCTCACATTTTGGTCAAAACATCTGTTCACCCGGACTGTTAGCTCACAAATTATCAGCATTATGTTCTGGTAGTGGCTTCAACTTTCATTTGTGTGTTGGCAAGAAAACCCAGTCAGTCTGTTAACATTAGCCAGGCACACGTACAGTGCAGTAGACAGGTGTATTGTCTCACTCTCTGCACCTTTTTGGTGTCAGGTTTCATGGAATTATATCAGGTTCTGCTGCCTTTGAGAGAGAGCCAACAAATTAAGAAGCTAGATGTCATTGCAGAGTCTAGCGGGCATGAAAATAAGATTGTCACCAATACACCCAGTAAAATTCAGGAGAAGCTTCATTTCTGAGGAATGCTAAGAATGTGGACTGTGCTCTTACAAGGTAAGTAGCAATGAAGGATTTAAGGGAAAGCTAAATCAGTACATAAGGAGAATAAAAACTTATAATCCATCTTTTCAGGCACGACCTCTGGAACAGATAGTACTTGAACGCTTATTCAGAGATAGGGACACTACCACTGAGCCACAGGGGCGTAAGAACAGTCAGATGTACTGATAGTATACATGAATATTTGTGTGTAGAAGCACATATGGACCATGGTGTTGCTGTAGACCAATTCAGCCAAATTGGTATTTCTCTGTAGCTAATTCTGTGTCATTCTTCAGAAAGTACAATTGGGTTGAAATCATACAGTTCATGTCTTTTTTACACTTTTATTTTTACTTGTTTGCCCTTCTGGGTGATTGCAAAAGACCCTAGGGCATAATTTGCCAAGCTCGGAATTTTCCCTGTATCTCTGGTATTTTTTTCTCTGTCAAACCAATGGTCTCTTCTGTAAGTTGTGATTGAACATTCCAGATGCTAACCATTCATAAATCACTGAGTTATTTAGATAGTTTACAACTATGTTGGTCTGTGTGCTAGCTTTAGGACATCCGTAATTTTGTGGTTCAAACTAATTCAACAGTTGACGCTCAGACTAAATTGTTAACTAGGAGAAAATGAGTACTGCAGATGCTGGAGGCCAGAGTTGAGAAGTGTGGTGCTGGAAAAGCTGAAGAAGGGCTTATGCCCGAAACGTTGATTCTCCTGCTCCTCAGATGCTGCCTGGCCTGCTGTTTTTCCAGCATCACACTTCTCAATTCTAAATTGTTAACTGTCCAGCGTGGCTATAGTGCACACTGCATGCTTGCCATGAGCACTCAGTGTTGAGCCAGTCTATGAGGGCCCAGTTAAAGAAAATTGGCTTCCTGATTCATGGAAGTGGACTTGTAAAAATGTTGCATTTGTGTAAAGCTCTGAAATTCCTTCCCATAACCTTTGCTTCTCTCTTCTCTTAAAACACACACTCTTGAAATCTACCTATTTGATCAAGATGTTAGTCATCCATTTTAACTCTGGACCAGTCTTTGTTTGATTACACTACTGTGAAGCATCTTGGGATGTTTCCTTACATTTGGACATTACACAAATCAACATTTTTGTTTTTATTCCAGAGAACATGTTGGGAGATGTCAGTTGCAACAGATTTAGGTGTGATTTAGATTAGATTAGATTCCCTACAGTGTGGAAACAGGCCCTTCAGTCCAACAAGTCCACACCGACCCTCCAAAGACCAACCCACCCAGACCCATTCCCCTACATTTACCCCTTCACCTAACACTATGGGCAATTTGTCACGGCCAATTCACCTAACCTGCACATCTTTGGACTATGGGAGGAAACTGGAGCACCCAGAGGAAACCCACGCAGACACAGGGAGAATGTGCAAACTCCACACAGAGAGTTGCCTGGGTCTCTGGCGCTGTGAGGCAGCAGTGCTAACCACCGTGCCACCGTGCCACCCAAGGTCCTTTCCTCAAGGTCAACAGGTTTCCCAACATAATCCAGCATGAGGAACTATCAGCTTGATTTTCAGGTGGAACTCCACCCTGACAATTGAACTGCCAATTCCGGAAGGAAGAAAGTGACATCAATCAGGAAAATGCATGTTAATTGGTTGAGCAAAATTGTCATCTGGACAATGTTTACCAAAAACCAATCGTTGGCAAGATTCTATTTTCATTCTTCCCTTTTTTGGTGATAATTTTTAATAAGAGCTGCAGTCTCAGGAAGTGTGGGAGGAAACTGAATGAATACAGGATGTCACAATCAATTTACTTTGGTTCAATAACTGGATGTCAGCTGACGCTGGTTAGTTCTTATGTGACTTGCCCTCAAAAACTCCATGGTATTGCCAAATCCTACTTGTGACTAATAGTCAAAAGAAATCAACCGTGGGTCAACTATCGAGAAAATCAGACAGGCGATGCTACTTTATGTTGAAGATATAAAATTAAAATTAGGATTTAAATAATGTGAAAGGGAAGGAGAGAATAGAAAAGGAATAGTTGTGGAAATAATGTTTCCTGTTATGGAGGAACCTAGAACCAGGGATCATTGATTAGAAATTACTGTTCATTTAAGGAGGAGCATGGCGGCTCATTGGTTAGCACTGCTGCCTCACAGCGCCAGGGACCCAGGTTCAATTCCAATCTTGGGCGACTGTCCGTGTGGAGTTTGCACATTCTCCCCGTGTCTGTGTAGGTTTTCTCTGGGCGCTCCGGTTTCCTCCCACAGTCCAAAGATGTTCAGGTTAGGTGTGTTAGTCAGAGGGAAATGGGTCTGGGTGTGTTACTCATCGCAGGGTCAATGTGGACTTGTTGGGCTGAAGCGCCTGTTTCCACACTGTAGGAAGTCTAATCGTAGGTAAAGTGAAGTGTTTTCTCCCAGACATTTGTGAATCTTTGGAAGTCTTTGTTAAAAGGCAGTGGATGTGAGTCCCTGAATATTTTTAAGGCTGAGCTTTATGGGATCTTGATGAGCATTGAGGTGAAAGGTTATTGGAGGTGGGTGGGATGGCAGAGCAATCAGATCTGCATGAACTCATTGAATGGGGGAAGCAAGCTTGAGGGACTGAATTACCTACTCCTGCTCCCATGTTTGTATGTAAAGGACAATGAGAATGAAAGAGGAAGCATAGGGGAGACTGGGAGACCAGAATGAAAGAAAGAAAAGATGGGAGGAGGAAAGATTAAAAGAGAACAGAGAAAGAACAAGATTGAGTTGGTAAGACACTAATGGGAGAGAAGGAGTCCAGGCATATACCAGCTCCCCATGGAGCACTCCTGTCAATCCCACTTCACAGCTCAATCCGTCTCACTTTGCAACTTTATTCCCTCAAGTGGAACCCCCCCATCGTAGGGAAAAGACAACTACTACAATCTCGATCTATACCCCTCGTGATTTTATTAACTTCTATAAGGTCTGTGACGATTCTGCCTTTTTAACAAGGTTATGTTGTCCTTGCTATCGTTCAAGAGGGGTTGTGAAAGCAGAGGTGACGATTTGTCTGGAAATGGTTAATGTGAACAATGGTAGGGGAGTGGCTAGTTTGCCTAGTTTAAGTGCTTGTTTTAGCTTCTCTAGTTTTAGCGGGCAGTCAAAACTCTGCTGGGGACCTAGAGAAGCAGCTACAACAAAGTGAGGTTCCATGCTTCAATAGAGGTCTTGCCTGAACTTTCTCTCTGAAAACATCTGCCTGTAGGAACCTGTGTTTGAATGTACCTTTTGCCAAGGGGTGTGTTTATGGGGTGTTGCAGGGATTGGAACAGCTACATTAAGTTGTGATGTCATGTCGGTTGGGTTCTCAAATAAGTTGTTATTCTATATTCTGTTTACTTTTGTTCGTAGTTTCATCCGTAATGTTTAAATAAATTCTGTTTTGTTTAAAGTTGAGAGGTTTGACCAACTACATCACTCCTGGACTATCCACTGTACATCTGCCTAAAGGAAAATAAAAAAAAATGGTCTGGGGTTACCTTCTTAAGATGTTTTGAGGGAGTTCTGGCCTGGTCCACAACAGATTGAAAGCTCTTGGCAGGATTTATTCTGAAGTTCCAATTTGCGATTAGGGTTGTTGGACTCACAGGTGGCAAATGCTCAGTGTTCTTTTGTTCTGGGTGTTGAACTCAGTTGGTTTAAGCAGTGCTTGGTGGCTCTTTCAGTCACTAAGAGTTTTCTGGGAGTGGAAGAAGTGACTGTGGGGGCTTTACAAAAGGTGGGCAAGGCAAAGCTGTTGGAGTTGGAAGTCAAGCTGGAGGAAAGGAGAAATAATCATAACAATAGCTTGGCATTTAAATTTGCTGGAAACACCGTCAGAATCTTTGGAAATGGCTAAAATTCAATTGAAAATGAAGCAGCTTGAGTTAGAGGCAAAACAAAAAGGGAAAAAGAAATGAAACAGTTTGAATTATCATTAAAAGCAGAGGAAAGAGAAAAAGAACAAATTGCCCTAGCAGAACACGAAGAGAAGGACAGAATTGGTGTTTTCACTGCAATAAGGTAGGCCACATGAAATCACAGTGTTAGTGGGTTAGGAGAAGCACTAGGAAAACAGGGTAAGTCAGTGAATTTTGTTGGAGTGGTAATGGAAAGCACAGAGGAGGCTAGAAAGCTCCATCAGAATGTACAATGTGATCAGAGGTTGGTTAAGGAGGAAGTGCCAGATAATCTTCAAATCATATACTTGCAAAGGTAATGTTCACCTGCATAGATCAGGAGCAGCAGGCAAAGAGATTACAGGGTTAAGAGATACAGGATCATGTCAATCTTTGATTTTAAAAGATGAGGAGATATGCAACTCAGAAGGACTATTGCAGAAAAAGTGTTAGTATGTGGAATTCATGATGAGACAAGAAGTACTTGATTATGTAGAGTGAAGTTAGAGTGTCCAGTAAAAAGTGGAGAAGTGGTAGTCGGAGTTCTAGAAGAACTCTCAGCTCCAGGAATACAAATTGTCCTCGCTAATGATTTAGCTCGGTCACAAGTAGGAGTGCTGCCTACTGTGGTTGAAAAGCCACATATCCTGGGATTTTTCCTGACAGTGTGGTAACAAGGTCACAAACTCACCAGTTGAAACTTGAGGAGAAATCAATGAATACGGATAAAAAAGTTGAAGTAGCATTACCAGAGATCATGTTGGGTCAAATGGTTGAGACAAGACAGGAACAGGTGGAGGACAATGTGGATATCGTTAGCTCAGAGAAATTAACTGAGTTACAACAGAAAGATGAAAAACTAAAAAAATCGTATCAAAAAGCATACACGGAAGAAGAATCTGAGTGTATCTCTGAGTGCTACCACCTTAAAAATGATGTGTTAATGAGGAAATAGAGACCATCACATATTCAAGTGGATGAGAAATGGACAGAAGTTCATCAAATTGTATTGCTAGTGGGTTATGGAAAAGAGCTGCCGAGGGTAGCACATGAACTTCCAGTAGGGGATCACTTAGGGGTAAGAAAAACTCAAGTTAAAATACAAAAACATTTTTATTGGCCTGGACTGCACAGGGATTAGTTGAATTTTGCCAGACATGTAATACATGTCAGGGAATCAGTAATAAAGAATACACCTTCGACACTCATTCCTGCATTTGAGGAAGCTTTTACAAGAGTCTTAATTGATTGTGTAGGGCCACTACCTAAAACAAAAAGCATTTGTTAACAATAATAGCTGTGTCCACTAGATTTCCAGAGGCCATTCCATTATGCAATATCACAGCTAAAAGAGTTAATCAGATTTTTCATTAGATATGGACCACCCAAAGAGATGCAATCAGAAAAAGAGTCAAACTTTAACATCAAAATTATTCAAGGAAGTTATGGGCAGTTTAGGAATAAACAATTCAAATTCACTGCATACCATCCAGAGTCGCAGGGAGCACTAGATAGGAAGCATCATTTTGAAGGCTTATAGTAAAGACTATCTGGATGATTGGGATAAAGGGATTCCATTGTAGTTTTTGCCATCAGAGGTGCACCAAATGAATCAAACAAATTCCGTCCATTTGAATTAGTTTTTGGGCATGAAGTAAGAGGACTGCTAAAATTGATTAAGGAGAAATTGGTGAGTGAGAATTCAGAGATTACATATTTGGGCTATGTGTCAAATTTTAGGGAAAGATTAAATAGAGTGGGGGAGTTGGCTAGATAGTTTTTAAACCCTTTAAAAGTCCATTGTTTGTGCCACTCTCCCCATCAGCCCCCCCTCCCCCACCCCAAACCCCCAGTTACCTTCCCCTGCAACCGGAAAAGATGCAAAATCTGCTGGTACACCATGCCCTTCACCTCCATCCAGGGGCCCAAACAGTCCTTCCAGGTGAGACAGAGGTTCATCTTCCTCTCCTCCATCCCAGTTTACTGTATCCGGTGCTCCCGATGTGGTCGTCTCTACATCGGTGAGACTGATTGAAACTCAGGGAATATTTCACTGAGCATCTCAGCCGGGCCCATAGGGGCCAACTGGACCTTCCAGTCACTGCCCATTTTAATTCCCCTTCCCACTCTCCTTCCGACATGACCATCCTTGGCCTCCTCTTTTGCCACAACGAATCAAACTGTAAGTTGGAGGGAGAACACCTCATCTTCTACCTGGGCACCCTACAGCCCAGAGGACTCAACATTGAGTTCTTCAATTTCAAATAACCTCCCTTCCCTTCCCTCGACTTCCTTCCCAGCCCCTCACCCTCCCTTCCACTCCTCTCTGCCACCAATTGGTTTCATTCCTCTCATTGACCAATCAGGTCATACTCACTGCCTGTCTTCACCTATCCTCACTTCACCACCCTGCCCCCACCTCCCCTTTTATCTGCAGCTCCCCCTACACCCATCACAAGACCTGAAGAAGGGTTACACCTGAAACGTGGACGTCTCCACCTCCTGATGCTGCCTGGCTTGCTGTGTTCTTCCAGCCTCCTGCCTGTCCCTCCTGATGCTGCCTGCCTTGCTGTGTTCTTCCAGCCTCCTGCCTGTCCCTCCTGATGCTGCCTGCCTTGCTGTGTTCTTCCAGCCTCCTGCCTGTCCCTCCTGATGCTGCCTGTCTTGCTGTGTTCTTCCAGCCTCCTGCCTGTCCCTCCTGATGATGCCTGGCTTGCTGTGTTCTTCCAGCCTCCTGCCTGTCCCTCCTGATGATGCCTGGCTTGCCGTGTTCCTCCAGCCTCCTGCCTGTCCCTCCTGATGATGCCTGGCTTGCTGTGTTCTTCCAGCCTCTGCCTGTCTACTTTGGATTCCTGCATCTTGTTTTTTTGTCTTTAAAAATGTCACAGCAAACAACAAAACAGGAAACAGACAAGAAATCAAAAACTCACAATTTTGCTAATGGAGATAAAGTATTAGTGTTACTTCCAGTGATAATGAACCTTTAAAAGCAAGGTTTATTGGACCTTATTAAATCAAAAGGAGATTGAGTGAGGTGAACTATTTGATAAGGACTCTAGACAGAAAGAAATCTCACAGATTGTGTCATGTAAATATGTTCAAAAGATATTTTGAAAGCAAAAGTGAATGTGTTATTAGTTACAACATAAAGCGAAGAACCAATTTCAGACCATTCTGAACTGGATATTCCTCAAATTAAATTGGACAATGAAGAAGTTGTCAAAAATTGGGATAAAGTATTGAGTTATCTTCCGGAGGAAAAACAAAATGACCTGAAAGAGTAATGACTATCACATGGGGGCGTAAGTGGAATTAAACTGGGAAGTACTGAACTAAATTTGCATGATGTAGATATAGGAAATGCTGTTCCAATTCAGCAACATCCATATAGACTTAACCCTCTAAAGTTGGCACAGATTCAAAAAGAGATTGAACGTATGTTCCAAGACAGCATAATTAAAGTGAGTTGCAGTGACTGGAGCTCACCCATAGTAATGGTACCAAAGCCAGATGGTACCCAATGGTTATGTGTGGACTATCACAAAGTCTGATTCATATTCAATGCTGTGTTTGGAAGAATATACTAAAAAGGTGGGATAAGTAATTTATAAGTTGGACTTACTCCAAGTATACTGGCAGGTACCTTTAGCTGAAAGAGTGAAGACAATGTCGACTTTCGTAAAGGCAAATGGGCTGTATCAATTTAAAGTCATGTCATTTTAAATGAAAAATGTACTGATCACATTTCAAAGAATAATCAATAAAGTCATTTCCGGACCACCCAATTGTGTGGTTTATATCGATGACTTGGTGATTTTTAGCCACACACGGAGAGAAAATGTGCAATATTTATCAGAATTACTCGATCGATTTTGGAAGGCAGGCTTGGTGATAACCCTGAGAGTGAATTTGCCAAAGCCTAAGTCACCTTCCTGGGCCATGTTATCAGACATGGACAACTGGCCCCACAGAATGCAAATACAAAGGTAATTGGGGAGTTTCCCATACCATCGACACAAATAGCAGTACTATGATTCTTGGAATTGAATGGGTTTTACTGGAAATTCATACCGAAGTTTAGCAGTGTGGCTGCTCCACTCATTAAATTATTAAAGAGAAGCAACAAGATTCAATGGACAGCAGACCATTAGAAGGCATTTGCCAGCCGAAAATCTGTGTTAACCAATGCCCCAGTATTGGCCACACCTTCTTATGCAAGGCCATTTAAGATAACTATTGAAGTGCATGATGTGGGTGTCTATGCTGTGCTCTAATAGGAAGACAACGAGAAGATAGAAAGACCTATTAAAAATTCTCCAGGAGATTGAACGTTCTTCAACAGAAATATTTGACAATGGAGCGAGAGACTTTAAGCTTAGTGTTGGTGTTGCAGCACTTCAGCATTTATGTTGCCAGTAATGCGTCCGAAACAATCAGATAGACTGATCACAACCCACTTGAACTTTTAGAGAAATTTAAGAACAAAAATTCTATACTGTTTCAATGCAGCTTATTATTGTAGTCATTCAGTTTGAAAATCATACACATGGCAGGATAAGAAAATGTGATTGCTGATGCGTGGTTGAGACTTGGATGAGAAATGGAGGCGTTTGGTGGCAGGAGTAAACAGACTGAAATAAAACGTGATAGTGCATGTTTGCATAGTTATAGTCAATGCAATGTTTATGTATTGTAGTGTACTATCAGGGTAAGACTAAAGGGTTTCAGTATGAAGCCATCTTTGTACACTGATGTTTTGTTTAATAAGGGAGGAGGTGTGATGATGCTGCCCCTTTAACAAGATTATGATGTCCTTGGTTTTTTTTGGAGAGGTTTTGTACTTGCCTCAAAGCCAGTGGTCTTTTTTGCAGCAGAGAGTGGCAGAAGTTGGACGGAAGTGAGGTCGGAACACAGAGGCTGCTGGGAAGATTAATGAGTTCTATTCAAGTAGGTGTGTTCAGGAGGAGTCAGATGTCATGCAGAGCTGTGGTAATAGGAGGTTCCATAGTGAGAGGGACTGAGAGGAGTTTCCGCGGAAAAAGGCGGGATTTGAGGATAATGTGTTGCCTTCCTGGTGCCAGGACTCAGGACATCACCGATAGAGTGCAGGGAATCCTCAAGGGCAAAGGTTAAGAGCCAGAGGTGGTGGTGCATGTTAGCACAAATGATGTTGGGGAGAAGAGGAAGGACATTCTACAGCGGGACCTCAGAGAACTCAGAGGAAGCTGAAAAGCAGGACATCCAGGGTGGTTATCTCCAGTTTGCTTCCAGTTCCTCGGGCTGAAGAGGGCAGGAACAGGGAGATAATGGACTTGAATGTGTGGCTGAGTAACTGGTGCAGGAAGCAAGGATTTAAATTCTTGGATCACTGGGATATATTTTGCGGTAAGGATAAATTATACAAGAAGGATGGGTTGCACCTTAATAGGTGGGGGACCAGCATTCTGGCAGGCAGGTTAGCCTCTGCAACACAGGGGTGTTTAAACTAAGAAGTGGGGGGGGGGGGGGAGTGGGGATGGGGGGGGAGCACAATGGAAATTTAAGAAGGAAGTTAAAGTGAGAATAAGAGAAGTTAAGAAAGACAACAGAGTCAATGGAGCAGGAAACTCAAGAAGGCATCATACAGTATGGTCAAATGAAATAGGGATTAATAGGAAGGTTGAGGGGAGTAACAGATTAAAATATTATACATGAATGCACAAAGCATACGGAATAAGGTGGATGAGCTGGAGGTTCAGTTGGAAAATGGCAGGTACGATGTTGTGGGGTTAACTGAGACGTGGCTTCAAGTGGACAGGGCCTAGGAAATGAATATTCAAGGCTATATGTGCTATTGAAAGGACAGATTGATGGGGCCCTATTGGTGAGGAACGATATTCAGTCCCTTGCGAGGGGGGTCATAGAATCAGGAGATGTAGAGTCAGTATGGATAGAGCTGAGAAATTCTAAGGGTAGAAAGACCCTAATGGGAATTATCTACAGGCCCCCAAATAGTAGTCTGGATGTAGGGTGTAAGTTGAATAAGGAGTTGAAATTGGCCTGTCGCAAAAGTATTACTACAGTTGTTATGGGGGATTTGAATAAGAAGGTAGCCTGGGAGAATCAGGATGGTACTGGACTCCAAGAAAGGGAGTTTGTGGAATGTCTCCGAGATGGCTTCTTAGAACAGATTGCCTACCAGGGAGAAGGCAATTCTGGATCTAGTGTTGTGCAACGAACCGGATTTGATCAGGGACCTTGAAGTAAAGGAGCCAATACAAGGTAGTGACCAGAATATGACAAGTTTTAATCTGCAATTTGAGAGGGAGAAGGCGGAGTCAGAAATGTCAGTATTGCAGTTGAACAAAGGGAACTATGGCGGTATGAGGGAGGAGCTGGCCAAAGTTCAGTGGTTCAATACCCAAGCAGGGGTGGCAGTGGAACAACAATGGCAGGTATTTCTGGATATTATGTAGAAGGTCCAGAATCAGTTCATTCCAAAGAGGAAGAAAGATCCTAAGGGGAGGCAGGGATGGCCATGGCAGATGAGGGAAGTTAAGGACTGTATAAAGATAAAAGAAAAGAAGTATAACATAGCAAAGAGCGGGAAGCCGGAGGACTGGGAAACATTTAAAGAGCAACAGAGGATAACTAAAAAGACAATACATGGAGAAAAAAATGAGGTAAAAAGGCTAACTGGCCAAGAATATAAAGGAGGATAGTAAAAGCTTTTTTAGGTATGTGAAAAGAAAAGAAATGGTTAAAACTAAAATTGGGCCCTTGAAGGCAGAAACGGGTGAATTTATTCCGGGGAACAAAGAAATGGCGGGAGAGTTGAATAGGTACTTTGGATCTGTCTTCACTGGGGAAGACAGAAGCAATCTCCCAGATATAATAGTGGCTGAAGGACCTAGGGTAATGGATTAACCGAAGGGAATTTATATTAGGCAGGAAATGGTGATAGATAGACTGTTAGGTCTGAAGGCTGATAAGTCCCCAGGACCTAATGGTCTTCATCCCAGGGTAGTTAAGGAGGTGGCTCTAGAAATTGTGGATGCATTGGTAATCATTTTCCAATGTTCTACCAATTCAGGATCAGTTTTCAAGAAGGGAGGGAGAGAGAGAGAAAACACAGGGAATTATAGACCGGTTAGCCTGATGTCAGTGGTGGGAAAGATGCTGGAGTCAATTATAAAAGATGAAATTATGACTCATTTGGATAGCAGTAACAGGATAGGTCAGAGCCAGCGTGGGTTTATGAAGGGGAAATCGTGTTTGACTAATCTTCTGGAATTGTTTGAGGATGTAACTCTGAAGATGGACAAGGGAGAGCCAATGGATGTAGTGTGCCTGGACTTTCAGAAAGCCTTTAATAAAGTCCCACATAGGAGATTAAAAGTGAGCAAAATTAGGGCACGTGGTATTGGGGGCAAAATACTGACTTCGATTGAAAATTGGCTGGCTGACAGGAAGCAAAAAGTAGTGATAAACGAGTCCCTTTTGGAATGGCAGGCGGTGACCAGTGGGTTACCCACAAGGTTTGGTGCTGGGACTGCAGCTTTTTATAATGTACATTAATGATATAGATGAAGGTATTAAAAGTAACATTAGCAAATTTGCTGATGACACAAAGCTGGGGAGCAGGGTGAAATGTGAGGAGGATGTTAGGAGAATACAGGGTGACTTGGGCAGGCTGGGTGAGTGGATCGATGCTTGGCAGATGCAGTTTAATGAGGATAAATGTATGGTTATCCACTTTGGTGACAAGAACAGGAAAGCAGATTACTATCTAAATGGACTCAAGTTAGGTAAAGGGACAGTACAACAAGATCTGGGTGTTCTTGTACACCAGTCAATGAAAGCAAGCATGCAGGTACAGCAGGCAGTGAAGAAAACTAATAGCATGCTGGCCTTCATAACAAGAGGGATTGAGTATAGAAGCAAAGAGGCCCTTCTGCATCTGTACAGGGCCCTGGTGAGACCGCACCTGAAGTATTGTGTGCAGTTTTGGTCTCCAAATTTGAGGAATGACATTCTGGCTCTTGAGGGAGTGCAGTGTAGGTTCGCAAGGTCAATTCCCGGAATGGTGGGACTATCATATGTTGAAAGATTGGAGCGACTGGGCTTGTATACCCTTGAGTTTAGAAGGATGAGAGGGGATCTGATTGAGACATATAAGATTATTAAAGGATTGGACACTCTGGAGGCAGGAAACATGTTTCCGCTAATGGGTGAGTCCAGAACCAGAGGACACAGTCTAAAAATAAGGGATAGGTCATTTAGAACAGAGTTGAGGAGAAACTTCTTCACCCAGAGAGGGGTGGGTGTATGGAATGCTCTGCCCAGAAAGCAGTGGAGGCCAAATCTCTGGATGCTTTCGAGAAAGAGTTGGATAGAGCTCTTAAAGATAGTGGAATCAAAGATTATGGGGATAAGGCAGGAACAGGATACTGATTATGGATGATCAGCCATGATCATAATGAATGGTGGTGCTGGCTTGAAGGACCGAATGGCCTACTCCTGCACCTATTGTCTATTGTAAAGGCACAGGTGCTGATTTGTCTGGAAATGGTTACTGTGAACAATAGCAGAGGAGTGGCCAGTTCTTCTCCTTCAAGTGGTTTTTTTAGTTTGGTTTAGCTTTAGTTGACAGTCAAAAGCTTCTGGGGACCTAGAGAAGCAGCTAGAGTGAAAAGAGGTTCTATGCTTCAACAGAGGTCTTGCCTGAACTTTCTCCCTGAAAATGTCTGCCTATAAGAACCTGTGTTTGAATATACCTTTTGCCAAGTGGTGTGTTTATGGGGTGTTGTAGGGATTGGAACAGCTACATTAAAAGTTGCGATATCGGGTTGGTTGGGTTATCAAATGAATTAAGTTATTCTAAATTCTGTTTTCTTTTGTTGATGTTTCATCCGAAGCTGAGTGGTTTAACCAGCTGCATCACTCCTGGAATATCCACTCTACATCTGCTTACACGTAAATAAAAAATTAGGGTCGGGGCTGCCTTCTTAAAATGTTTGGAGATTTTGTCCATACCCAGGTCGCCCCTCCTTGCATTTTCCCTGCATCCCTTGCCCTATGTCCTTTTGTGCCTGTACTATCAGTCAGTGGGAAGGGTTTTTCTTTGTTTAGTTTATTTAAGTCCATCATAATCATGCATAAGTCTATTAAATCTACCCACAGTCTTCTTTGTTCTGAGGAGAACTGCATCAGTGTTTTCAGCCTAACATTGGGATCTAAACCTCTAGTTCTTGTGACCAATTCTAGTCCAATTCCCTTTGCACCCTCAATCCTTCCTAAAGTGTGGAGACCAGAACTGGATGTAATACTTTAGTTGAGATCTACACATAGCTTTTCAGCAAGTTCAGAATACATACTCTTGTTTTTGTACTTAATACCTTGTCTTTGGAAGCTTGAAATCCCTTTTGCTTTGCTAACTTTCTCAATTTGTCCTACCATTTTCAAAGATCAGTGCACACAGATTCTCAGACCCCTCTGTCCCTGCAAATTCTTTAGAACTGGATGATCACATCAATATTTCCTCTCCCTCACATTTCTGCCAAAATGCATCACCTCATACTTCTCTGCACAAACATCCAAACAGCCACTTACCTGCCCATTGTACCAACTCAGTGATGATCTGTTGAAAGGGAGAGCAAGAAAGAAAACTGGAGAATAGGGAAAAGTAGAAGAGAAGAAAGGGAAGAGGAATACTAGTGGAAAAGTGAAGGAAAAGAGGAGTGCAGCGATAAAGAAACAACTGGAGAGAAAGAAATGACTCGGAGCAACAAACAAGAAAAAGGAGGAAAGGATGACTGAAAAGGGGCAGCATAGGAGAATGAATGAAAGAGCAAAATCAGAGATAAAAAGAAATGGGAATGAAATAGTGAAGAAAGTAAATAGTAAAAGGGAACAACAGAAGAACGTAGATAGAGCAAAGGAGCAATTTGTGGAAGAAAACAAAAAAAGTGGGAGGAAAATGAAAAGAATGCCCAGTCATTTCTTCCACAGTGTGATAGTTCTGTTCCTGTGCAAACCTGCGCTATGCAAGAATCACACAATACCAATAGTACTTAAAGTGTTGGCAATGTAATTGCATGATAGACAACACAGGTTTAAAAAGATTGTGCTTTAGAAACAGCAGCTCCTATTCATCAATCGTGTTATAGCTAATTCACATTGACACGGGTTATGGAGGAACAAACTGTAAATTCTCTATTTTTCTCTTGTTGTCTTCTACTTTTGCTTCTTTTAATCATAAGTGGGATGTGGACATTGCTGGCTGGGCTTTTTCCCTTCCAATAGATCACCCTCGGGCTGGCAATACAAGTAGACAAGTTGCAGATGGATTTCGATATACAGGGAATATATTTCTGTTAGTTCATGGGTGGGTTCTGTTGTTTGCAACTCCTGTGCCATGTAGGAGTTTCTGGACAATTCATGTGATGTTGGAGGATTGTGTAAGTGGGAAATGTCTCCAGGAGTGGGAGGTCCAGCTTGCGAGAATTGGCGGGCTGTTGTGGTCATGAAGGGGGCAGGTTTGCTGGGTTGTATGTCCTGGGAAATGGGTACAGAAAGAGTTCACAGTGGCAATCCAGAAGAAAAGAAAGAGGCAGGAAATGTTTTTGGGGCTGGCCTGTCTCAAAAGAATACTCTGTGCTGGAAACTGTGAGGTGCATCAATACATTGATGCATCAAAAACAGGCCAGACTGTGATCCTATTCCACTGGAGAAACTGAACATCATTACAATGTGGCTGTTATAGGAGATCTTCAGGGGTGTTTCAGAAACTATTAGAGTCATAGAGTCATAGAGATAAACAACACGGAAACAGACCCTTTGGTCCAACTTGTCCATATTGACCAGATATCCAAAATAAGTCTAGTCCCATTTGCTAGCATTTGGCCCATATCCCTCTAAACCCTTCTTATTCATGTACCCATCCAGATGTTGTAATCGTACTAGCCTCCACCACTTCCTCTGTCAGCTCATTCCATACACGCACCACCCTCTGCGTGAAAAAGTTGCCTCTCGGGTGCCTTTTAAATCCCCTCCCCCCCCTTACCTTAAACCTATGTTCTCTAGTTTCAGACTCCACTACCCTGTATTGCACATTGCACATTGTGTGTTGCCACCCCAGTGCCAGGGTGAAGGACATCATGGAGAGGTGCAGAATACTGAGAGCAAAGTTAGCGAGGCATACGCAGTCTTGGGCTTCATAAAGAGAGGCATTGTTGCACAGAGAGTTGGTGTGGAGTTTTTCGTGCTGAGTGCTGACTCTGTAACTCAGTGAGTCCATGACTAATTTATATTCAGTAGCTCATGTCAAGAGTTCAAACGGGAATTACTTGACTGGATTTTCTGAGCACACACTAGATTGCGAACTCTGCAGCTCAGGCATTTCCTCTTGCAACCATCAGATACAATGATAGGGAGCTGAGTGATTCATTTCCAGCAACTTGAAGTGATAAGTTTAAACTTTACAATCATCCCTTCGTCAACATAAGGTACCTGACCAGACCAGAATATAGACCATACTTGATGTCCTTCAAGCTACTGAAGAAGTAGAACTTTAACCACGCCCTTCCTGAATTTTTCATTTTGATTGGGAGACAACAAGATAGAAATATGAGGTGCATGACCCTTTCGAGTCATTAAGAAAAAAATTCTAATCAACCTGTTCAGAAATGTAATTTGCACATGTCTGTCTCAGGTGGGAGTTGAACCAAACCCTTCACATTTACAGGTAAGCAATTCTACCACAGGAGTCCTCATTAATTCACTCAGTATAATTTCTAATCAGCTTGTTATGGTGTACCTCCAGACTGGGTGTGACTTGAACCTGGGGTTTCTAGCCCAGAAGTATGGAGACTGCCACTGCATCACAAGGATCCCTTTTGCTCATTCATTCAATTTCAAATAACATAATATTTTTCACATGCTAGGACATAAGACCATAAGATACAGGAGCAGAAATTAGGCCATTCGGCCCATCAAGTCTGCTTCGCCATTCCATTGTGGTTGATAGCTTTTTCAACTTCATTCTCCCACTTTCTCCCTGTATCCCTTGATCCTCTTGGCAATCAAGAATGTATCAATCTCTGTTTTAAATATACTCAATGACCTGGCCTCCACAGCCTTCTGTGGCAATGAATTCCACAGATTCCCCACTCGCCGGCTAAAGATGTTTCTCCTTATCTCCGTTCTAAAGAGTCTTCCCTTGACTATAAGGCTGTGCCCTCAGGCCCTCGTCTCTCCTGCCAATGGAAACATCTTCCCAACATTCAGTCCATCCAGGCTGTTCAGTATTCTGTAAATTTTGATCAGATGCTCCCTCAGTCTTCTAACTTCCATTGAGTATAGCACCAGAGTCCTCAAACATTCCTCATATGTTAAGCATTTCATTCCTGGAATCATTTTCGTGAACTTCCTCTGGACCTGCTCCAGGGCTAATCCATCCTTCCTGAGGTATGGTGCCCAAAAATGCTTACATGACTCAAAATCAGGTTTGACCAGAGCCTTATAGAGTCTCAGAAATGCCTCCCTGCTTTTACATTCTAGTCCTCTCAAGATGAATAGCAACATTGCATTTGCCTTCATGGTATATAACCAGTTGGAACAATTAGTATAGGTGTAGATAAGGCAGGATAAATGCAACCAATTTACCCACAGGTAAGTCTCACAAACAGTAATATGATAGTGGAAATGTTAGTTCAGGGTATATACTGATCAGGATGACACGTAAAACGTCCTGCTTTTATTCAAAATAGTCAGGTGGGATTCTTTTTCATATGCTCCAGTACACGTCGATGGGGCATAGGTTTAACATCTCATTCGACTGAAGCACTTCCAACAATACAACACTGCAGAGGACCACCAACCATTGAGATTTGTGTTCAAGTTCAGCAGTGGGACTTGAACCCAGAACCTTGCGTCACTGAAGCAAGAGTATTCCAACTGAGCTTTAGAAAAAAACTTTAATTTCATAACTTTTTCTGTCTATTACTTCAGTGAAATTCCAGGAACATGGTGGGAAGTAGTAATTGTACTGGAACGAGATTGCAGCTTTTGTTCGTAATGCCCAGGGTGAGAGATACTCATAACGACCAAGTTTTAAATTGGGGCAAGGTGAATTTTGATGGAATTAGACAGGAGCTTGCAGGCAAATGGACCTCTGTCAAGTAGGAGGCTTTTAAAAGTGAGATAGTTGGAGTTCAATGTTTATGTGAGGGTAAAAGACAAAGTTGACAGGAATAGAGAACCCTGGATGACAAGAGATATTGAGACTTTGAGAAAGTGAAGACTGCAGATGCTGGGGATCAGAGCTTAAAAATGTGTTGCTGGAAAAGCGCAGCAGGTCAGGCAGCATCAAAGGAGCAGGAGAATCAACGTTTCGGGCATAAGCCCTTCTTCAGAAATGAGGAGGGTGTGCCAAGCAGGCTAAGATAAAAGGTAGGGAGGAGGGACTTGGGGGAGGGGCGTTGGGAATGCGATAGGTGGAAGGAGGTTAAGGTGAGGGTGATAGGCTGGAGTGGGGGTGGGGGCAGAGAGGTTGGAAAGAAGATTGCAGGTCAAGAAGGCGGTGCTGAGTCTGAGGGCTGGGACTGAAAAAAGGTGGGGGGGAAGAGAAATGAGGAAGCTGGAGAAATCCGCATTCATCCCCTGTGGCTGGAGGGTTCCTAGTCGGAAGATGAGTGGCTCTTCCTCCAGGCGTCGCGTTGCCATGGTCTGACGATGGAGGAGTCCAAGGACCTGCATGCCCTTGGCGGAGTGGGAGGGGGAGTTAAAGTGTTCAGCCACGGGGCGGTTGGGTTGTTGGGTGCGGATGTCCCAGAGGTGTTCTCTGAAACGTTCCGCAAGTAGGCGGCCTGTTTCCCCAATATAGAGGAGGCCACATCGGGTGCAGTGGATGCAGTAAATGATGTGTGTGGAGGTGCAGGTGAATTTCTGATGGATATTGAAGGATCCCTTCGGGCCTTGGAGGGAAGCGAGGGGGGAGGTGTGGGCGCAAGTTTTGCATTTTTTGCAATTGCAGGGGAAGGTGCCGGGAGTGGAGGTTGGGTTGGTTGGGGGTGTGGATCTGAGAAAGGAGTCGCAGAGGGAGTGTTCTTTCCGGAACTCTGATAGGGGTGGGGAGGGAAATATATCTTAGGTGGCGGGGTCCGTTTGGAGGTGGCGGAAATGACGAAGGATGATCCAATATATCTGGAGGTTGGTGGGGTGGTAGGTGAGGACTAGTGGGGTTCTGTCCTGGTGGCGATTGGAGGGGCGGGATTCAAGGGCAGAGGAGCGGGAAGTGGAGGAGATGCGGTGGAGAGCATTGTCAACCACGTCTGAGGGGAAATTGCGGTCTTTGAAGAAGAGGCCATCTGGGTTGTTTGGTATTGGAATTGGTCCTCCTGGGAGCAGATGTGGCGAAGGCGAAGGAATTGGGAATATATTGAGACTTTGACCAGAAAAAGAAGGAGGTATGGCTCAGGTACAGGCAGCTGGAATCAAGGGAATCCCTGGAGGTATATAGGGCGATACAGGAGTTTACTGAAGAAAGAAATCAGGAGCGTGAAAAGGGGGTATGAGATAGCCTTGGCTGAGAAGATTAGGGTGAATCTAAAGAGGTTCTTTATATTAAAGGAAAAAGAATAACTAGAGATGGAACAGGACCCCTCAAGGACCAACGTGGTTTCAAACCACAGGAGATGGACGGGGTCCTCAACAAATATTTCACTTCTGTGGTCACCGTGGAGGAAGACATGAAGACTTGGGACTTTGGGGCAGTTAGTAGTCATATCTTGGGGATAGTTCATATCACATTAGAGCAGGTGTTGGATAAGTTAGAATGTATGAAGGTGAATAAATCTCTTGGTCCTGACCAGATGTATACAAGAATATGGCAAGAGGCTAGAGAAGAAATTGCGGGGCTGATATTTTTGCATTATTGTTAGTTGCAGGTGAGGTCTTGGAAGACTGGAGGGTGGTGAATGTTGTGCCATTATTCAAGAAGGGCTGCAAAGAAAAACCTGGGAACTATAGACCAGTAAGCCTAACATCCATGGTAGATAAGTTACTTGAGAAGATTCGAAGAGATAAGATATACATACACTTGGAAAGACAGGGTTTGATTAGGAATTGTCAGCATGAGTTTGTGCATGGGAGACAAATTTGTTAGAGCTCTTCAATAAAGTGACCAGGAATGTTGACAAGGGCAGAGCGGTAGACGAGGTCTATATGGATTTCAGTAAGGCCTTTAATAAGGTGGTGCATAGTAGGCTATTCTTGAAGGTTAGATTGCTTGGAACCTAGGGGAGCCGACAAATTGGATACGCAATTGTCTTAATGGTAGGAAGTAGAGAGTAGTAATGGAAGGATGCTTGTTGGACTGGAGGTCTGTGGCTAGTGGAGTGCCTCAGGAGTCGGTGCTGGGCCCATTACGTTTTGTTATTTATATCAATGATTTGGATGAGAATGTACAAGGCATGATTAGTAAGTTTGCAGATGGCACTAAAATAGGCAGTATTGTGAGGAAGGTTATCAGAAACTGCAGCAAAACCTTGACCAGCTGGGTAAGTAGGACAAGAAATGGAAAATGGATAAGTTTAATATAGATAAGTATGAGGTCTTGCATTTTGGGAAACCAAATCAAGGTAGGAGTTTCGTGATGAATGGTAGGCCCTTAAGGTGTATAGTAGAACAGAAGGACCTTGGAGTTCAGGCATACAGTTCTCTGAAAGTGGAGTCACAGGGTGGTGAAGAAGACTTTTGGCACACTGGCATTCATCTGTCAGGGCACTGAGTATAGAAGTTGGGAAGTTATGTTGTCATTTACAGGACGCTGGTGAGGCAGCACATGAAGTATTGTGTTTAGTTTTGTCACGTTGCTATAGGAAGGACTTCTTAAACTGGAAAGAATGCAGAAAAAAATTACAAGGATTTTGCCAGGACTCAATGGTCTGAGTTATAGGGAGAGTCTGAATAAGTTAGGACTTTTTTCTTTAGAGTGTAGGAGATTGAGGGGGGGATCTTATTGACATGAATAAGATCATGAGAGGCATGGATCAGGTGAATGCACTCAGTCTTTTTTCCAGGGTTGGGGATTCAAGGACTAGTTTAAGGTGAGAGAGGTAAGAATAAAAGGGAACCTGAGGGGCAACTTTTTTACATAGTGGGTGGTACCCAATGGAAGGAGCTGCCAGCGGAAGTGATTGAGGCAGGTACATTAACAACATTTAAAGGCATTAGGACAAATACATGGACAGGAAAAGTTTAGAAGGATATGGGCCAAGTGCAAGGAAATCAGGTTCATGTAGATGGACATTTTGGTCAGCATGGATCAGTTTGGACTAAAGGCTCTGTCTCTGTGCTGTAGGACTCTATGTCTCTATAAGATGCAACAAGGTCGATTCACTAGGTTGAAGGGAAACTGAACTCCCACACTCTGTGCATTAATAATGATAGTGACACTGATGTCACTAAACTGTTTCCTAACCATTTGACCTACTCGCATGACCTCAAATTCTGCTATTTATTCTAATCTTTGCTCTCCTTCCATACAGCTGAAAGCATAACTATTTGAGTTTTTTTAAAACATCTGACAGGTAGCCTGTAGTTCTGCCAGATTTCTAAGTGCCAGAATATGTAAAAAAAAGTACTCTACCTCCAAGCTCTGAGCAATATGCATATTTTAAATGATAGATTTTACTATGCAAATCCTTGCAGAAAATCAGCATTTCCCAGAGGTCACGTCAGAGAGTCATAGAGTCATACAGCACAGAAACAGACCCTTCGGACCAAGTCATCCAGCCGACCAGATATCCCAACCTAATCTAGTCCCATTTGCCAGCACTTGGCCCATATCTCTCTAAACCCTTCCTATTCATATACCCATCCAGGTGCCTTTTAAATGCTGCAATTGTACTAGCCTCCACCTCCTCTGGTAGCTCATTCCATACACGTACCACCCTCTGATGAAAACATTGCCCCTTAGGTCCCTTTTATATCTTTCTCCTCTCACCGTAAACCTATGCCCTCTAGTTCTGGACTTCCCCACCCTAGGAAAAAGACCACGTCTACTTACACTATCCGTGCCCCTCATGATTTTATAAACTTCTATAATGTCACCCCTCACCTTCCGATGCCTCAAGGAAAACAGCCCCAGCCTATTCAGCCTCTCCCTATAGCTCAAACCCTCCAAACCTGACAACATCTTTGTGAATCTTTTCTGAACTGTTTCAAGTTTCACAACATCCTTCCGATATGGGAAAAGGAAATGCATGGGGCAGAAACAATAGCACTGGTGACAGGACGAGTGAATTCACAGAGTTACGGTGTACAAGATTCTGTTGGTATTCATTTCTCCTCTGAACAGACAGAATATAAGCCCCTCCCTGACCACCCACTATGACCTGGAGTCACACTGAGCTGGAAGGTGCCTGGTTTGATCTTCGCTTGGTCCCTGGGTCATCTGACTTAACCTTACTCTATCAAAAGATTGAAGGTGGCCACTTCTTACTTATGGGTGATCCAGTCAGATCTACCTTTAACTTTTTCCTCTCCCCAACAGCTACCAGGGACACCACTGCCTACAAGATCCTTCCTCCCCCTTCCTACCCAAGTCACATATCATCCTGATTTGCGACTATGTTGCTGTTTCTTCAAGTGACATTGGACCAAAACTTTGGAACTCCCACCCCAATAGCACAATACAATGTGTATAAGCCGCATCCCACAGACTAAAATGGTTTAAGAAGACAGTCTGACATCAATACTCCCTCTCGACTGCATGGAAATGCAATGCATGCTGGGATCAATCTCAGAGGTCTGCAGGAAACATTTAACGGGGAACATTGCTCACCACCATCTTTTCCAGGGCCGGGAGTGATGGACAATAACTGCCAGCCTAGAGTGCCTGTATTTGATGAAATCACGACCTCACCTCAGTGCAGATTGGCCTGGTGTGGACAGGCTGGACCAAGAGGCCATGTTGTCAGCGCTAGATAATTCCACAGAGACAAACAGCATCCATTCGCACACACCATCCCCCTCCACTTTCTCTCACAATGCATCTTGGGATAGTTTTCACTATTAAAGGTGCAAAATATTTGTAAGCAGTTGGTGGGCCAAGAGGCAGAAATGTGATCTGAGGGAAGTCGAATGATTTGCGTGTGCTCGCCCAGCACACAATATCAGGAAATATTGTCACCTTAATTGCAAAGACTCCTCCAGGTGTTTTTGTGTGGAGATCATTCTAACAGAAACTATCCTTAGGTTAAAGGAAAACCGCCAAGTCAGTCCCAAATATTAACAAGACAGATATTGAGAAGCAGTTTCATAGCTTGGCCTCAGGGTCTCAGCGCCATGGTAACACATTCCACCTCAGCCACTGAGAGAAGTAATGTACGGCCGCTTTAATGAAATAATGAAAGACTTTGCATTTATATAGCTTCTTTCACAAGAAGGGCCCAAAGTGTTTTACAGCTGCTGAAGCACTTGCAAAGCACAGCAACCAGTGTTTACAAAACACGACAACCAGTGCCTGCATAGCAAGCTCTCACAAACACAAGCACTTCTATTTTTAGGCAGATGGTGGTTGAGGGATAAACAATGGCCCAGGACTCTTGAGAAAACCTCTTTTGTTTTTCTATAGGTGCACTTACATCCACCCAAAGGGAGCAATTGACATGACCTCCTAAAAGATATATTTGCATTTATATATCACCTTTCACAGCCACTAAAAGCTCAGCCAAGGCAGTACCTTTGAAGTGCATTCACTGCTGTCAAGTAGGAAATGATACAAACAAGGAACAAGGGAAGACCACTCAGCCCTTCGAGCCTACTCCACCATTCAATAAGATCTTGGCTGATCGGGCTTTAACCTCAACTCTATGTTCCTGCAAATCCCTGATAACCATTAATGGCAGCCAACTTGTGTACAGCAAGATCCCCTAATTGGCAATGGGGTAGATGTCCTCCACTCTTCTTCAGAACGGTATCATGGAATCATTTATATCTACCTGAAAATGAAAGCATGGTCTCAGTTTAGCATGCAATCCAAAAGACAGCATCTCTGTGTGTGTGTGTGTGTGTGTGTGTGAGAGAGAGTGTGTGGGCGTCTGTGTATGTGTGTGAGTGTGAGAATGTGTGTAGGTGTGTGTGTGCGTGTGCATATGTGTCTCTGTGAGAGTGTGAGAATGTGTATGTGTGTGGGGGTGTGTGCGCGTCTGTGTGTGTGTGCGCGTGTGTGTTGCGTGTATGTGTGTGTGTATATCTGTGTGTGCCTGTGTCTGTGTATCTGTGTGCGTGTGTCGCTGTGTGCGTGTGTCTGTGTTTGAGAGTGTGTGTGAGTGTGGGTGTGGGTGTCTGTGTGTGTGTCTGTCTGTGTGTGTGTCTGTGTGTGTGTGTGTGTCTGTGCATGTGTGTGTCTGTGCGTGTGTGTGTCTGCGCGTGTGTCCGTGTGACAACATTTGATTAGTTGTTGAGCAGTTCTTGTACTCTGATGACAGTTTGTGAATTTGAATGTTGTGCATCAAGGCTTGTTCACTAAAAGAAAGACCTGTATTTAAAAAGAAAGCTTCAATTATGCTGTCAGGTCACCCCAAAATGTTCGACAGCCAATGAAGTAATTCCAAAGTGTGGTTCCCGATTGACATTCAAAACCTGACAGTCAGTTTGTACACAGTAAGTGCCTACTAACAGTAATTGACAATGAATATACAGTCAGCTTTTTTGTTTTAGATTTTATTTCATTCATATACATATGAGGCTGATGCTGGCTGAGCCAAAATTTATTACTTATCCCTAGTTGCCCTTGAAAGGGTGCTGGTGGTGAGCTACTGTAGTCCCTGTGCTGTCGGCACACCCACAATGCTGTTAGGGAAGGAATTCCTGAACTTTGAACCAGCGACAGTGTAGGAATGGTGATATACTTACAAGTCTGGATGGTGAAGG
Source organism: Chiloscyllium punctatum (assembly GCF_047496795.1). NCBI lineage: Eukaryota > Metazoa > Chordata > Chondrichthyes > Orectolobiformes > Hemiscylliidae > Chiloscyllium > Chiloscyllium punctatum. The sequence continues at coordinate 83,690,245 of NC_092757.1, read as the reverse complement.
GCTTGAAGGTAACTTGCAGATGCCTCTGTATCTGCTGCCCCTTCTCCTTCTTGATTGAAGTGGTCATGGGTTTGGAAGATGCTGTCTAAGGTGCCTTGGTGATTTTCTGTTCTGCGTCTTGTAGATGGTGTACACACTGCTACTGAGTGTCAGTGGTAGAGGGAATGAATGTTTGTGATGCTAATCAAGTGGACTGATTTGTCCTGAATAGTATCAAGCCTTGTGTGTGTTGTTGGAGCTATACTCATCCAGGCAAGTGGGGATTATCACACTCATAACTTGTGCCTTGTAGATTGTGGACAGGGTTTGAGGAGGTGAGTTACTCACTGCAGAATTCCAAAACTCTTACCTGCTCTTGTAGCTGTTGTAGTTGTATAACTTATCCAATTCGGTTTCTAGTCATTGGTAATGCCCAGGCTATTTGGCTGAGGCCCAGAATATTGACTTGGACACCATGGACAATTCTTCCATTGCTGCACTTGAATAGTCATAGAGTTATAGAGATGTACAGAATGGAAACAGTCCCTTCGGTCCAACCCGTCCATGCCAACCAGATATCTGACCCCAATCTAGTCCCACCTGCCAGCACCCAGCCCATATCCCTCCAAACCCTTGCTATTCATATACCCATCCAAATGCCTCTTAAATGTTGCAATTGTACCAGCCTCCACCACTTCCTCTGGCAGCTCATTCCATACCCATACCACCCTGTGTGTGAAAAAGTTGCCCATAAGTCTCTTTTATATCTTGCACCTCTCACCCAAAACCTATGCCCTCTAGTGATAGGCCTTGGCTTAATGTTTTATGCAAAAAGGCAGCACCTCTGGCCATCCATCAAAGCATCCCTGGAGAGTTCAAATACACATCAATTCAAGGGTGACTCTGGTTGTGACTGACCACAATAGACAAGGTTCACACCGGAAGGCACTGAACACATCGAGAGGGTTCATTGGGAGCGTGCAGACACTATATCAGCGCCTTGAATGGAACACACAAACTTCTAACCAACCCATTTGCCCAACCCTTTACATATGAAAACACGGGCATTCTGTATATTGTTACTAACTGGGATTAAATTGAGGCTGGTGGAATTTAATTGGTTATTTGGAACAGTGAGCTAAACACATTGTTTCTCAAAAGGCAAGTGACTTCAACCAGGTGTCTGGCAGGATGTCTGTGGTGTAACTGAATTGAATGTATGTAGCACCGAGTTTACAACAGACTGGAAGACATTAGTTTGGCTTTTTGACTTCAGTCAAAAAATCAGGAGTTAACCTCAGAAGGGAGAACAATTTTCTCCTAGCAGGAGAAATAAGTTTTCAGTTCAGGGGAACCAGTGGCCCTAGCAGAAGATGTAGCTTTGTTTGTTTTTTCTAAATTTTACTTACTACTGGACAAGAAAGAACCCAGAATGAAATCTGGTTTGATAAATCATATGTTTAATTCTTGCAGTTGCTTACCATGGTGGTTAGTCACTGAAATTTATATTCACACAAAGCTACAGATGTTCTTGAACAATAGAACATACATTTATTTCATGCAAAAGAAAATAAACCTCTATATCTAACACAATTCATAAGGTTTTGATGTGAACAGCAAAACAAATTTACAATCTATTCCTTATAAAGATAATCAATTCTGGAGAAATTTCACTCCTATCACAAATTGTTAAGGTTTCACTAAACTGATATTCATTTCTTTTTCTTTGACCGAAGAGACAGTTTTAAGATTCTTTTCCAAGAAGGCTGCCAAGGATTTTTCAAAATTCTGATGGCCTAAACTTTTTCAGTCCTGACAACTTGGAGATTTCTATCCAAATTCCCCTGACTCAGAAGCTCCACAAAATCAAACACTAAGGTGAGTGCTTCTCCTGAACTAAAATCTTGATTTTCTTGCTAGGAGAAACTGTTCTAATTTCTGTACTGAAGTAAAATCAAACCTAATAGATTTCTGGTCTGTTGTAAACCCAACACTCTACACATTGCATTCATTCACACTTCACTAGCGCTCTCTGGCACTTTACTGCAATCCCATTCTTTGTTGGAATTGATGCATCTCGTTTCAGTTTCAAATGACTTTCTGATCTGTTTAAGAAGATATCTTCACAGACCTGACACACATCTATCTGCCTCTATTTTAAAGTCCAAATCCCAAATGAGAATAATATTTTATACATCTCTGATCACACTTTGTTTGGGATCTTTGTGCAGGTAAGTTAGCTGCCATGTTTCCTACATTACTAACAGTGACTACTGTACATTCCTAAAGTTTAGCTCAACAGCACCTCCATCATTTTATGGTTTTGGAAATCCTCAAACAGTTTTTAGGAAATAGTTACGCACTTTGGGATATCCCGAATGGTGGAATCAGTGGGGTTTTATGAAAGGAAATGGTATTTAGCAATCTATAGGCGTTTTCTAGGGCTTACTAACAGAGTGGATTTATGGGAATCAGTGAATGTGGCGTGTCTGGTTTTTCAGAAACCATTCGCTTCGGTGTGGTGCAAAACATTGTTACACAAAATAAAAGCTCAGGGATTTGTGGTAATATACTGTCATTGCTCATGTATTGATTAATGGAAAACAGGGAGTAAAACTAAATGAGTCATTTCGGTACAGCTATAAGATTAAACAGCAGGAGTAGGTCATTCAACCCACAAAGTCTGTCCTATCATTCAATGAAATCGTGACTGGTCTGATAATCCTCAACTCCACTGTCCTGCCTTTTCCCCATAACCCTTGATTCCCTCACCTTATAAAAAAATCTGTCTCAAACATACTGACCTGGTCCCAACCGCCCTCTTTATGGTAGAGATTTCTATGGATTTACTCTGCTCTGAGAGAAGAAACTTCTCCTCATCTCTGTCTTACATTTGTGACTGCTTGTTCAGAGATTATGCCCTTTGGGTCCGAGACTTTCCTCCAAGGGGAACCACCCATTCTGCAGTTACCCTGCCAAGTCCAATAAGAATTGTACAGATTTCAATAAGGTCACCTCATTCTTCTGTATTGCAACAAGTACAGGCCCAACCTGCTCAACCTCTCCTCATAAGACCATTCCCTTCAAACCTGGTGTCAGCCTAGTGAGCCTTCTCTGAACTGATTTCACTGCCAGTACAGACGAACCTCAATTATCTGAAGGACACGGGCGGGGAGTATTTCAATTGGTTAATCAAATTCCGGATAATCAAATGCCGGATAAGCATTTAGCCGAGCATTGGGACCTTGCGATCTTGCTGGATAATCCGAAATTCAGATAATCGAATGCCAGATAATCAAGGTTCCTCAATATATCTTTCCTTAAATAAAGGGTCCAAAATGAGTCTTTTAGCCTCAGCGGGTTGTGACATTAAATGACGTGCTTGTACTGTCATTGAACTGTAGCACATGGGCAGAGGGCTATGTTCTGGGGTATGGCAATGGGTGGAATTTAAATTCAACTAATAAATCTGAAATTTAAGGATAGTCTCAGTTGTGATGACCATGAAATGATCAGCAATTATTGGAAAAACCAGTTGATTCACTGGAAAAAGATCTTCCATCCTTATTTGGTCTACAAGCAGGAGGCTGGAAGAACATAGCAAGCCAGGCAGCATAAAGACATGGAGAGGTCAATGTTTCAGGTGTAACCCTCTTTCAGGACTGGGAGTAATGGGAGCTTCAGATAAAGGTGGGGTCTGGCCCTTATCTAGTCTGGCACACGTGTGAGTGTAGAATGTATGTACTCTTGACTGTGCTCTGAAATAATTGAGTGAACCAAGCATAGTCAGGAAATGGCAACAAATGCTGGCATTGTCAGCAAGGCCCACATCCCATGAAAGAATAAGGAAGGAAAAGCTGGCACATGTTCATAGAAAAACAAAATAAAATGGTGGAATACCATTCGCAAGCACAGGGTAAAAATCCTTCAAAACCAACTGCAGCATCTCAACTTAGTTGAATCACATTAAAGATCAGAAGTGGACTATAAGCCTGTAGTCAGAATGCACATTAATTGAAAAGTTGTCATCTGTTTTGATACAGACCAGACCAGATGAGGCCAGATTCTACACCCACCCAATGAGTGGAATCGTGTGGAGGAGGAGACAGTATCATCAATGCCTGGAGAGCCAGTGAGAATCCCATACTCACTCCTTAAGGCAAGACCCCATCAAATCTAAAGACAATCAGGCATTGAAGAGGCTGCCAGTGGGCTTTTGACTAGAATTAGGACCCTGGGGGTGAAAATCATGGCCAGTGAGAGTTGTTGGCCAATCAGAGGAGTCGTGGCTACTGCCAGAAGGATACCTAGGATCTCAGAGGGCCAAGGAGTGAAGTAAGTGGTTTGTTAGGGAAGGAGGCGGATACTAGAGGTTGGGAAAGGGGTCATGGGGATCAGAAATGGCTAGGTCTCAGTGGACACACACTCTGCCTTAAGTCCAATCCTTGGATCAGGCATGAGAAGCCGCAGCTGATAGGCTGTCTGTGTGGGTTGACCTGTACATGCCGCTTGCTCTCAGGTTAGTCTCAGCAATAGCAGATCAATGCACTTCAACCGTCCTTAATTAAGTCCTCAACTGGTGGTGAGGTCAGAAGATCCAATGTGGACCTTCCCATCTTGGACTTGATTCTGGTGAAGACAGGAAAGGCAGCAGGAATGATTTGTCTCCACTCTTCCTAACTTAGTGGCCTTCCTGTCTCCAAACTCAGCACCTCCAGGAGCCCAAGATTCAAACCAAAACTATCTGAACTGATATAAGCCAGGCCAGCAAGTAGTTCAATGTGGTGATAATTTGACAAAAATACTCCTTGAAGATTAACTGCCAAACCTGCTAACTGTGATAGTATTAGGTCAGGTCAATTGTGAGGATTTTTTACAATTGTGATTGTGGAGAAGATTTGGAGCTCAGGTTGTGGATCAGGTTGTAGGTTTGCTCTCTGCGCTGGTAGATTTGTTCTCAGGCGTTTCGTCACCATGCTCAGTAACATCGTCAGTGAGCCTCCAGTGAAGCACTGTGTTCTGTCCTGCTTGGGTGACATCATTTCCGGTTCTGTTTCTGAGAGGTTGGTAAATGGGGTCCAAATTGATATGTTTGTTAATGGAGTTCTGGTTTGAATGCCACGCCTCTAGGAATTCCCATGCATGTCTTTGTTTAGCCTGAGCCAGGATGGATGTATTGTCCCAGTCAAACTGGTGACCCTTATCACACATCCATACTGTGAAGGCTAGTTGGTGCTCATGTATCCTGGTGGCTATTTCCTGTCCGTCTGTTCAATATAATGTTTGTTACAGTCCTTGCAGGGTATTTTGTAAATGACGTTTGTTCTGCTGGTTGCTGGTACAGGATCCTTTAAATTCATCAGGAGCTGTTTCAGTGTGGTGGTAGGTTTGTGGGCCTAGGGCCCAGAGTAGTCTGGTCATCATCTCAGAGATGTCTTTGTATGGCAGAGTGGCTAGAGTCTCTGGGCGTGTTGTGTCATCCTGTTTTGGTCTGTTGTGCAGGGATTGGTGGACTGTGCTTATCGGGTACCCGTTGTTCCTGAATATGTTGTATACATGTTTTTCCACGACTTCTCATAGTTTCTGGGTGCTGCAATGTGTCATGGCTCGTTTAAGTAATGTCCTGATGCAGCTCCACCTGCGGGTGTTGGGATGATTGCTCCTGTAGTTGAATATCTGGTCAGTGTGTGTGGCTTTCCTATGGATGTTGGTCTGTAGCTCTCCATTGGCTTTATGTTTTACTGTGACATCTAGGAAGGGGAGTCTGTTGTTGTTCTATTCTTCTTTGGTAAACTTTATGCCAGTAAGAATGTTGTTTATGTGTTTGTAGGTTTCGTCTAATTTGTTGCATTTCGTGATGACAAAGGTGTCATCCATATAGTGGACCCAAAGCTTGGGCTGGATCATGAGAAGGGCTTTTTGTTCTAACTTCTGCATAACTGCTTCTGCTAAGAGTCCTGATATTGATGATCCCATGGGTGTCCTGTTGACTTGTTTGTAGATCTTGTCATTGAAGGTGAAGTGGGTTGCGAGGCACAGGTTTACTAGTTTGAGGATGCGGTCCTTGCTGATGGAATTGGTATTCGTGCCCTTGGTTCGTCTAGCTGTGAGGCCAGTGTTTCTTTGGCTAGGGTGCTGTTTATTGATGCGAATAGGGCTGTCACATCAATGGGAATGATGGCCTCATCATCCTCTACCTTGGTGTCTTTCATGATGTTAAGGAATTCCTGGGTGGAGTGGATGGAGCAACTTGAGTCTTCTACTGTGTGTTTCAGTTTGTGTTACCATTCTTTTGCCCGTCTGTATGTCAGTGTACCAGGAAGTGAGGCGATAGGTCTGCGGGGAGCAAACTTACAACTTGATTTTGGACATATTTAACACTGCTTCCTTGAGGAATGTGTGTATAGAATCAACAACTTGGTGGTGAATTTGCATACCACCCTGATTATTGGTTATGTTCCGAACAAAATAATAAAATGTCTAATGCATTTATACACTGATAGGAAAAATAAAGCAGCCAGAAACATGGTTCTGTTCTTTTACCATTAGATAAAAAGCCAACCTCGGCCAACTTTGTCATTCCTGAAGAAGGGCTTATGACCGAAACGTCAATTCTCCTGCTCCTCGGATGCTGCCTAGCCTGCTGTGTTTTTCCAGCACCACATCTTTCAACTCTGGTCTCCAGCATCTGCAGTCCTCACTTTCTCCAACTTTGATCAAGGCATTCCTAAACTGTGCAGTGATCTGATTATCACCATCTGGGCTTAATGATGAGGAATGACATCTTGGACAATGCTTGATCTCTTTACCTCAGGTAAGATATTATTACCATCGAGGGAGCGACATTAGACTTGTTCCTGGTTTGGTGGGACTGTCTTATGAAGAGAGATGGGGCAAACTTGGTCTGCATTATAGAGTCATACTGCATGGAAACAGACCCTTCAGTCCAACTAGTCCACACTGACCATGTTCCTAACCTAAACTAGTCCCACCTGCCTGCGCTTGGCCCATATACCTCCAAATCTTTCCTGTTCATGAACTTATCGAAATGTCTTTTAAATGTTGTAACTATACCCACACCCATCACTTTCTCCGCAGCACTCTGTTTCAAACATTTCTCCAGTATTTCGAAGAATGCAAGGAGATCTTATTAAAAAGTATAAATTACTTAAAGGGAAAGAGAGGGTAGGTGCGGGTAAGATGTTTCCCCTGGTTGGGGAATTCACAACCGGGTCACAATTTAAAAATAAACAGGATACCATTTAGGGCAAGTTGAGGAGGATTTCCTTTCACTCAGAGAGCTGTGAATCTTTGGGATTCTCTACCCTCAGAGGGCTGTGGAAGCTGAGACTTTAAATATATTTAAAATAGAGATTATCAATGATTGTCAATTGTATAAGTACTTATGGGGATAATGTGGGTAAGAAGCATTGAAGTGTTGATCACAGTCATTGTAAATGGCAGAGCACACTGAGTGGGATGTTCCTCCGATCCTGTCATGGATCTGTCAGATTACTGAATCCCTAAATTAAATTGCTTGTTTAGGAGAAGAAGTAAGAACACCAGAATGGAGAGAGAAAATGTGTGTGCTTTGAAATGGAGAAAAGAATGGACAAACAGATGCAAAGATCTACATTTTTGTAAGTGAATGGTAACAGGCTTCATTTGACATAACTATTCACGTAGTTTCACTAGATTGATTCTGGGGTTGAGAAGGGTGTCCCATAGGGTGAGATTGAACAAAATGGTCTTATATTCTTTAGAATTTAGAAGAATAAGAAATGATCACATTGAAACGTATCAAATTGTGAGAAGACTAGGCAGGTTAAATGCTGAAAGGCTGCTTTCCTGCTTGGGGAACCTAATAGATGTTGGTCATAGCTTGGGATACGAGCAGTTAGTTTGGACTGAGATGATGACAAAAATTCTTCAGCCAGAGATTTTTGAATCTTTGGAATTCTCTATCCCAGGTAGCTGTAGATGCTCAGTTACTGAGTATGTTCAAGATTAGAATTATTGGATTTTGGACATTTAAAGAACTCAAAATATTTAGATAGTGGGTAGGGAAGTGGGATGAAGGTTGAAGATTAGCCACAATTTAATTGAGTTTAATTGAATTTAATTGAATGCGAAACTTGAAAGGGTTCAGAAAAAATTCACAAGGATGTTGCCAAGGCTAGAGGGTTTGAGCTACAGGGAGAGGCTGCTTATACTGGAGCTGTTTTCCCTGGAGCATCAGAGGCTGAGGGATGACCTTATAGAGGCTTATAAAATCATGAGGAGCGTGGATAGTGCAAATAGCCAAGGTCTCTTCCCAAGGTGAGGGAGTCCAAAACTAGAGGACATAGGTTTAAAGTGAGAGGGGAAAGATTTAAAAGAGGGGCAACTTTTTCAAGCAGGGGGTATGTGTGTACGGAATGAGCTGCCAGAGGAAGTGGTGGAGGCTGGTACAATTGCAACATTTAAAGGACATCTGAATGGGTATATGAATAGGAAGGATTTAGATAGATATGGGCCAAATGTTGACAAATGGGACTAGATTAATTTACGATATCTAGTCAGCATGAGCAAGTTGGAGCAAAGAGTCTGTTTCTGTGCTGTATATCTTAAAGACTCTGTGACTCGATAAACGGTGGAGCTGAGGTTACTCATTTTTTTTAACATTCTTATAAAATCATGAAAGGATTATAAATGAACATAAGTTATTTCAAATCGGAGAAAGAGTTCATGCCCTGGTATATTTGCAGTGGAAAATATCGTGCACAGACAAAATAACAAAACTGCAGAATGTCACTGGGCAAGTATCCTGGAATCACAAAATAAAAAAACTGAACCAATGTAGTCAGTAATGAACATACAGTATGCTACAGTTTAAAATTACACTCTACATTATTATCTCTGTTTTGAAGCTGTTAATCAAATCCTGCAAGTTTCTTAGCCAATTATCACGTCGATTGTACAAATTAAAATTATTTCAGATCTTGTCCTGATTCAATGCTACTTTAACCAAAGTCAACAGAGGTAGAAAATAGGTCACTACTTTTGCCCATTAACAAATAAAAATAACAGTACTTGTGTTTAACTGCCACGTATCCTACTTACTGCAAGACCTTTAGAAAGGAATTCATGCAATAATTGAGCAACGTTTGAATAACAGTCAACTTTGTTTCCTTCAAATTGAAGGGTTGCCTTAATCATAGCACAAACACTCGAGGAACTTAGCAGGTGAAAAGCATGAGTGCAGAGAGGGGCAAAGTAAACATCAGCCACAGAATTATATTCCATTACAATCTGCAACCTCATAGCCAGATATATCATAGGTACATAGGAAATCGGAGCAGGATTATATTCTATTTCAGTCCCTGTACCTACTCCATCATTCAATTAGATGACAGCTGATTTTGTTTTACCTCAACACCATTCTCTCACACTATCCCCATATCTCTTAATACCTGGAAATCTACCATTCTCTGTCTTGTAAACACGCAATGGCTGAGCTCCCAGTGCTTTCTGGGACAGAGAATTCCAAAGATTCTTCATGAAGAAACTTTTCATCTCAATCCTAAATGGTCTACCCTTTGCTCTGAGATTGTACTGCCTTGTTTGTGACATTACCAGACAGGAAACATCCTTCCTGCATCTATCCTGTTGAGGTCTGTAAGAAGTTTGTAAACGTCAATGAGATCAACTCTCAGTCTTCTAAACTCTAAAGAATATGGGCTTAGTCTCCTCAATCTCTCCTCACCAGACAATCGAACAAGAACAGGCATCAAATTAGTGAACTTGGCTGCACTCCTTCTATGAGAAGTATACCCTTCCTAGGTAAAGAAACCAAAAATGTACGAAGTGCACAGTATTGTCTTACCAAGGTTGTCTAGAATTACAACAAGGTGAAAGTGAGGACTGCAGAGGAATCCTGAAGAAGGGCTGATGCCCAAAACGTCGATTCTCCTGTTCCTTGGATGCTGCCTGACCTGCTGCGCTTTTCCAGCAACACATTTTCAGCTAGAATTACAACAATACATCTTAACTCCTGTACTCACACCATTCTGCAATAAAAGCCAAAAAACTATTTGTCTCCCTCTTCACCTGCTGCACCAAAGTGTTAACTTCCAGACTCTCATGAACAAGGATGCTTGGGTCTCACACCGATCAGCACTTCCTAACCTCTCAGCACTTTAGAAATATTCTGTATGTTTGTTGTTATGTGTATAACGGCATTTATTTCACATTCCATTCCATCTGCCTTGTCCTTATCCATCCCTTAGCCTTTGTAAATCTCCTTGAAGCCTCATCACCTCTACCTATAACTCACATTCCCACCTATTTTTGTGTCATCAATATTATGTTTGAAATCCACATTATTGATCTTGTTTATGAATCATTGTGGTACCCCACTTATGACAGTCTGCAACCTAAAAATGATCCATTTATTCCTAATCACTGTTTTTGATCTTTGCAATCCATATTACCCCAGATGGCCCTAATTTAGTTTACTAACATTGCGCATGGGAACATATTGACGGACTTCTGAAAATCCAAATATGCTCCATCCATTTGTTCCTCTTATCTATTCTGTTAGTTACATCCTCAACAAACTCTAACAGGTTTGTGAAACATGATTTCTCTTTCATGATCCCTGTCAATTCTGCCCAATCCTGTTATTATTTTCTAAGTGCCCAGCTCGCCCATTCCTTACAATAGATTCTTACATTTTCCCTACTGTTGATGCACGACAGCTTTACAAGTTCTACCCCTGTTCTACATGGACCACAATCACCAGATCCTTCCCCTCCTATCTCAAGTTCTTCTTCACCCAGAGCAGATGTCTCAAGCCCTGGAATTGGGCAGGCAGCACAGCTGTCTGGACTCATACTCTTTGCTGCAGAGAATAGTGACAATCCACCTCAAGATACTGTCCCTTACAACCACCACATTCCTTGGTACTTTCCCCGCTGGATTGGTTTCCAGTACCATGGTGCTGTGGGCAATGTGGATGTCCGCTCTGAAGCCTCCTGCCTCATCCAAATGGGCTTTGAGAACTTCAAGCCTGTCAGACTATTGCAGAGGTGAGCATTCCTGCTCTCATGCTGTCCATATCTCCTTACCTGCATCACTTGGAGTCACACCATCCTGTCCTGGACCACTGACCAAATCAGAAGGCCCCCATCCGAAGAGGTACTGCTTCCTAGTACAAAGTATCCCGGTAATTCTCCCTCTCCTTGATGTGTCGCAGTATCCGCCATTCCACCTTCAGCTCAGAAACTCCAAGTGGAGGCTTCTTGAACTTCAAACACTTCCTGTAGGCATGTCTGCTCTAAATCACAGTGGTATCCAGGTGCTCAAACATGCTGCAGTCTTGACACATCACCTGTCCAGTTATCCTTGAGATGAAAGAACAGACCTGAGCCATTTACCAGAAACTCACCAAATAGCTAGACCCTTTCCCTGTAATAGGGTAAGAACCATTTCCCAACTCTAAAGTTCGCACTAAGTTTTGTCAGCTACTCCTGTTTGCCTGGTGATGGGTCAACAGGACTTGGTGTGGGTGAGGGCACAGGCAACATAGTTTTCGATGAACTCAATTTTATGGAGAGTGAAAATGAGAGTTTATGAGTGTGTTGAGAGAGTCAAGCCTAAATATAACAAAGAACATAAGCTTAGACAGGGATGGAGTTGTTTAATATTACAGAACTGGAAATAGGCAAGTCTGAATGTTCTTGCAGCATGTGTTTGGAATCTCTAAGTTGATGAGTAAAGTGGCTCAGCCACAGAAAATCCACACAAACATCAACATGCCCATGACAAAATGATCTAATGTTTTTTCTTGATAGTCATTGAGGGATATATATTGAACAAGATACCCAAGAGAAATCCCCTGTTATTCAGTTGGATCTTTTATGTACAGCTGGGAGGCAAATGGCATGTTTAACTTTTGGAACAGTAGCATTGCACTGGATGATGTAGTCCAAGTCTGGAACTAGGCTCAAACCCACAATTTTCTGACTCAGCCATGACAGTGCTTTCACTGAATCACAACTGGCACACAAAGCTGAACAAAGTAGCTCAAATCTATTTTAAACTTTTGTAAATATTGATGAATCACCTGATAATATCACAGCAGACACAGGCGGCATTCTCTGTTTGGTTGTTTGAACTTGCCAAGGATTTGCCAAGGAGGAAGGAGAGGAATGGGGTTAACCAGATGGCTCTTCATAAGTGCTAGTACAGACTTGATGGACTGAATAGCCTCCTCCTGTTCGGTGCTATTCTAATGTACTATCCTAATTTGGAGGATTTGAATTGTAAGGAGAGGTTGGACAGTCTAGGACTTTTTCAGTGGAATGTAGAAGGTTGAGCATTGACCTTATAGAGGTTTATAAAATCATGAGGAGCGTGGAAAAGGTAAATGAGACAAGGAGGCATATTTTTAAAGTGAGGGGAGAAGGATTTTAAAAACAACATGAGGGACAATGTTTTCACACAGTAAGTGGTTTATGTATGGAATGAATTTTCAGAGGAAGTAGTGGATGTGGGTACAGTTACAACGTTTAAAAGATATTTTGATACGTACATGAATAGGATAGGTTTGGCAGGATATGGACCAAATGCAAGCAGGTGGGACTAGTTTATTTTGGGAACATGGTTGGCCTAGATTGGTTGGATTGAAGAGTCTATTTCTGCACTGGATGACTCTATGACTCTAAACTGCTTGCTTCGTTATTTTCTGCTTGCTTCATTCCGTTGAGCAACTATGTACAGATCATTCTTGCTTCTCATATATTCCTACACAGCTGGGGAATTGTAAAACATTGTTTAATTTACAAATACAATACTTGGTGTACAATACTGCCATATTACAGTGAGCTACAAAGTCATTAGTCATTAGCTAATTTGAGGATATGAAATCACTGAGGTCAGTTATGAAAATTGCACTTGAGTGTTATTTCCAGCAGGGAAATGGGTGAAATGCTATTAAATGATCCCCTTGGTCAACTATTGTTGAGAAATCCATTTTGCAAGTACATGTGCATGTGCTCAGGATAATAAGGCTGTTGCTTTTGAATGACCTACCAACTCTCGTTGTCAGTGACTTGCAGAAATCTTGTCAGTGTTTTTTTTTACTGTTTCTGGAACTGTATGCCTGAAGAAAGGGAAAATGACATTTTGGAAAGAGGAACTGAAAATGAAAATAAGACAGAAGGTGAGTTTTACACTGGATCAGACTTTTCTTTTGTGCAACCATATGTATATCTGTTATATTGGTCTGCCCTGTATTGCTAAACACAAAATGCAGAGATGAAGCAAATGAGTCAGAATTTCTAAGAGTCATTGTTCCCATTATATCATTGAGGACAGCATTAGAAGATCAGGGAGGAAGTAGGGGTTGGGGGGTTAGGGGCTGGTGTTTGGCTTGATGCTGGTGGTATACAGTTCCTAATTTGCTGAATTCTGGTCCATTTCTCCATCACTTTCTCATGCAATCACAGAAGGTGGAGCACTTGTCCCTTTATTTCAACCATTCACACTGTCAAGGTCCCAAATACAACTTCCAGGTGAAGCAGTATCTTAGTTGTACTTCTTTCAATCTGTTCTGCTGTATTAGCAGCTCACAATGCGGTCTCCTCACCCTGATCAGCTCAAACACAGACTGTGTACTTTACTCTGACTGCAAGCATGACCCTAACCTTCTGGTTCCTTACCAATTCAATACACTGTCCTGCTCTCATGCTAACATTTCTGTCCTGCTGCAGTGTTTCATTAAACCCCAAACAAGCTGGAGGAGCAACATCTCATTTTCTACTTTCGCTCTTTAGAACCTTCAGACTCCACAATTTCAGATCATGAATGCTATATATAATTTTGATGTATCCCCTTCTTCCACAACCCGCAGTTTCTTGTGTGAGTAGGTTTTCTTTCAGTCGGTCTGACTGACTTTCTGCTCTTAAGAATCTACCATTAAGTCTTAAACTGCTTTCTCTACTATTATTAACAGTTCCTTTGCCCTTAGCTGGATTGTGGCAGGATTGCTATTTGTTGTGGAATTGTTTAGTCCTGAAAAATGTGTTGCTGGAAAAGCGCAGCAGGTCAGGCAACATCCAAGGAGCAGGAGAATTGACGTTTTGGGCACATTTTGTGATTCCTGAAGAAAGGCTTATGCCCGAAACATCGATTCTCCTGCTCCTTGGATGCTGCCTGACCTGCTGCGCTTTTCCAGCAACACATTTTTCAGCTCTGATCTCCAGCATTTGCAGTCCTCACTTTCTCCTAATTGTTTAGTCCTGCCAACCAATGATATTTATTTGGCTTCACCAGGTAGACATCTCATTTCTAGGCCTGCCTGGTGCTGCTCCTGGCATGCCCTCCTGCACTCTCCATTGAGCCTCCATTGTGCCTCCATTGTGCCTCCATTGCTGGAAGGATGGAGTCCAGAAACAGGGAGGTTATGCTGCAGCTCTACAGGGTGCTGGTGAAGCCACATCTGGAGTACTCGGTATAGTTCTGGTCTTCTTATCTGGCATTGGGGGGGGGGGGAGGGGGGGGCAGAAGGGGTTCACCAGGTTGATTCTGGAGTTGAGAGGGATGGCTTATGAGGAGAGATTGAGTAAACTGGGACTGTCCTCATTGAAATTTATAAGAATGGGAAGGGATCTTATAGAAACATAAAATTAAGAAGGATATAGATAAGATAGAAGCAGAGAGTTTGTTTTCACTAGAGGGTGAAAGTAGGACTAGAGGGCATAGTTTCAAAATAAGAGGGAGATTTAGGACTGAGTTGAGGAGGAACTTCTTCACCCAAAGGGTTGTGAATCTGTGGAATTCCCCGTCCAGTGAAGCAGTTGAGGCTATCTCATTGAATGTTTTTAAGGCAAAGAACAGGAAAAGACTTAAGGGCTATGGTGACAGGGCGGGTAAGTGGATCTGAGTCCATGAAAAGATCAGCCATGATCTTATTGAATGGCGGAGCAGGCTCAAGGGGCCAGATCCTGCTCCTAGTTCTTATGTTCTTACGAGCCAGAGTTGATGTCCTGACTTGATGGTGTTGATAGAGTGGGGACATGCCAGGCCATGAGGTTGCGGCTTGTATTGGACTATAATTCTGCTGCTGATGGTCCAGTGCCTCGTGAATGACAAGCTTTGAATTTCTAGACCTGTTCAAAGCATATCCATTTGGCAATGTGAACTAATGGAGAAGATTCTCTGTGTGGTACTGATCCCTGCGATCACTGTCATAGATACATCTGTGGCAGGCAAGTCAGTGACCATGAGGTCAAGTATGTTCTTCCTGGTAGCTGTTCCCTTTAGCACCTGCTGCAGACCCAGCCTTGCCAGGTTCTCCTTTGGGACTTGACCAGCTCAGAAAGCAGGGGTGCATCCATGCCACCGTTGGTGATGCACTTTGAAGTTCTAAAGCCCAGATTACATTCTGTGTCCTTGCCGCCCTCAGCGTTTCCTCCAAATGCTGTTCAACATGTTGGAGCACTGATTCATCAGCTGAGCGAGGGTGGCATGCAGTAATCAGTAGGAGGTTTCCTTGCCCATGTTAGACCAGAAACCATGAGACCTCATGGGTCAATGTTTGAGGACTCCTAGGGCAGCTCCCTCCTGACTGTATATCACTCTATTTCCACTCTTGCTTCTGGGACTGAACATTGTCTGTGAGACATGACTTTGTCAGGCTGTTGCTTGACAAGACTGTGAGACAGCTCTCTCAATTTTGGCACTTGCTCCCAGATATGATTGACAGGACTGAGTTTGCCATTGTCATTTCTAACCATTAGGTTGACCCCAGGTTATCAATCCAGTTTCATTCCTCTTTGAAGATAGTTTTGGTGTTTAGATGGCTTATTAGGCTGTTTCAAAGGGCAGTTAACAGGAAACCATATTGTTGAGAGTCTGGAGTTACATGTAGGCTGCAGCAGGGAATGACAGCTGTTTCCCCTTCCCTAAAAGGACATTAATAAACCAGGTGGGTATCTGCAACAATTGGCAAGTGTTTTATGGCTATCATTAGACTTTTAATTTCAGATTTGTAATTCGATCAACTGCTGTGGTGGGATTTGAACCTAATTTCCCAGAGTATTATGTAGGCCCCTGGAACACTAAACTGGCATCTGTGATGCTGGAGAAGACAGATTATTCACTCAGCACCACTGGCTTATGATTGTTGCAAATGCTTCAGCCTCGTCTTCTGTATTGATGTGCTGGACTCTCTCTTCAATGGTAGTAGGGATATTTATAGAGCATCCTCCTCCAGTGATTTGTTTAATTGTTCACCACCATTCAGGTCTGGATGTGGCAGAACTGCAGAGTTTGGATCTAACTGGTTGATTGTGGGATTGCTTAGCCTGTCTAGTGCATGTTGAATATGCTGCTGGAGATGCAAGTGGTCCTGTGTTGTAGCTTTACTAAGTCGACGATGCAATTTTAGGTTTCCCCTTATGGTGGAGTCTTGAACCAGGGAGACAGCTTGAGAATTAGGGAACCTCCATTTAAGGTTGAGATGAGGCGATTTCGCCTCTTACAAAGGATCGTTAGCCTGTTTTCCCCAGAAAACAGAGAAGGCAGTATCATTGAATATATACAAGGCTGAGAGGCAGATTTTAAATCAACAAGTGAATGAAAGGTTGTATGCAAAAGACAGGAAAGTGGAATTAAGCCAACAGTCAGATTAGCCATGATCTGACTGAATGGTGTAACAGGCTCAAGGGGCCAAATAGCCAATGCCTGCTCCCAGTTCCTGTGTAAAGGCACTATATCAATGCAGATTGTTGTTACAAAGGTAGGACTCACAGAATCTGGATTATGAAATATTTAATAAATCTTAGCCTTCCGTAGAAGGATGTTAGTATTGTTATACACAACATGCTGATACCTTCAGTGATGGTGACCTTAATGTTTGTTGAAGTAATCAAACAGCAAAATGTATAGAAATCAAGCGATGTCAATTTTGGGCTGAAAGCTGACAGTTGAACATTCACAAAAGTTGGCCTATTTGGTGAATTCTATACTGAATAATGTGTGACTCTTTTTCAAGGAAACCTTTGAATAGAGAACAAATGTAGTTTTGAAGAAAATTCTTGGCCTCTGTTGTGTATTATACATAATTACAGGGAAACAGCATGTGTGGCATGTTCCCTTCCAAGTCACTCATCTATCTGACATGGACATTAATCGCTGTTCCTTTACTGTGCTGGAACTCCCTCCCAAAGGCATTGCAGGTGGACCTGCAGATTATCTCAACTCCGCAACTAGGGATTGGCAATAAATGCTCAAATCCCATAAATGAATAGAAGAGAAATATTTGGATTACATTCACTATCAAATTGAATTAACATTATTGTTACATGTACTCAAACAGGTACATTGGAAAGTTTACAAGTCGCCATTTAAAGCAGTGAATGTACCTAGGTACAGCCTCTTCAGTTACAAGATTGGTTACAGTGCAACAGTGTCACCAACACAGGATGCCATCTTAGGTACAGAGCACCTAGGGACAGTCCTTAGTTCCAGAATAGAGAAATGAAGAAAAAAAAATGACATTGTAGCTGTAGGAGTATAACCATAGGTCAGAAAGATAAAAAGCAAAGTTAAAAAGGCAAGCATCACAGTGTCTCTGCAGGGGCTCTCTGCAGGAGGCCTCTGTGTGGTCTGACCACTGGCTGCCACCATGCACTGTGCTGGGCCACTGCCCCGCTTTGTGTGGGGCCGCTGACCACTGGCGTCCCAGCTTCAGAGGTTGGGAGTTGGAGGCCGGGACTGGGTATCCAAGGATGAGAGAGGGAGGAAAAGAGGAAGAAAGAAAGAAGAAAAAGAAAGGGGATCATGGGTTATGGGGAGAAAGCGGGAGAATGGGTTTGAGAAACTTATCAGCCATGATTGAATGGCAGAGCAGACACGATGGACTGAATGGCCTAATTTCTGCTCCTATGTCTTATGGTCTTACCATCTTAAATGGTGGAGCAGATGTACTCTGGCTGGAGTGTCCTACTTCACCGCCATCTTACTGGATGGTAATATTAAGAGTGTGAATCAAATTATTTTGGACAGCCACGTAGTCAGTAATGGGCACAGCGCTGGGATTGTGGTGAAAGACATTGTGACATGATTGAATTTCCATAATATTCGAATACACACCAACCAAGACAAATTGGCCTGTTTATGCTCCACATGAATCCCATCACAATCTCAGACTCACACAGAATTCCAACCTGCCTCATCTCAGCTTTTGCACATACCAATCATTTGATTTCTGTTTGAATGTATCTAAGATATTTGACTCAACCACTTCCAGTGGTCTGAGTTCCACTTTCTAACCACACATCGACAAAGATTTGTCCTTACTTCCCTGTAGCATTTATTAGAAATTCATTTGCGTTTTTGGTTTTAGTTCCCTTTAAGCAGAAATGCTTCATCTACATTTACCGTGTCCAAACTCATGATTTATCTTTTCTGAAGGAAAATGCTGAATTTTCTAAACTTGCCTGCTACCTGTATTGTTGTGTTGTCACACCTTTGGTTACCAGCCTTGCACATTAAATGCTTTTTGCACATTTTGTTTATCCAACGGGGTGAATCATCCCAGAAATTGGCTAAGTGTCAACTTTGGCAAGTTTGGTAGAATTCCTTGAATATTTTCCACATGTATCATGCTGTTATACCACATTGTATTCTCCCAGTTGTTGTAGGCACCTGTTTGCCACTGCTGGGGAGTCCTGTGATTCATGCCATTGACTTTATCATTAAAACCAGTCCTTCACAATGCACATAGTAAGAGGGCAACCAGGAACAAGCATGTTGCAGGCTTACAGATGGCACAGCTGACGTTTCATTGCATGTTCAAGTACATCTCTTCCTATTTAAGCACCTTTGTACCCCTCTTTAGCCACATCCCGTCTTGCAAACCTGTCTAAGGGAATGCTACTCTTTTCGTGATGCCCAGTGAAGCTCAACCCCCGGCTCATTGTTCAATGTGGGACCATCACACACTGGAAAGCCTTCAAACGGTTCAAAACTGTTCACTTTTATTCAGCAACAGCAAAAGTGAACAAAAAAGAAATCAAACTTACAGAAACTGCATTTGCCTCTGGGCAATGCCAGGCACTGCCTGCCTTTTCGCTCAACAACAACTGTACAGTCAATGAGTGATCACCGCAGCCACCTCACATCTACCCGTTCTGAGGAAGGGTCACTCTAACCGAAATATTAACTCTGATTTCCCTCTGCAGATACTGCCAGACCTGCTGAGCTTCTCCAGCAAATTCTGTTTTTGTTTCACATCTACTGCAACTGGCTGTCAGGTCAGAGAGTCATAGAGATGTACAGCATGGAAACAGACCCTTCTGTCCAACCCGTCCATGCCGAACAGATACCCCAACCCAATCTAGTTTCATTTGCCAGCACTTGGCACATACCCCTCTAAACCATGCCTATTCATACACCCATCCAGATGCCTTTTAAATGTTGTAATTCCTGCTGCACTTGATGCTGCAGTGTTCTATCTTCTCCTTGGAAGGCTTGTGTTGCTGTCCTAACTCTTCAGTATCCATCGCATCTCCTCTCCACAGTTGGTGGCCCTTGTCTCCAAGTTACCATCCATGTAAAGCATCCATCTCTGCCAACAAAGCAGGTATACAAGGGTTCTCAAGGATATGGGCATCATGCAGCTCCTAGGGTACCTGGCACAGCTTTTCAAGATGTGGTACTGATGATCACAGTTGATTTGTACATTTGATGGAACAAAAGACTTTTCTATTGATAAAGTCAGTTACACTCTGATAAGGAACCCTACTGTGTGTCCTGTCTATAGTGTCCTGTACTTGGGGAATGCCAGCTCTATTGGCAAAGCCTCCTGGCCAGTCTGCAGCATGGAGAAACGAGATAAAGTGTTGTGATCTGGCACAAACTGCATCAGGAACAGCCTTGATGAGTTTCAGGGTTGAGGGTTGTAAGATCCCACACAGGTCCCCAGTGGATCCTTGGAAGCAGCCAGTTACAAAGAGGTTTTGTGTAGCTGTCACCTTGATGACCACTGCAATGGGATAGCCACTCCATGTGGAAGGTTCTGCTCCAGCGAATGGCATTGCTCAGTGACGGTGTCCTGGGGGATTACACTGTGCCTCGTTCATCTGGAGGAAAAGGCATCATGGATGACAAACTCTGGGTCTCCTGCACATCCTGAGGGGGGCCTCCAGCTGTGGCGTCTTCCTGTGGAGATGGTTCAGCAGCCACTGCAGGTTTCTGCTGCTCCTGGACTTGCTGGTGTATCTGATCCTCCTCGATTTCTCCAAGAGCTTGTTGGAGTGACAATAACTCCTGCTGTGTCTGGATCCAATGGTCATGCTTCCAATAAACCATCTGTCTGTAGGAATATGAATCATCAGCATTTACAACCGCTTTCAAACTACAATTTAGATCAGTCCTTCATTGAGTGGAGCTTGGAGGGTCATGGAATACCCCTATGTGGAACTTTCATACAGGGACCTCTATTCCAATAAATACAACAGACGCCAAGTTGCAGAACTAGCATAGGAGATTGTAAGTGCATTGTGCTCCCACTACCACTTTTATCTAAGAATGGCAGCATTGTAAATAAGAGCATGTTGGTGAATATTTACATTTCAAGGTGAGAGGAAGTCTGTCTATGCCTTTGGTCAGCCTGTGAGAGCTCGGATTGTGAATCATGGCCCACAGATGTGCTGGCCATCTGGAATTAATTCTGCTTCACAGAGATGACTGTCTTCAACCTGCAATGATCAATGACATGGTTCAAGTTTGGGTGTGACCAGGATTTTATCCCATGCAGTTAGGCACTGGAATGTTTCACATTCAGGTCACTGTGAATTCACGTGTCTCCAACTTCCATTGTGAATGCGCCTGATTAATACAATTGCCCCTTGAAGGTCCTCACATCTCTGACAAGTGGACTTGGGGGTGTTCTTGAAAAAGAAGCACTTACTCCACCCTACTCAGTATGATTGCAGCCATGTTTCATTTCCAGTGGCCATTTACAATTGAAGGCACTACAGATCATGCATGTCAGTCTTCCTGGCTCTCCCTATTGAGCCTGTCAGTACTGAGCTTCCAAACACTCCTACACAGCCCTTTGACTCACAATTTTGTCTCTCAACATGACCACCTGAACCCTGACCCTATAGCTTAGTCATGCTAAGCGTTCATGCTGCACTGACTCTTCCATTGGGGGGTGACCAGCGATGGCCTCTCCCACACTATCTCACGCCCTTCAATGCAGTATCATCTCTCCTTTACTTATACGTGGAAGTGCTCCCATTCACATTGCGTATCGCAGCACGCTGCTTCCAATCTTGATTTCCTTGTTGGTCCAACCACAGCAGTGTTCCCTGACAGCCCAGCCTTGACTTTCGTTGCGCTGACCCTAGGACTGACCGTGTCCGACTCCTTGACTGACTTGGACATACAGCAACAATGGACTGGACCTTGGACTGATCTGTGCACAGCTGCCCATCTGACAGAACACAATTCCCTGGGGATTGCTCGCACTGCACCTGCAGGACTGACTGTGGCCAATTGCCAGGAACAATAGTGACATAGAGCCCTGACTCTGCAGAAATAAAAACTGAATGTGTCTGTGTACCTGGACACTGGCCTTGAGTTAATGTCTAGGGCCCCTGACTGAAGGCTGCCTCCCTTGACTTGACTGAGTAATTCCCTTAGACTTGGTGACATGGTCGTTCGGCTGATATATGTGCAGCGAATTTGTCATGTCTGCTGCTGGCACATGGTGCAGGTGTGAGATTGATGTGGCATGGTGCCATCCAGCAACATGCCCAGCCCCTTGACTGATGACTGTTGACAAGCTGCCTGATTTATGTCTGTGCTAAAATGTGAGTCAAGCCAGAAGTACAGTGAGACTTTAAGGTCAGGATGAAGGGGGGACAGCACATAAAAAGCAAGGCACAGTAGTCAGGGATGTTGTGAGCATCCAAGCAATGTAAAGATTGTATCTTTTTAGTTTTCTGTACTTCTGTTTGCAGACTGAAAGAGACCTTTATAAATATGAACCAGTCATTGTGTGCCTTCTGCAAGCAAATATCTGGAGAAGAAAAGTTGTGAAACAGCATTCTAATTAATGAAATGATCACCTCAGTAAACCCTGGGAACAGCCGCCACTGAGCTGTCTTGTCAATCTTCCCTTCCACCAAAACACTCATTTCTTTTTCTCTGTCTGTGTCTATCTGTATGTATGTGTAAATAGGAGTTTTATCAATGGGTCCATGCTTATTTATCTATAATTACAAGCTATTTGTTTTCAAATAAATAATAACTCTTGTTAAGTACAGAAACTTTGTGTCAATCTGGGTCTAATGATAAGTAATTTGAGGAATTCTGTGAACATCTATAAATTTTTTAACTTTTGTGGTGATTCCTGAAAAAGAGGGACTTGATTTTCCACTGATTAACTACCTCACTGAGGTATACTAGTAGATGCAAAGTGAGTGTGAGCTAAGAAAGCAAGCCAGAATCCCTAAGATGCAACCTCGCACAAACCATGACCGTGAGACTGCTCCATGCACAAAATGTCCCGGCAGCCGCATGCTAACGAACTGAGCCAGTGCACTGGAAAGTGCAGAAAAATGTGTTGCTGGAAAAGCGCAGCAGGTCAGGCAGCATCCAAGGAACAGGAGAATCGACATTTCGGGCATAAGCCCCTCTTCAGGAATGAGGAGGGCGTGCCAAGCAGGCTAAGATAAAAGGTAGGGAGGAGGGACTTGGGGGAGGGGCGTTGGGAATGCAATAGGTGGAAGGAGGTTAAGGTGAGGGTGATAGGCCAGAGAGGGGGTGGGGGTGGAAAGATCAGGAAGAAGTTTGCAAGAAGATGTCCTATGAGAGACAGGATTAATGTTTTAAGCCCAGTGACAAATTCTGAAGAAGAGTCACGCTATACTTGAAATATTAACTCACTGTGTTTCTGCAGATGCTGCCAGAGCTGCTAAGTTTCTCCAGCACTTTCAGTTTTTGTTTCAGCTGGATACTGTCTGTCTCATAATGCACAAGGCATCACAATCACAAGATACTAGCGAGATGAACTGATTGCTTTCTCTTCCTTTCTCTGTCTCTTTCTCATCTTTTCATGTGGCTATTTAGAACATAGATCCCTGGAGGTTTAAGTGTCCTTCACTAAAGTGAGATTGATTCCCTTTACTTCCTTCTATAGTCATTTTTCATCTGTGAGCTAAACAAAAAAGACCCCCCCCTCACCCAACTATGGATGGGAACGATCCTCAGGTTAAGGTCTGGGCTCAACTATCTTCAGCTACTTCACTGAACCTCTTCCCTCAAATGTAAGATCAGTTGTAGAGATGTTTGCTGCTAAATGAATGGATGTTCAGCACCATTTGTGAGCAGGTTGGAGGCTGGGAATTCTTCAGCAAGTAAATCACCCCCTGACTTCCAAACATCTCATCACCAAAGCACAAGTCAAGAACGTGCTGAGATACACTCCATTAACTCACAGACTACAGCTCCAATGGCATTCAGGAGTGCTATGCCATCCAGCACAAACAGCTTGCTTGGCTGGCATGCCATCCACAACATTCACTCCCTTACTATTGGTGCACGGTGGCAAAAACCTGTACCGTGTACCGAATGCTGCATCTTGAGCAGTACTGCCAGGAAGAGTAAAGGCAGTATGTTCAGAGAATATCACCAACTGCATGTTCCTATCCACACCATCCTGACTCAGGATTACAGTAGTCCCTCCACACCCGTGGAGGATATGCTCCAAGACTTACCGTGGAAGCCCAAAACCGAGGATAGTAGCGAACCTATTTATTTAGATGCGAAATTTAACTCCCCGGCAGCCCCCTGGTCCCTGGTTCTGGAAAGTTCCATGTAAAGGGTTCCGGCTGTGATAAACTGCGGCTAACTGAAACCATGGAAACCGACTCCAGCGAAATGGCTGTTGCCCTGTATATCATTGTTCCTTCACTACCGGTGGGCAAGACTCCCTTTATTCTGGAATAGTGGTGCTGGAAGAGCACAGCAGTTCAGGCGCTCTTCCAGCACCACTAATCCAGAATCTGGTTTCCAGCATCTGCAGTCATTGTTTTTACCTCGTTTAAAACTCCCTTTATGTCAGCACTTTGGGTGTACTTACTCCATGGATTGCAGCAGTTCAACAAGGTGGCTTAGGGGCAATTAGAGATAGGTAATGCATGCTGGCCTTGTCTCATTGCTGATGCTCACCTGTCAAGAATGAACTTCTAAAAAGTTATTGCTTAATGTCCTTTGATGATTTGGATAGAACGACTTCATCGTAGGATTATCACACATCAAAATATTCAAGTTAACCCTATAATCCTGTAATGAATTAATATCTAATGAGGGAAAAAATTAATTAGCATCCTTTGTTTTGATGGAATGTACCGATATCACCAAATGATTGGGTTGAATAGAATACATGCATTTTTGTGTGATGCAGTAGATTTCCTGAAAGCTCTTTCATATTCCCATAATGGCCACACCCTGCAATGATTTAAGCCTGCGATGTTTATTTTTGAACTTTTTATTTCCTCAATTTTTGTCCTTCATCTCCTGAAGGTGATGACTCAAGTTTCGTGTTGAGTGTTGACTGCCACAATTGCAAGTCACCTCCTTTATCTCATCCAATAACAGTGTAAAAGAGATCGTGAGATGCACCATAGGGGCATTATTTGGTATCAAGCCAAATTGGTGATTTTAGGGCAAATCACAGAATTGTGGTACATATCGCTCCTTTGAGTATTTCTGAAGTACCTCCATGAAGGCTGGCATCCCGTCACCAAGTCACTCTTTATTTGCACGTGCATATTACATGACACTGACCCAACTAGCAGAGTCAGCTCCTGGAGTGAGCAGAACCCATGACCCTCCTGTTTATATCTGTCAGCCAGGGCTCCCTGATTGGACCTCATTAACAGCTCCAATCAGGGAACTCATGAAGTCCACCTGGCTGACCTCATTCCAATCACTACAATTATGACTTACCACCTTTCATCTGCCTTGTTCCCATGTCCTTGCACACTGTTCCTAGCTCATTAATCTTCCGATTGCCCTTTTCAATACCTCAATTCAATTTGCACTCACAAGCAGTACATTCAAGACCCAACCAATGAGCTAGGTGAAAAGTTTCTTTGCTCAAGGCACCTTTGCCACGTTTACAAATCATTGTAGATTTCTGTTCTCAATTTTTGTGTGAGTGGAACAGTCCCTCCCAATCTATTGAGTCCTCTCACGATTTTAAAATCATCTATCAGATCTATTCTGAGCCTTCTTCTCTTCAAGGAGAACAGTCCCAACCGCTCCAATCTATCCTCAAAGCTGAGGTTTCTCATTCCTGGAACCATTTTTGCAATACCATCATGTCTTTCTTATAGAATGGCACTAATTCGAACAGTGTCCTGTATAACGTGCTGCTCGTGCACTCTATAGCTCAGTTAATAAGGCCCAAGATATGAAGCACTTTATAAATTTCTGTTTCCATCTGCCCTGCCACCTTCACAGATGCACCAGGTTCCTCTGCTCCTTCATCCCCTTAAGCATTGTACTCTTTATTTTAAATTGCCTGTTGATGATATTCCTACCAAAATGCCTTACATTTACCTACATTTCCCTTCATTGAATTTCATTTGCCCATCGATTGGCCAATTCACCATCATTGCTATGCCCTTCTGGAGTTCTACAATGTTTTTCTCACAATGCTTCTAAGTTTTGTTCCATTACATTTTTCCTCTCTAAACATAACAGAGTGATCTGGTAAAAGGACTAGAGACATAGATTCATAGAGTTATACAGCATGGAAACAGACCCTTTGGTCCAACTTGGTCAGGCTGACCAGCTTTCCCAAAATAAATTAGTCCCATTTGCCTGCATTTGGCCTGTATCCCTCTAAGGAGAAAGTAAGGACTGTAGACTGTAAGAAAGTAGATGCTAAAGAATCAGAGTTGAAAAGGGTGGTGCTGGAAAAGTACAGCAGGCCAGTCAGCATCCGAGGAGCAGGAGAATTGATGTCTTGGGCAGACACCCTTCATTCATTCCTGATGAAGGAAGGGCTCATGCCTGAAAAGTCAACTCTCTGGTCCTTGGAGCTGACTGGCCTGATGTGCGTTTCCAGCGTCACTCTATTCGATCATCATATCCCACTAGACTTATTCATGTACCCATCCAAATGTCTTTTAAATGTTGTAACTGTACCCCCCCCTCTACCACTTCCTCTGGCAGTTCTTTCCACAGACACACCACCCTCTGTGTGAAAAGGTTTCCCCTCAGGTCTCTTATAAATCTTTCCCCTCTCACCTTAAACCTACACCCTCTAGTTTTGAAATCCCCTACCCTGGGGAAAAGACGTATGTTATTCACCATATCTATTCCTCCCATGATTAGAGTCAACTGTGTGGTGCTGGAAAAGCACAGCAGGTCAGGCAGCACCCGAGGAGCAGGAAAGTCATTATGATGAAGGGCTTTTGCCCGAAATGTTGATATTCCCACTCATCAGATGCTGCCTGACCTGCTATTCTTTTCCAGCACCACATTCTTGATTTTAAACTCCAGTATCAGCAGTACTCACTTTCGCCTAGAGGTTCTGGAGACACCTAGGGTAAAAGGCAGTAAAGAATTTGAAGAGAAGGATAAGAATTTTAAAATAAGGTGTTGCTTAACATAGAGCTCTGCTTTCTATAATATCCCCATTTTGATGAAAGCTTGTTAACCTGAAAAATTAAGTCTGGTTTTCCACACTATTGAGTGTTTCCACCATTTTCTGTTTTTGTGAAACTAATAAAATAGTTTGATATAGTATGGCTCGGAGCTCATGCAAAAAGTGCAGGGATATAGGGAAAAGAACAGGAGATTGGAATTGGGTCAGAGAGCTAGTCCCATCTTGATGGGTTTCTTGTGTTATTAGCAATTCTGTAACTCTGTGTTGAAGCAAGACTTCTTCTATGCTATAATTCTAAGCCCCGAAACTCTAATGTCAAAGTTATTTCTGAAAGAAAATGTGTATTTTTATAATTTTGGATTGAGGTTTAGGATTCTTCATCTTCCTATTGAGTCTTTTTGGTGTTTTTCCATTCCATTTTTTTGTGGCCAGATTCTTTACAATTGAATTAGTGACAAGTTTCCTGGCTATGGTGATTGATGGCTGTATTTGGTGATTTAACCCATAGGCTGAAGTGACATAGTATCCAATCTGTCAAACCATCATGTCCCTGAGTTAACTGCAGCTGAATCATTTGGGCTTTTGCTAGCCAAGACTGCAGTACTCAGTCTGTGTAGGGATGAGGTTGTAGAAGCATTCTGCATCCCTTTCATCAGAAGAATGTGAGTGATCACTAATCTCCTCAAGAGGATTCTGAGTGGCCACATATCATAGAAAGCATCCTACCTGGATGCATCACTGCGTGGTTTGGCAGCTGTTCTTCTTAATACCACAAGAGACTGCAGAGAGTTGTGAACACAGCCTAGCCCATTACGCCAGCCAGCCTTCCATCTATTGACTCCATCTACACTGCCTCGGGAAAACTACCAACAGAATCAAAGACCCTTCCCAGCCTGGTTATACTCTCTTGCACCCTCTTCCTTCGGGTCGAAGATATAACATTTTGAATTCACTTATAATTAGATTCAAGAATAGCTTCTTCCCCACAGTTATCAGACT
The DNA here is from genome assembly GCF_047496795.1 of Chiloscyllium punctatum. Classification (NCBI taxonomy): domain Eukaryota; kingdom Metazoa; phylum Chordata; class Chondrichthyes; order Orectolobiformes; family Hemiscylliidae; genus Chiloscyllium; species Chiloscyllium punctatum. Next base: position 83,662,590 of record NC_092757.1, on the reverse strand, counting down.
TTTGAACAATCTTTCAAATGTTAATAGTGATTCTCTCTCTACACCTTCTCTGCTGCTGTTACGCTACATTCTGCATTCTGTTTTGTCTTCCTGATGCATTTTGTATGGTACGGTTTGCCTGTATAGCATGCAAAACAACACTTTTCACTGTATCTTGGTACATGTGACAATGTACAGGACTGGTATGTGTCCCAGAGAAAAAAATTAGGACTGCAGATGCTGCAATCAGAGTCGAGAGTGGGGTGCTGGAAAAGCACAGCCGGCCAGGCAACATCTGAGGATCAGGAGAATCGACGTTTCGAGCATAACCTCTTCATCAGGAATGAGGCTTGTGGGCTAAGGGGGCCGAGAGATCAATGGGAGGGGGGGGGGGGTGAAGAAATGAGTGCAAGGGAATTAAACCTAATAAAAATACAGAAAATATAGCATCATAAACAGTGAGTGTGTTCAGGTTCTTGTATGTTTTTATTTCATAATCTTATATCTGCCCTGAATTGCATCAGGAGTGAATTATGGGGTATTTCACTTTGAAAAAATATAACACAACCAGCACCTGTCAGTGTTCCAAACAATCTGAAAAGAAACAAAAGTGAAATTTGTCTTCCTCACTGATGTGCAAGGATTATCTAAAGTCATGTGTATCACCAAAAATGTCCCCTCGGCAATCTCTCGACACAATGATATCTGTATTTCATAATATTTATTAAGCAAACAGTAGGCAGTGCCACCTTTAGTATGACATGATTTGACGGGAACAAACGTCCAAGTATTTTCTCTGCCCATCTCAAAAGATTACATTTGTTTTCAGATTGTTATATTTTTTTTTTTTTTTTTTTTTTTATTTAACCCCCACACTACCGCCTAAGTGCGGTAGTGCTTATTTTTATTCCCCAGCACCCATGGTGTGTGTGTGCAGGTGTGAGACACAGTGAAAAGACACAAAGTGCACGAATCTTTATTCAATTTCCACCACCAGGAAGATAGGAAAGACACCCAAGTGGCCAGTGACAAGCACTGCCCTTCAAACCACAGGGCAATGCTGTGTGATCAAAACAGTGAGGGGGAGGGTAGGGATCAAATCAAAATAGAGTTGGAGGGAGAAATGATGCACTCCACTCCCTGCGGCGCCCACCTCTCCCTGAACGACTCCAGGGTGTCGGTGGACACCGCGTGCTCCTTCTCCAAGGACACCCGGGCTCTAACGTAACCCCGGAAGAGGGGCAGGCAGTCGGCCCTAACGACCCCCTCCACGGCCCGCTGCCTGGACCTGTTAATGGCCAGTTTGGCAAGGCCCAGGAGCAGACCCACGAGGAGGTCCTCGGACCTGCCCTCCCTCCTCCGTACCGGGTGCCCGAAGATCAGGAGCGTGGGACTGAAGTGCAGCCAGAAACAGAGGAGAAGGTTTTTAAGAAAATCAAAAAGGGAGTGCAAACGCCCACACCCAATATATACATGGTCCACGGACTCCACAGCGCCACAGAACAAGCAGTTGGGCTGGGAGTCCGTGAACCACCGCAATCTGCGGTTGCAGGTTCAGATTGTTATATAAGATAATTAGTAATTATTTAAGCTGAAGTCAAATTTGCATTTGAAAAGAAAATATCTGGGTCAGATAGCTTTAGGTGTTTCCTGCAAAGATTTTGTTTACTCATTGTGCAATTGTCATGGAAATTCTAGAAATTATTTACATATTTTATTCCTTTCACACAGCTTTTGATTGGCAGCAGATAAGGTGTTGAATGTTATGTGTAACATTACGCACATGCTGAACGAAAGGGCATAGTCATTCCACCTATTATTAACTACCCTAAGATTCTGAGTGGCTTCCAGGACATTTATTTGGCCTCTCAATTTTGGTTCGGTCGTCATTTGATGTCGATACAGAGTCAAGTGAATTTTAAACAGAAACAAAATCAATTAGGAACTAATGAATACAGAAATAAGAGAAATCGACTGTGTGGCTGGAGAAATGGTGCAGGAAGCAGGGTTTTAGATTTCCAGGACATTTAATTTTGTTCTCAGGGAGCTGCAACATCCAGATTATATTGGTTTGCTCCTGCAGCAGATCCAATGGTTTTCTTCCTGGAGGAGATCATGTCAGTTTCAATTCCATAATTCCAATGGTAGGATTCTGCACTCACATTCTCCAAATTAAAAGCTCTCTGTCAAAAGGGATACTCTGATATACTTGTCATGAGAAAGTGTACAATTAGGCATTGTATAAAAAAAAGGGTGACCAATCTGGTCACAATGGCAAAACAATTATTATCTGAACATCAATTATCTGAATTTTGGATTATTCGAACACGATCTCAAGGTCCCATAAAACCGTTACCCATTATCCGAACAATCTGCTATCTGAACTCTCAGTTATCTGAACAAAATACTCCCCGGCAATCTTGTTCGGATAATCGAGGTTGTTCTGTAATTGTATGACTGTGAGTTGTAAGCTCTGCATATAGCTCACTGCTAATGAAGGTAACTCTACATGAGGGCTAAATATTTTGATCAGTGGCATGTGGTCTATTAGGAGACTAAATTCCAGACTGTATGGGTATTGCTGGAGAAAGTGAGGACTGCAGATGCTGGAGATCAGAGCTGAAAATGCGTTGCTGGAAAAGCGCAGCAGGTCAGGCAGCAACCAAGGAGCAGGAGAATCGACGTCTCGGGCATAAGCCCTTCTACAGGGCTGATGTCATCTAATACCAAAAATTATTCCTGGATCTTCTTTCTCAATGTGTACATAATTCATTTCTGCTTTGTTTAAAAACTCCTGATGCAAAAGCCTTCTCTTCACTACTGTATGAAGAAATGTATGTGAAATGACTACTCCACCTCCGTATGATATTACTTTGACTGCTTTTGCAATGGGAACTTCGTGTCAAACTGGGTCAGGATTTTCAATATAAGTAAAGTCTCTTTGGTTTCTAAGGTCTCCGACACTAATCTTTCAATTTCCAGTTCTTGTTTTGGCATAATGAATTGTGCAATGGCTTGAGAACAGTTGCAAGATTTGGGACAAATAGTCATTTACAAATTTACGGTGATAGCTTTTAGTTTTGATGGTGATTTGTATTGTCACTTTTGCCCAAGTGACATGGCCTAAATCCTCATTGAAAACAATAACATGTTCCTTTAGAATTTGAGATAGCTCAGTTCCAAAACCTGACAAGTGATTTATTTAAGCCCAGTTGATTTTCTCCAACCATATTTTTGCAAAGCTTTCTTTGACAACGTATAAGGACAAATCTTCAGACTGAACATGCACATTGATATAACTCCTTAAAGGCACCATTTCACTTGTGCACATTCTTAGTACAATGGTAGAGTTTGCACATTCTCCCTGTGTCTGTGTAGGTTTCCTCCAGGTCTCTGGTTTCCTTCCACAGTCTAAAGATGTGTAGGTTAGATGAATTGGCCAATAGGAAATGTAGGGATAGGATCTGGGCATGGGTCTAGGTGAGAGGGTCAGTGTGGACTTGATGGGCAGAATGGCCTGTTACTGCACTGTAGTGATTCTATCATTCAATGCTTCTAATGCACACTTTCAGGTACCAATGAATCCACTGCTCTGGTGTGCCCTCCATTCTAACTGGTCTCCCATTCAGTGAAAGAGTGACTCAGTATCAGTGTTGCCAACAATGTCAAATGTGTTTGAGAACAGCTCCTCTTTGGATTGTGGGTGTAGATTTTCTTCCTACTCTTCGGTTTCTGTACTTTTACAGTATTTTGTTCATGTTTTTTCCTCAAACATGCCTACTCAATGTGCAATTTTGCCGCAGTTTCTACATACAGCTTCTTTATGCCCAGCAATTTGCTGCTATGGGAACTGTTTGGCAATTGGAGTCTCTCGGCTGCCATTTTGTGACCCCTCATGCTTGAGTTTAGCTCTTGATCTCCCTTGGCTGTGAGTCCAATAGAGACAATTTCCAGTGCTTTATTTAAGCCTTGATTCCCGGCCATCCAGAAAGTCTCCTTGACTGCTTCACACCTTAAAATTACTTGTACTTCAGCCAGGAACTAGCTAAGATTGGTATTTCTATTCTGGCTGCCTCATGAACAGCCTGTTAGTTGCCAGGGAGAGCCAGCTACAGGACACTCAGGATCTACCTTCCATTGTTTGTCCAGCAGCAATGGTGAAGTGACAGGGTGATGTGGGACTCCAGCCGCCCCATTCCTCATGAGGGGACAGGACAGTGCCAGTAAACACCCAGCTGGAGGAGAAACTGCACACAGTCCTCAGGGCACTCCAGTGTTATATTGGTTCTGCACCTCCATCCTGCACCTCAGCCTTTTGGGAGTTCACATTGATAAGGGTGCACTGGCCTCCTGCATGGACACACTCAGCCCAATAGACACCTTCTGGGGTCACCAGCCAAAGCTTCAAGAAGCCAACAGATTCTGCTGGAGGGCAGGCTCCTTGCCCCCTAGCTGTAGAACCTGGAACTGCACTGAGACATTTTTGGGAGGGAAAGAAAAAGTGAAAGTCTCTTGAGGACACACTGGTGACATCTCGCAGTATACAAAGTCTCACGTTTGTTAAAACATCCTGACTGTGCCACTAAATGCATTGCTTCAGTCTCTATCCAGTCCCCTGCTGTAACTGTTGTATTATACAGTGAGACATCCTGTTCTGTACAGGTATATGTGTGAGATTGACATAGCAATGTGGAGTACAGAAAAGGTATACACTAAGGACTGCTTACCATCCAGACAACTGCCTGACTCTATGACTGTGCTAACATGCATAGAAACATAGACACTACGAATAGGAGTAGGCCATTTGGCCCTTCTCCACCATTCAATCTGATCATGGCTGACCTGTTATCTCACTGCAAGGTAAGGCAAGGCAAAGACGTTCTGAGCTAAAAGAGTGAATGTGGAGAGACTGGGTGAACAGCCCTGGGAGGCAGCCTGGAACGGTGTGGGGCCCGGGTGCCTGTCCCTGTGCACAAAGTGTCCTTGCAGCAGCATTGCAATGTTAATTACTGGTATGTCCTGAGGTGCAGAGTTCAAGTGCATAGCAACCTCCAAGTAGATTAGAAAGGTGCCCTGAGAGTTCTGAGAGCCTGGCAAGTGCCAGATACCAGTGTCTGTGGGTGAGGAGTGTGTGTGGCTGGTGTCATGGAGCATGCTCTGAGATGTTGTTGCTGGCGGGGAGCTGGAGTCACTAGGGGTAACCATTCACATTGGGAATTGTCAGTTCCTGGTTCCCTTGCAGCAGATGGGTGGAATAGGAAGCTGGATGTTAATGAGGCTGTCAAAAAGCATTGCTCACTGTTAATAGCTATGTTGCCTCTGCCTAGTGGAAATCTCATCCCAATTCCAGAAATCTAGTTAGAAAATGCAGTGAGTTGGTCTAAGAGATTGAGATAGGCCTCTCTGGATTCTTCCAGAAATCTCCCCATAGTCCAGTTGTTCAGGACCTCTGTAAGATTCCGCATTGACTGATTGAAATATTTGACAAGGTGATGGAGCACATTGATCAAGGTAGTGCAGTAGATACTCTAAATGCACTTGTGGAAGACATTTGACAAAGTGCCACTCTAATAAGGAAAATGAAAATCCATCGGATTTAGGACTCAATGATGGAAAGCACAAGGTTGTGATGTATGCATCTTTGTCAGATTGGGAGGTGGGTCCGTTTTGAGGCTGTTATTCTTTCTATTTCTTTTTAGGAAACAACTTACACATGAGTGGAAGGAGCAGCGTGGTAGTGTGGACAGTGCTGAGGATCGAGGTAGACTTTAGGAAGATTACGGACAGGAGGGTGAACTGGGCAGAAGTGTTGCAACTGGTACTCAGTGTGGTGAAGTGTGAAGTGATGCTATTTGTGAGGACCCATTACGGCAAGATAAGATAAAATAAATGACCAAATTTTTAAAAAAGTATAAACAAGCAGAAAAATCTTGGTGTCTTTATGGGGAAAAAAAATATTAAAACTGACAGAATAAGTTGACAAGGTGTAGTTGAAAAAAGACAGCTTGTTTGGTTTATATATAAAGGCTTAGAATATGAAGCACTCTGAACCAAAACAGGGGAAAAAAGCTGATGAGCGCAGCAGCATAAGAAGGAGTGCAGTAGCTCTAGCAGATCATCAACCACATACAGATGTGACCCCTATGACCAGGACTGTAACTCCAGGATCAGTCTCTTCAGTCACAAGCAACGTTGCTTCAGGGACACAGAAAACTAGAACCAACAAGGATGCAACCCATGGTCAGCCCTGACTGAAAGACATTCAAAATATAAAGACAAGGGGATTTAGCTGGAGTCTTGTTTATCACTGGTTTGCACTCGCCTGAAATGGTGTAGACAGTTCTGGACACCATCATTCAGGAATGATCCAAAGGCTTTTTAAAGAGCAGAAAGAATCAGGGATGAAGGACTTTACTTTTGAGAAGTTGGAAAAGTTCAGGTTGTGTTCCTTGGAAAAGGAAAGCTCCATAAAGGATGTTAACTAAGGTTTACAGGCTGATGAGCTACTTTGATGGGGTTTAGACAACCCTTCCTTCTGGTGCTTGGGTCAAGAACTAAAGATAATAGATTTGTCAGAGAAAGTTGCAGGGGATTAGAATGTCATGTTTGTGAAGTAGTAGACTCTAAATGATTTTAAGAGAGGGTTAGGGAGGTACCTGAGGATGAGACATGATCAGGATCATGGACAAACTGCGTCAAAGTGGGTTCAACCATGCTGCTCTTTCTAAGAGCCTTATTGCGTCAAATGGATGCTGCAAATGTCCATGATTCTATACATGTTCACTTCTAGCCCAGCATGAGTCAGGTAGATCCTGGTTGGCCAAGGTGCGATTTCAATGAGAAGAGAATAGTACGGGTTCCCCAGAGAGCTATTATGAGGGTTATGGAACCAAATGTAATTAAAATAAACAACCAGAGTATAACAACCTGGTTTTGGGAACTTGTTTTTCAACTGACATAATATCTGGACTGAATGGCTTCGGGTGTGGGTTGTTTAGTTTGATACGAGCTAATGCTATCAGTTTTTGTTTGTGTACCAAATGATCTGATTAAAAGTGATTGTATGATTTGCATCACGAACTGATGTGCGAGGATCATATATAGCTGCATGTATCCCAAAATGTGTCACCTTAAAAATCTCTCCGTGCAATGATATCTCATTTATAATATTTACTAAGCTTACAGCATTTAATCATAAGAGTTGCAGAATATGTTTTGTTTATTAAACCTGTTCTGAAATTCTCATGATTAAATGCTCATGCAATACTCTGTTTGTGGTATTTGACTGCAGGGTGAGGAGTTAAGGTCCTAAATATTGTTTTTAATATGACTTGACCTCAACTAATCTTCTGGGGACTTGGATTCAAATCCTGCCACAAATGTTGGAATTTGAATTCAATAAAAAATATCTGGAATTAAAAATCTACCGATCATGAAACCATCTTGCTCAATAATGTCCTTCAGAGAAGGAAATCTGCCAACCTCACCTAGTCTGGCCTACATGTGACTCCAAACTCACAGCAATGTGGTTGACTCTCAATTGTCCTCTGAAATAGCCTAGCAAGCCATTCAGTTGTACCAATCACTACAAAGTCTCAACAAAAAATAAAACCAGACATATGTTAGGGCCCGGGTGTCCTTGGAGAAGGAGCACGCGATGTCCACCAACACCCTGGAGTTGTTCAGGGAGAGGTGGGCGCCACAGGGAGTGGAGTGCATTATTTCCCCCCCCCCAACTCTATTTTGATTTAGTCCCTGCCCTCCCCTTCACTGTTTTGATCACACAGCATTGCCCTTTGATGTGAAGGGCACTGCTTGTCACTGGGCACTCAGGTGTTTTCCTATCTTCCTGGTGGTGGGAATTGAATAAAGATTCGTACACCTTGTGTCTGTCACTGTGTCTCACACCTGCACACACACACGTGGGTGCTGGGGAAAAAGTAAGCACTACCACAGTTAGGCGGTAATGTGGGGGTTATATTAAAAAAAGAATAAATAAATAAATAAATAGGAAGGTAAGGGCACTGTTTGTCACTGGCCACTCGGGTGTTTTCCTTTCGAGAGCTGGATCAGCGTGAGTGTGTGCATGTGAAGAAAAAAAAATAAAAATAAAAAAACCAAACAGACCACCTGACATTAACCTAGGCACAGAAAAGGCAACAGCAGAAACAGCCATGTTGACCCTGCAAAGTCCTACATCCTAACATGGAGGGGCGAGTGCCAAAATTGGGAGAGCTGCCTCAAAGATGGGTCAAGCAACAGCCTAACATAGTCATACTCACGGAATCATTCCCTACAGACACTAACCCAGACACCACCATCACCATCCTTGGATATGTCCAAGGTAGGACAACCCAGCAGATGTGGTGGCACAGTGGGATACAGTTGTGAAGGGAGTTGCCCTGGGATCCCTCAACATTGATTTCAGACTCCATAAAGTCTCGTGGCTTCAAGATTAAACATGGGGAAGGAAACCTCCTGCTGATTATCATGTATTGTCCCCCCACAGTTGATGAATCAGTACTCCTCCATGTTGAACAACACTTGGAGGTAGCAGTGAGGGTGGCATGGCTCTAAAATGTACTGTGGGTGGGGGATTTCAGTGTCCGCTGTCAAGTGTGGCTCGGCAGCAGCACTAAGGATCGAGCTGGTCAGGTCCTAAAGGACATAACTGCTAGACTGGGTCTGCGGCAGGTGGTGAGGGAACCAATAGGAGGGAAAAACATTCTTGAATGAATGAATGAATGAATGGTTTTATTATCATGTGTATTTTACAGTGAATAATGCAGTAAAATACTGGGAAAGGCTTCCACTGTTGACAAGATTCTGACGCCACATTTAATATTTTAAGAATAATTTAAAAAAAGAGAATCCATAACCATTCTGCCACCACTTCACTGGCATCAGCACCAGACACAACCAATATCAAAGACATTGTTCTTCAGGCACCATTTTTGACGCTGGGCCTACCTCGCTAGTGTAGCTTCCACTGATGTAGCAGCTGATACTGGGTCCCATCCTCGGCCTCTCCTTGATGCCTCTGTCAGAGTCACACTCCGGGCTCACCAACCCACTTTACCACCGTCTGCTGGAGTCCCGCTCCGGGCTCACCAACCGCCTCACCACCGTCTGCTGGAGTCACACTCCGGGCTCACCAACCCACTTTACCACCGTCTGCTGGAGTCCCGCTCCGGGCTCACCAACCCACTTTACCACCGTCTGCTGGAGTCCCGCTCCGGGCTCACCAACCCACTTTACCACCGTCTGCTGGAGTCACACTCCGGGCTCACCAACCGCCTCACCACCGTCTGCTGGAGTCCCGCTCCGGGCTCACCAACCCACTTTACCACCGTCTGCTGGAGTCACACTCCGGGCTCACCAACCGCCTCACCACCGTCTGCTGGAGTCCCACTCCAGGCTCACCAACCGCCTCACCACCGTCTGCTGGAGTCACACTCCTGGCTCACCAACTGCCTCACCACCGTCTGCTGGAGACCTGCTCCAAGCTCACCAACCGCCTCACCACCGTCTGCTGGAGTCCCGATCCGGGTTTACCACCTGCCTCACCACCGTCTGCTGGAGCCACGTTCCAGGCACACTAATCGCCTCACCACCGTCTGCTGGAGCCCCACTACGGGCTCACCAAACACCTCACCACTATCTGCTGGTGTCCCGCTCAGGGCTCACCAACCGCCTCACCACCGTCTGCTGGGGTCCTGCACTGGGCTCACCAACCGCCTCACCACTGTCTGCTGGGGTCCCGCTCCGGGCTCACCAACCGCCTCACCACCGTCTGCTGGAGCCACGTTCCCAGCTCACCAACCGCCTCACCACAGTCTGCTGGAGCCACATACCCGGCTCACCAACCGCCTCACCATCATCTGCTGAAGCCACATTCCCGGCTCACCCACTACCTCACCACTGTCTGCTGAAGCCACGTTCCGGGCTCACCAACCACCTCACCACCATCTGCTAGAGTCCCACTCCGGGCTCACCAACCACTTCACCACCATCTGCTGGAGTCATACTCCCGGCTCACCAACCACTTCACCACCATCTGCTGGAGTAATACTCCCGGCTCACCAACCACCTCACCACCATCTGCTGGAGCCATGTTCCAGCCTCACCAACCGCTTCACCACCTTCTGCTGGAGTCACGTTCCGAGCTTGCCAACCACCTCACCACTGTCTGCTGGAGCCACGTTCCAGACTCACCAACCGCCTCTTCACCGTCTGCTGGAGCCAAGTTCCGGGCTCACCAACCACCTCACCATCGTCTGCTGGAGTCCTGCTCCGGACTCACCAACCACCTCACCACCATCTGCTGGAATCATGTTCCCGGCTCACCAACCACCTCACCACCATCTGCTGGAGCCACGTTCCGGGCTCACCAACCACCTCGTCACCATCTGCTGGAGCCATGTTCCGGGCTCACCAACCACCTCACCACCGTCTGCTGGAGCCACGTTCCGGGCTCACCAACCACCTCACCATCGTCTGCTGGAGTCCTGCTCCGGACTCACCAACCACCTCACCATCATCTGCTGGAGTCCTGCTCCGGGCTCACCAACCGCCTCACCACCATCTGCTGGAATCATGTTCCCGGCTCACCAACCACCTCACCACCATCTGCTGGAGCCACGTTCCGGGCTCACCAACCGCCTCACCACCATCTGCTGGAGTCACGTTCCCGGCTCACCAAACACCTCACCACTGTCTGCTGGAGCCACGTTCCGGACTCACCAACCACCTCACCACCGTCTGCTGGAGTCATGTTCCCGGCTCACCAACCACCTCACCACCGTCTGCTGGAGCCAAGTTCCGGGCTCACCAACTGCCTCACCACCGTCTGCTGAAGCCACATTCCCGGCTCACCAACCGCCTTACCACCTTCTGCTGGAGTCACGTTCTGAGCTTGCCAACCACCTCACCACTGTCTGCTGGAGCCATGTTCCTGGCTCACCAACCACCTCACCACCGTCTGCTGGAGCCATCTTCCGGGCTCACTAACCACCTCACCGCCATCTGCTGGAGTCCCGTTCTGGGCTCACCAACCGCCTCACCACCATCTGCTGGAGTCACGTTCCCGGCTCACCAAACACCTCACCACTGTCTGCTGGAGCCACGGTCCGGACTCACCAACCACCTCACCACTGTCTGCTGGACTCACGTTCTGGGCTCACAACCACCTCACCACCGTCTGCTGGAGCCATGTTCCGGGCTCATCAACGACCTCACCACTGTCTGCTGGAGTCCTGCTCCAGGCTCACCAACCACCTCACCATCGTCTGCTGGAGCCACATTCCAGGCTCATCAACCGCCTCACCACCATCTGCTGGAGTCATACACCCGGCTCACCAACCACCTCCCCACCGTCTGCTGGAGCCACGTTCCGGGCTCACCAACCGCCTCTTCACCGTCTGCTGGAGCCAAGTTCCAGGCTCACCAACCACCTCACCACCATCTACTGGAGCCATCTTCCGGACTCACTAACCACCACACCGCCGTCTGCTGGAGTCCCGTTCCAGGCTCACCAACCACCTCGCCACCGTCTGCTGGAGCCATGTTCCGGGCTCACCAACCACCTCACCACCGTCTGCTGGAGCCACGTTCCGGGCTCACCAACCACCTCACCATCGTCTGCTGGAGTCCTGCTCCGGACTCACCAACCACCTCACCACCGTCTGCTGGAGCCACGTTCCGGGCTCACCAACCACCTCACCATCGTCTGCTGGAGTCCCGTTCCAGGCTCACCAACCACCTCGCCACCGTCTGCTGGAGCCATCTTCCGGGCTCACTAACCACCTCACCGCCATCTGCTGGAGTCCCGTTCTGGGCTCACCAACCGCCTCACCACCATCTGCTGGAGTCACGTTCCCGGCTCACCAAACACCTCACCACTGTCTGCTGGAGCCACGTTCCGGACTCACCAACCACCTCACCACTGTCTGCTGGAGTCACGTTCTGGGCTCACAACCACCTCACTACCGTCTGCTGGAGCCATGTTCCGGGCTCATCAACCACCTCACCACCGTCTGCTGGAGTCATACACCCGGCTCACCAACCACCTCCCCACCGTCTGCTGGAGCCACGTTCCGGGCTCACCAACCGCCTCTTCACCGTCTGCTGGAGCCAGGTTCCAGGCTCACCAACCACCTCACCACTGTCTGCTGGAGCCACGTTCCGGACTCACCAACCACCTCACCACCATCTGCTGGAGTCACGTTCCCGGCTCACCAAACACCTCACCACTGTCTGCTGGAGCCACGTTCCGGACTCACCAACCACCTCACCACTGTCTGCTGGAGTCACGTTCTGGGCTCACAAACACCTCACCACCGTCTGCTGGAGCCATGTTCCGGGCTCATCAACGACCTCACCACTGTCTGCTGGAGTCCTGCTCCAGGCTCACCAACCACCTCACCACTGTCTGCTGGAGTCCTGCTCCAGGCTCACCAACCACCTCACCATCGTCTGCTGGAGCCACATTCCAGGCTCATCAACCGCCTCACCACCATCTGCTGGAGTCATACACCCGGCTCACCAACCACCTCCCCACCGTCTGCTGGAGCCAAGTTCCAGGCTCACCAACCACCTCACCACCATCTACTGGAGCCATCTTCCGGACTCACTAACCACCACACCGCTGTCTGCTGGAGTCCCGTTCCAGGCTCACCAACCACCTCGCCACCGTCTGCTGGAGCCATGTTCCGGGCTCACCAACCACCTCACCACCGTCTGCTGGAGCCACGTTCCGGGCTCACCAACCACCTCACCATCGTCTGCTGGAGTCCTGCTCCGGACTCACCAACCACCTCACCATCATCTGCTGGAATCATGTTCCTGGCTCACCAACCACCTCACCACCATCTGCTGGAATCATGTTCCTGGCTCACCAACCACCTCACCACCATCTGCTGGAGCCACGTTCCGGGCTCACCAACCGCCTCACCACCATCTGCTGGAGTCACGTTCCCGACTCACCAAACACCTCACCACTGTCTGCTGGAGCCACGTTCCGGACTCACCAACCACCTCACCACTGTCTGCTGGAGTCACGTTCTGGGCTCACAACCACCTCACCACCGTCTGCTGGAGCCATGTTCCGGGCTCATCAACCACCTCACCACTGTCTGCTGGAGTCCTGCTCCAGGCTCACCAACCACCTCACCATCGTCTGCTGGAGCCACATTCCAGGCTCATCAACCACCTCACCACCATCTGCTGGAGTCATACACCCGGCTCACCAACCACCTCCCCACCGTCTGCTGGAGCCACGTTCCGGGCTCACCAACCACCTCACCACCATCTGCTGGAGCCATGTTCCAGCCTCACCAACCGCTTCACCACCGTCTGCTGGAGTCATGTTCCCGGCTCACCAACCACCTCACCACCGTCTGCTGGAGCCATCTTCCGGGCTCACTAACCACCTCACCATCGTCTGCTGGAGCCAAGTTCCGGGCTCACCAACCGCCTCACCACCATCTGCTGGAGTCACGTTCCCGGCTCACCAAACACCTCACCACTGTCTGCTGGAGCCACGTTCCGGACTCACCAACCACCTCACCACTGTCTGCTGGAGACCTGCTCCGGGCTCACCAACCGCCTCACCACCGTCTGCTGGAGCCATGTTCCGGGCTCATCAACGACCTCACCACTGTCTGCTGGAGTCCTGCTCCAGGCTCACCAACCACCTCACCATCGTCTGCTGGAGCCACATTCCAGGCTCATCAACCGCCTCACCACCATCTGCTGGAGTCATACACCCGGCTCACCAACCACCTCCCCACCGTCTGCTGGAGCCACATTCCAGGCTTATCAACCGCCTCACCACCGTCTGCTGGAGCCACGTTCTGGGCTTACCAACCACCTCACCATCATCTGCTGAAGCCACATTCCCGGCTCACCCACTACCTCACCACTGTCTGCTGAAGCCACGTTCCGGGCTCACCAACCACCTCACCACCATCTGCTGGAGTCCCACTCCGGGCTCACCAACCACTTCACCACCATCTGCTGGAGTCATACTCCCGGCTCACCAACCACCTCACCACCATCTGCTGGAGCCATGTTCCAGCCTCACCAACCGCTTCACCACCTTCTGCTGGAGTCACGTTCCGAGCTTGCCAACCACCTCACCACTGTCTGCTGGAGCCATGTTCCTGGCTCACCAACCACCTCACCACCGTCTGCTGGAGCCACGTTCCGGACTCACCAACCACCTCACCACCGTCTGCTGGGGCCACGTTCCTGGCTCACCAACTGCCTCACCACCATCTGCAGGAGCCACGTTCCGGGTTCACTAACCACCTCACCACCATCTGCTGGAACCATGTTCTGGGCTCATCAACCACCTCACCATAGTCTGCTGGAGTCCTGCTCCGGACTCACCAACCACCTCACCACTGTCTGCTGGAGTCACGTTCCCGGCTCACCAACTGCCTCATCACCATCTGCTAGTGCCACGTGCCGGGCTCACCAACCACCTCACCACTGTCTGCTGGAGCCACGTTCCGGGCTCACCAACCACCTCACCACCGTCTGCTGGAGCCACGTTCCGGGCTCACCAAATACCTCACCACCGTCTGCTGGAGCCACATTCCGGGCTCACCAACCGCCTCGCTACCATCTGCTGGACCCACGTTCCCGGCTCACCAACTACCTCACCACTGTCTGCTAGAGCCACGTTCCGGGCTCACTAACCACCTCACCACCGTCTGCTGGAGTCACACTCTGGGCTCACCAACTGCCTCACCACCGTCTGCTGGAGTCACACTCCAGGCTCACCAAGTGCCTCAACACTGCCTGCTGGAGTTCCTCTCGGGCTCACCAACCACCTCACCACAGTCTGCTTGAATCCCACTCTAGGCTCACCAACTGCCTCACCACTGTCTGCTGGAATCCCGCTCTAGGCTCACCAACTGCCTCACCACTGTCTGCTGGAATGCCGTTCTGGATTCACCAACCACCTCACCACTATCCGCCAGGTTCCAACTCCAGGCTCACCAGCCTTGACCTCATCCTTACCAATCTGCTGGCTGCAGATGCATCTGACCAAGACAGCAACCTAGACAGAGTGACCACTGCACTGGCCTTGTGGAGACAAAATCCTGCCTTCGCACTGAGAATACCCTCCATTGTGTTGGGTGGCACTATCACTGTGCTAAATGAGTTAGATTTTGAACAGACATAGAAACTCAAGATTAGGCATCTTTGAGGTGTTGTGGACCATCAGGCACACCAGAATTGTACTCCAGCACAAACTAACCTCATGGCCAGGCTAATCCCCCACTCAGGAGAAAGTGAGAACTACAGATGCTGGAGACCAGAGTTGAAAAGTGTGGTGCTGGAAAAGCGCAGCTGGCCAGGCAGCATCCGAGGAGCAGGAGAATCGATGTTTCGGGCATAAGCCCTTCTTCAGGAATGAGGTTGTTGTGTCAAGCGGGCTCGCCCCCTCCCCCCACCTTATCTCAGTCCCAACCCCAGGATTCAGCTTCCCCTCCTCCCACCTTATCTCAGTCCCAAACCCTGGATTCAGCTTCCCCTCCCCCCACCTTATCTCAGTCCCAAACCCTGGATTCAGCTTCCCCTCCCCCCACCTTATCTCAGTCCCAAACCCTGGATTCAGCTTCCCCTCCCCCCACCTTATCTCAGTCCCAAACCCTGGATTCAGCTTCCCCTCCCCCCACCTTATCTCAGTCCCAAACCCTGGATTCAGCTTCCCCTCCCCCCACCTTATCTCAGTCCCAACCCCCCGGATTCAGCATCGCCCTCTTGACCTGCAATTTTCTTCCTGACCTCTCCGCCCCACCTCCTCTCTGGTCTATCACCTTCACCCTCACCTCCTCCCACCTATCGTATTCCCAGCGCCCCTCCCCCAAATCTACCCCCCCGCCCCTCCAACCTTTTATCCCAGCCCACTTGGCACACCAGCCTCATTCCTGAAGAAGGGCTTATGCCCGAAACGTCGATTCTCCTGCTCCTCGGATGCTGCCTGGCCTGCTGCGCTTTTCCAGCATCACACTTTTCAATTCTAATCCCCCACTCAACCATCAAGCCAGGGAATCAACCCTGGTTCAATGCAGAAGGTCATGCCAGGAGCAACACGACACCTAACAATGAGATATCAATCTGGTGAAGGTACCTAACAAGTCTCCTTGCATGACAAACAACATGAGCAATGAGCGATAGACAGAGCTAAGTGAATCCACAACCAACTGATCAGATCTAGGCTCTGCAGTCCAGCCACATCCAGTCATGAATGCTGGTGGACAATTAATCAACCCACTGGAGGAGGAAGCTCCACAAATATCCCTATCCTCAATGATAGAAAAGCCCATCACATCAGAGTAGAGGATAAGGGTGAAGCATTGGCAGCAAACTTCAGCCAGAAGCTGTGCAGGACATTGGTTAGGCCACTGTTGGAAGATTGTGTGCAATTCTGGTCTTCTTCCTATCGGAAAGATGTTGCGAAACTTGAAAGGGTTCAGAAAAGATTTACAAGGATGTTGCCAGACTTGGAGGATTTGGGCTATAGGGAGAGGCTGAACAGACTGGGGCTGTTTTCCCTGGAGCGTCGGAGGTTGAGGGGTGATCTTATAGAGGTTTACAAAATCATGAGGGGCATGGATAGGATAAATAGACAAGGTCTTTTCCCTGGGGTGGGAGAGTCCAGACTAGAGGGCTATAGGTTAGGATGAGAGGGGAAAGATATAAAAGAGACCTGAGGGGCAACATTTTCACACAGAGGGTGGTACGTGTATGGAATGAGCTGCCAGAGGAAGTGGCGGAAGCTGGTACAATTACAACATTTAAGAGGCATTTGGATGGGTATATGAATAGGAAGGGTTTGGAGGGATATGGGCCGGGTGCTGGCAGGTGGGACTAGATTGAATTGGGATATCTGTTCGGCATGGACGGGTTGGATCGAAGGGTCTGTTTCCGTGCTTTACATCTCTATTAATCTATGATTCTAACTGCTGAGTGGATGATCAATCTCAGCCTCTTGCAGTGGTCCCCAGCATCACAGAAACTAGTCTTCAGCCAATTTGATTCATTCAATGTGATGTCAAGAGACAGTTGGAGGCATTGGATGGTGCAAATGGCCCTGACAATATTTCGGTAATATTCCTGAAGATTTGTGTTGCAGATCTTGCTGCTCCTCTAGCCAAGCTCTTCCAGTACACTGGAATCCACCTGACAATGTGGAAAACAATGCAGAACATCTCAACAGGAGTTCCTCAGTATGGGCCGGGTGCTGGCTGGTGGGACTAGATTGGGTTGGGATATCTGGTCGGCATGGACAGGTTGGACCGAAGGGTCTGTTTCCATGCTGTACATCTCTATGACTCTATGACTCTATAACCATCTTCAGCTGTTTCATAAATGACCTTCCCTCCGCCATAAGGTCAGAAGTGGGAATGTTCACTAATGAATGCACAATGTTCAGTACTATTCGTAGTTCCTCAGATACTGAAGCAGTCCATGTTCAAATGCAATAAGATCTGGACAATTTGCAGCCTTGGGTTGACACGTGGCAAATGGCATCTGCTCCACACAAATACCAGGCAATAATCATCTCCAATAAGGAACAATCTAATCACCCTCCCTAGATACCTCTGAATCCCTCACTATCAACATCTTTTTGGGTTACCATTGATCAAAAACTCAGCTGGACTCACCACATAAACACTATGGCTACAAGATCAGGTTAGACGCTTGGAATACTGCGATGGGGAACTCACTTCCTGACATCCAAAGTCTATCCATTATCTACAAGGCACATGTCAGGAGGGTGATGGAATACTCCCCACTTGCCCAGATGGGTATTGCTACAATACTAAAGACATTTGACACCATCCAGGGTAAAGCAATCTACCTTTCGGCACCACATCCACAAACATCCCCCCCTCCCCCCCCCCCACCACCGGTGCTCAGTAGCAGCAGTGTATACTATCTACAGGACACATTGCAGAAATTCACCAAAGATCCTTAGACAACACCTTCCAATCCTGACTTGGAAATATATCGCTGTTTTTTCACTGTCACTGGGTCAAAATCCTAGAATTCCTTTCCTAAGGGCATTGGGGGGTCAACCCACAGCAGGTGGATTGCAACCGATTCAAGAAGGCAGCTCACCACCACCTTCACAAGGGGCAACTAGGGACGGGCAATAAATGGTCGACCCGGCCAGCGAAGTCCCACAAATGAATTCAAAACGATGTCACAATCAAGACAGTCTCCAGAGTGGCACAGTTTGCAGTAATGTTTTGAACAATGCATTTCAGTGGACATATATTAATGATTATCTAGCCTGAGGCCTAGCTTATAATGTGCATAGTAATATCAAATATATGTGACAGATGCTTAACACAGAATGAGCTAGAGATACTTTATTGTGTGGTTTTGTTTATTAAACCTGTTCTGCAATTCTTATGATTAAATGCTCATTAGATAATCTGCTTGTGGTATTTGGCTGCTGGATGAGGAAATAAAGTCATAGAAGTTGCTTTAAAATGACTCGAAAGCAGGATGGAAAAACTCGGTCATTCTGAAGTGGTTGACCTTTCTCCTTGATGGCATTGTGGGAGTACGTACATCACATGGATGAGGGAAGACGGAAGCTCACCTTGAGGGCAGTTAGATTCAACAATGGCCACATCCTGTGAAAGAACATAAATAGTCATAACAACACCATGAAATATACAAGAAAAATTAGGCCATTTGGCCCATCATACCATGGCTTTCTCAGGAGAATGCGAGAACTGCAGATGCTGGACCACACTCTCGACACTGATCTCCAGTATTTGCAGTCCTCACTGCCTCCTAGTTGATTTCAACCCTCCTGTGAAGCCTTTTCCAAGGATGCCTACCTTAAAGAAGCTCTCCTCCTCTCTCTACAAACATCTCAGTGAGTCTCTCTCTCTCTCTCTGCACCCCCCAGATTATCTCCTCTGCCCTGAAGCTCTTCAGCCGCACCCTGAAGCAGACTCGCTACCACAGCCAAATCTCCTTCCTCAGCGCCTGCCTATGGAACCAACTAATCCCACATAGACTCTGGGGATTCCTGGTGAAGGGCTTTTGCCTGAAATGTTGATTCTCTCACTCCTTGGATGCTGCCTGACCTGCACCACCCTCTTGACTCTGATAATATTTCTCAACCCCATTCGCCTGTCTTTTCTATGTAACCCTGATCCCTTACCATCAGATTCCAGTCTCGGCCAGTGACTGCCACCTACACTCCAATGGGAGCAAAATGCACAGAAGTGGTGAATGGCCTTTGATGGGCCATTTCAGTGATTTAACTGGCCTCCCAGCAGGCAGCTGATCCATCCATTTCCCACGTCCCCCGATCCTCGACCCCCAATCCTTCTTGTTTCTCAGTCTATCATCAAGGAGCAGGCACAGTTCTAGCCAATGTTTCAGATCAATGATTACTTGATAGAACTGGGAAAGTTTGAAGATGTAACGGATTTTATTAACATTTGGAGGAGGAAGAAGTGGCGAAGGAAGAAAAGGAGAAGATAAGAAAAGGGAAGATCTATGACATTGTGGAAGACAGGAATGCTTTGCCACTTGGCACTGCTTGATCCATCGCTCGATCTTGGTTCAGTTTTCCAACATCTGCGGTGTTTAGCTTTGGTTGCAATACCTGACAAATGTGGCAGACTCCAACAACATTTCAAGACGACAGTGCACCATCATCTTATCAATGGGAATAGGGATGGGCATCATAGGCTGCCCAGCCATGCCTACAGCCCAGAACTCAATTACACAAAAGTATTACTAACACCATTTCATCTTCAGTATGTGCATGACATTAGCTATAAGGTTAGAGAAAAAGTTTGCAGACGACTATGCTCCCTCACAGACTTCCAGGGTCAATAATTTCAGTGAACCAAGTGACAATGTACTGTAGGTAAAGCAGCATATACGCTTGGACAGCTGAGAGCAACAGGGTGATTGTAATTGTGTTACAGTGAATGGTTATGCTCATTGACCAGTAGTAATTCTGGTATTATATTCAAAAGCCTTTAACTCTCCTGTTGAACTGTCTGGCCAATACATCGAATTAAAAGTAAAATCACCACAGTCTTACCAAACCATAAGGCTGCTGTATCATTAGAGTAAGGCACTGGTGCTGGTTTAACCTGAGGGGCGCTATGCCTCAGGCGAGTCAAGAGATTGAGAAGAAGAATCTTTCATAGTAATCTCAGCCAGTGCGAGAATTGAACCCACGCTATTGCCATCACTCATCAATTGTTCGGCCAACTGAGCTAATTGCCTCCATATTGAAGTTGTAATTACTGATTATTGACTGAATGGGACTGGCTAGATCAGAGTGGTGCTGGAAAAGCACAGCAGGTCAGGCAGCATCCGAGGAGCAGGAAAATCGGCGTTTCATCAGGAATGAAGGCAGGGAGCCTCCGGGGTGGAGAGATAAATGGGAGGCTCCCTGCCTTCATTCCTGATGAAGGCCTTTCGCCCAAAGCATCGATTTTCCTGCTCCTCGGATGCTGCCTGACCTGCTGTGCTTTTCCAGCACCACTCTAATCTAGACTCTGATTTCCAGCATCCGCAGTCCTCACTTTTGCCTGGATGGGACTGGCTGCCTAGTGACAAGCTTAGCAAGTGGGCTGGCCATTAAGTGTGTAAGTGGCAAGCAGGTGGATAAGTGAATGACTGAATGGCTGCCTGTGTGGGTGACTGACAGCTGGGGTAACCAGCCCTGTGGCCTGGGATAGGCAGCTGCGAGCTGCAGCTTTACTATTGTGTCTGGGATCTTTGCACTCTGTTTCTGTTGTGGAGGTTGCTTGGTCATGTAACTCATTGCTCTTTGTGTGCAAGTATCATTAAATTATAATACTGACTGTAGTGCATCTCATGTAAACCGCTTAGTCACCCCAAGATCATGAAAGACAAGACATGCTTGCAAGTGTTTTTTTCCATTTAGGAAACCCAGTTGGCTCACTAACAACCTTCAGGGATGAGAATTTGTCTCCTGCACTTAGCCAGGCTTAGCGTTGGCTCTAGTCCATATTATGTGGTTGATTCTTGTTTTTTACTTGTGCGTGTCTTATCCGTGGAGCCACAGGAAGTAGCAAAGATCCTTAATGAGTACTTTGTATCAGTATTCACCAAGGACAAGGACATGATTGATGTTGAGGTCAGGGATGAGTATATGAATACTCTAGAGAATGTCATTACATTGAAGGAGGAAGTTTTGAGTATCCTAAATTGCATTAGGGTAGACATGTCCCCAGAGCCAGATGGGATATGTCCCAGGTTACTGCGAGAGGCAAAGGAAGAAATAGCTGGGGCATTCGCAAATATCTTCACACCCTCTTTGACCACAGGCGAGGTTCCAGAGGACTGGAGATGAGCCAATGTTGTTCTCTTGTTTAAGACAGGAAGCAGGGATAATCCAGAAAACCAGAGGTCAGTGAGCCTGGTGTCTGTGATGGGGAAGCTCTTGGAGAAGATTCTGAGGGACAAGTTATTAGCACATTTGGAAGAAAATGGACTGGTTAGTGACAGGCAGTACGGTTTTGTATGATGAAGGTAATGTCTCACCAACCTGATTGAATTATTTGAAGAAGTGACAGGGATAATTGATGACAGAAGGGCTGTGGATGTAGTTTATATGGACTTCAATAAGGCATTTGATAAAGTCCCGGATGGCAGATTGGTACAAAAACTAAAATCACATGGAATTTGAGGTGGGCTGGCTAGATGGATATAAAACTGACTTGGTCATAGAAGACAGAGGGTAGTGGTGGAAGGATGGTTTCCAGAATGGAGACCGATAACTAGTGATGTTCCACAGGGATCAGTCTTAGGTTTGCTGTTGTTTGCAGTACATATAAATGATCTGGAGGTGGTCTGATTAGTAAGTTTGCAGACGACATGCAGATTGGTGAAGTTGCTGATAGTGCTGACGATTATGAATGGATACAACAGGATATTGATAGGTTGGCAACTTGGGCACAGAAATGGCAGATGGAGTTTAATCCAGACTATTGCAAAGTGATGCATTTTGGTTTGTCAAATTCAAGTGTGAATCATACTGTTAAAGAGTGTGGTGCTCAAAAAGCACAGCTGGTCAGGCAGTATCTGAGGAGCATCTGGCCAACTGTGCTACTCCAGCACCACACTCTTCGACTCTGTTCTCCAGCATCTGCAGTCCTCACTTTCTCCCAGTGAATTATACTGTAAATGGCAGAAACCTTAGGAACATTAACATATCGACGGATCTGAGAGCACAGGTCCACTGTTTCCTGAAAGTGGCAACTTAAAGTGGTCAAGGTGATTAAGAAGGCATCTGGCATGCTTACTTTCATTGGCCAGAGCATAGAGTACAAGAGTTGGCAAACCATGTTGCAGCTGTATAAAACCCTTGTTAAGCCGCATTTGGAGTATTGTGTGCAGTTTTGGTCACCACACTATCAGGAGGCTGTGGAAGCTTTGAAGAGTGTGCAGAGAAGGATCAACAGGATGTTGCCCCGTCTCAAGGGCATTGGCTATGAGGGAAGGTTAAGAAGACTGGGATTGTTTTCACTGGAAAGATGGCAGCTGAGAGGAGACCTGACAGAGGTCTACAAAATTATGAGAGGCATATGTAGGTTGGATCGTCAGAGGCTTTTTCCAAGAATTGAAGTTTCAATTACAAGGGGACATAGGTTCAAGGTGAGCGGGGAAAGATAAAGGGGAGATGTGCGAGGGAGGTTTTTCATGCAGAGCGTGATAGAAGCCTGGAACACACTGCCAAAAGAAATGGTGGAAGCAGGTATGTTGGGGACATTTAAGAGGTATCCAGATGGTTACATGAATAGGGAAGGAGTAGAGGGATATGGACCAAATAAGGGCAGCAGGTTTGTTTTTAGTTTATTTAGGGCATGACAGTCGGCACAGGCTTGGAAGACCAAAGAGCCTGTTCCTGTGCTGCACATCTCTTTTGCTCTTTTGTTCTTTTGAAAGGCATAGAAAGTCATTCAACTGTGGAAACAAGGAGGTAGTCTATTTTCAAGTGCAATAAAAGACCGTTAGTAAATCCATTGTTCTCAGCCTTCCTGGCCTTCTGTAAACAATGAGCTTATTCAGATTTTTGTTAGTCTGTGTGTCACATGTTTAATGGGTGTTTTTAACTATGGAGCATCAAATATTCCACTTGCTGTTGTTTCTGAGATGATGTCAAGTTCATCACTGTCAACTATTTTGTTGCATATCCATTGTCCATCTTTGCATCACTAAAAAACACATAGAAAACTTTTCCTTTTTCAGTCATGCCAAAACTGAGTAATATTTATTGAAACATTTGTGCAAATGAACTGCAAGTAATTTCCCCCTTAAGTTTATTATACTGTAGAAAAATGATAAGGCCCTTTATCAAACTTCCCTTTCATCTCTAGAACTCCAGTTTGAAGTTTGCCAGGATTGATGTAGAGTTTCCTTCTCTGGTTGGAATTATTCCTGAAGATTTCATTTTATGATCACTTGCATCTAAACACACACCCAATCAAATATGCTTCCTTTGTCTGTTTTTTACACCAAATAAACAAACGTGCACGACATATACTGAAGAAATTACGCTTTTGTTTTAACACCCCTGCAATTCTTTCCCCCCTGGATTGATTGGAACAACGTCTAGTATATTAATCTTTAATTCTTGAAGGCTCCAGGACAATACTGCAGTGTTGGTGATTCTAACCCGATGGGATTATGTTTCAAGTGGTCTCCATTGAAAGAAAACCAAGTAATATAATAAAAATTATAAAATGTATAATAAAAGACAAATACAATGATAATTATGGTAAAGGAGGGCGAGGTTTGTAAAATAGGTGAAGCAGCGTTTTATTTGAACTTTTGTCGACTGTATTTGCTGCTCATAATGTAGGCTGTTTTTCCACTGGTGAGACAATAATTCACCTTATTAATATCTCCTCCCTTCAAACCTGTCAAACAAACCAGCCACACGTAACTTTACTCCACATTGACACCTCTGGGATGTTTTTCTATTCACAGGGTGCATCAGCAATGAGCACTGAAAGGTTGCAGTGGGGACTCTGTGCACAGGGAGCCAGCTCTCAGACTGGACAAGGCTGCACACTGTGGGGATGCATGCTTACTGTCTGAACACCTTCTTGCTTGTCTGCACACTCTCTGCCCCACCCTATCATGCCCTAACATACCAATTAGCTCAGTCATGGAATTAGCCTTGCTGCTAATTTGCCCTCAGTCTAGGGAGTGTACACCATGCTGTAGGCAGTGTGTGCTATGTCAGTTGTGCACCTTAATCCTAGGACAGCTAAACCGTGAAGGAGGCATGGGGTAGGGGTGGGTTTGGGGGGGGTGGTTGGGGGGAAGTGAGAAGATTGGCCATCGTGAGCTTCAAGTGGGAGCAGTGCTTAAAAATGTGTTGCTGGAAAAGCGCAGCAGGTCAGGCAGCATCCAAGGAGCAAGAAACTCGACGTTTCGGGCATAAGCCCTTCTTCAGGAATGAGGAGGGTGTGCCAAGCAGGCTAAGATAAAAGGTAGGGAGGAGGGACTTGGGGGAGGGGCGTTGGGAATGAGATAGGTGGAAGGAGGTTAAGGTGAGGGTGATAGGCCAGAGAGGGGATGGGGGTGGAGAGGTTGGGAAGAAGATTGCAGGCCAAGAAGGCGGTGCTGAGTCTGAGGGCTGGGACTAAGAAAAGGTGGGGGGAGGGGAAATGAGGAAGCTGGAGAAATCCACATTCATCCCCTGTGGCTGGAGGGTTCCTAGGCGGAAGATGAGTGGCTCTTCCTCCAGGCGTCGTGTTGCCATGGTCTGACGATGGAGGAGGCCAAGGACCTGCATGTCCTTGGCGGAGTGGGAGGGGGAGTTAAAGTGTTCAGCCACGGGGCGGTTGTGTTGGTTGGTCCGGGTGTCCCAAAGGTGTTCTCTGAAATGTTCCACAAGTGGGCGGCCTGTCTCCCCAATGTATAGGAGGCCACATCGGATGCGAGAATATGTGACTCAACCTGAGGGTTATGCTGCAAACATTGATCACAGGCCAGAGACCCAAGCACACAGGTTGCCCATTCTAAGGCCATGGTACAGCATCGACTCTCTCTCTCTATATATATATGTTGCGTCTTCCTGATATCCCCCAGCCACTGTTGGACAATTCTGTGACAGCTAGACTGCTGTGCCCAATGGTCTTTCTTTTATTCATTTATTCATATGTCCCCAGTTGCCCCTTGAGCTGCAGTCCACCTGTTGTTGGTTGACTCACAATGCTGGGGGGGAGGGGATCCCAGGATGTAAGTTGACCCTCAGCTTGAATTTCTAAGGGGCAGAGGTCAGCAGACAGGGTCGAGACAGAGGGCCTGATCGCCTGTAGGGGCCTGTGTGTGCGGTTCCTCCTCTAGCCTCCTGGCAATGCCCTGTCTCCTTGTGAACAGGGGTCACCTACATAAGGTTTCCTGCCCCCATTGTCATGTTTCTGCCCTAGAGGATGAATGGCTGGGTGATGGAGTCCTGGTGTATCAGCCCTTGAGGCTGCTGGGCCCAGGTCGCCATGGAAGCCTGATGGTCACATGACCCAGTGCATTGCTGCAGCCCGTAGGCAATGAGTGCCATTGCCTCCCACCTACCTGCCCCTCCCTGCACATGTGGACAAACCCTCCCCCTCACCTCTGATTGCCGATAGCACAGTATCATCTCCTGCCTGGGGCAGAGCAGGCACCTGTGCCCCGCAAACTTCTGGGAGCCAGCTACCTGGGCCATTTCTTCCTTGACAGGACAGTTGCAGAGCTATAGCTGTGAGGTGCTCACCAGATGACACTCCCACAATCTCTGTGTGGATGGTTATCCCCGAGGTGTCAGTATCTGAGCTGGTGGGAGGTGCAGTCGGCAGCCTTATTGATATTTCATCTGAGACTCTCTGTACTCCCATCCTCAAAAGCTGAGTATTGCATTCCGAGTGGAGCCAGGCATTTCTCCAGGGAGCTTCAGGCTGGTGGAACTGCAAGGCGGAGAAGAGAGAAGGCATTGTCACCAGTGGCGAGCAGTGATTCCGAAAGTGACTGTGGAGTAAATGTGTCAGTTGCTTTGGAATAAAAAGTAATACTCACTGATTTAATTGGACAAGGACACAGCATCCCTGCAGGTCTTCTCCTGTGAGGAGCAGGGCTCCCTCCTGGGCGGGAGCGAAGACATTGATTTCAGACAGCTCTCCACCCCTTCAGACTCTTTCTGCCCTGTTATGGGCTGATCTCAATCAAGAAACAAAAGGGAGCCAATGTGTGAGGTTATAATAAGTGATAAATTGCAACTGTCTCAATGAGTGCAAGACTAAAAGCTTTAACAAAGTACTCGAGTTTTGTACTGCCAAAAGACAGAAAAGTTCACCCTTCTTGGGATTGTGAACAGAACGGACGCGATCATGATGAGTGAATATTAGACACTAGATTGAAAGCTGGGAGTTATTTGGATGGTAATCACCACCCCCCCCCCCGTCAGTATTTTCTGCTTTTATTACAGCCTCTGCAGTTCTCTGCTTTTCAAAAAGCAGTTGAAGTGCATTTGAATAGTAAGTAGGATGTAGTGAGGGTATTGGTGATTTAATAGTTTGACCATTTTACCATTGGACGTTGTCTGATTATCTCTCTGTTAGTTAGCAAAGACTGCTACTGCTGGAGGTTTGCAAGGCAAGTTCACCTTTTAAGGCTATTGAAAGTGAAACTTCTGGTTTATTGGTTCTGAAACTAGCATTGTGCAATTCAGCTTTTGAATTCAGTGTTACACAATCTGTTGAGGATATTTGACAATGCACCTTCATTTTCAGTAATTGAGCATTATAATGTGGAAGAGGTCTCAAAAGGTCACTTACAGAACACCAATGAAGGGCATATTCTCGAACAATGTCAAGGGAGGAGAAAAGCATACTGCAAGGTTCCATTGCAAAATTGATAGCGTTTCTCAAAAACAATTATGAGCTGCTTATATATTATTCCTGTCCTTTTATGTACTAATTTAATTGTCTTGAAATTATTTGTGGACTCCGTTTATTGCCTATCAAATCATTGTCTTTTCTGGGAGCTTTCTTCACGTTGAAAGATTTGTTCTCTCCCTTTTTTTAAGATTAGAATCCCTACAATGTGGAAACAGACCATTTGGCCCAACCAGGCCACACCGACCCTCTGACTAGTGCACCTGACACTGTGGGCAATTTAGCACGGCCAATTCACCTAACCTGCACATCTTTGTCACTGTGAGAGGAAACCCACGCAGACACGGGGAGAATGTGCAAAATCCACACAGTCACCTGAGACAGGAATCGAACCCAGGTCCCTGGTGTTGTGAGGCATGTGTGATCGCCACTGAGCCACAGTGCCCCCCCCTTTCTAAGGAAATTGATGGCCAAAGACATGGATTCCCAAAGCCAGGAAATCCAATCTCTATCTAACAGATTTTCATTTGAGAACTGCTTGATGAATTAAGATATATTTGACAGGGAAAATGTAAATCTAACCAGTGGGTTCCAGGTCAGCTGACTGACCTGGATTTCTAATCAATTAATTGCTTTTAAATTACATGTTGTGGATGGGCTTATAGGAAGGATGTTGTGAAACTTCCAAGGGCTCAGAAAAGACTTACAACGATGTCACCAGGACGAGCTATAGGGAGAGACTAAATAAGCTGTGGCTATTTTCCTTGGAGCATCGAAGGCTGAGGGGTGACCTTCCACAGGTTTATAAAATCACAAGAGACATGGATAGGATGAATAGTCAAGATATTTTTCTCAGGGTAGGGGAGTTCAAAACTAGAAAGTATAGATTTAAGGTGAGAAGGAAAATATTTAAAAAGGGCAACTTTTTCACACAGAGGGTGGTGCATGTTTGGAATGAGCTGCCAGAGGAAGTGATGGAGGCTGGAACAATTACAACACTTAGAAGGCATCTGGATGGGTATATGAACAGGAAGGGTTTCGAGGGATAAGTGCCAAATGCTGGCAAAAGGGACTAAATTAGGTTGGGATGTCTGGTCAGCATGGATAAGTTGAACCAAAGGGTCTGTTTCCATGCTGTACATCTCTATGACTATCTTCTCTATTTATGGTGGGGCAGGAGTGGACATTTGACTGAATGAGGCACATAGGCATCCAGAGATATGTCCAAGTTAATGTTTGTACACATGTGGCTCATTTCAATGGGGTGCCATCTCACTCATTGCCATCAGTGACTCTTGTTCCGAGTAAAGGAGTGTGTGGATGCAATTTTGGGCTTAAATTTAGCTTTGAATATCGGATCCATACTTAAAGCCAATGCTGATGCATAAAGGGTGGCCAATGGTGAGGTGCCTGTATTTGAGCAAATATTTTAAGGATAGAATTTGTGAGACACTGGACAAAGTTGTTGCTAAAAGCAAGACTGTACAATCATTCCCACCTATATCTCAACAACTGCGTCAAATCGAAGAACAAAATGGACTGACTGAGCATAAGGTGATGTACGTATGGAAGATACCAGCTCTGCATTTCATAACAATCATAATTCTACTTATATCACACTTTAATATTATCAAAGATTCCACGATTATTCATAGCAGCAGTATAACATGAAATACAGATACTCAGCTATACCATGATATAATCAGGTAGATTTAAAGGATTAATTTAAAGGGGAAGAGAGGTGGAGTGATGGATGAATTGAGTTTCTGCCATTGATTGAACAATGAAAGTAGAGGTTGTACAAAAGGCCGGGGAGGTGGGGCTAGGTGTGGTGGGGGCTGTGGGGGTTGTGATATTTTGACCTGCGGGACTGGAAGAGCTTCTGGCAGCGTTTCTCAAAACTTTTCTCACCGTGAGAATTGTTGAGACTCTGCAATGAAAACAGAGAGGTGTGGTGCTGGGGGCCAGAAGGTCTGTGACACAGAGGGTATTGGGGGGGGGATGGGGGGTGGGTAGGTTAAAGACCCCTCAGTGAGGGGCTCCATGGTGGTGCTGTTTCTTTCAAACAAACGGCTTATCATTGTCACTTGCATTTTACAGCAAATCATGGAGTGAAATAAAGTGAAAAGCTTCAACAGTTCAGTTTTAGAATAAAAAGGATAAAAGATATCACAGAAAGAGTGTCCTGTACCAGCTCACCAATGACACATGCACTGCCCACTCCCTTGCCTGCACTGGATCCACCAGTGTAAGCGTCACCACTCTTTAGGCACTATCTCTTTGTCACTGGGCCCACCTCACCCCTGCCGCCAATACCGATGCTACTCAATGATGCCAGGGGTCCCCAGCTCCAGGCTTAATGCAACAAGGAGTTCCCCAGCTCCAGGCCTAATGCAACCAGGAATCCCAGGCTCCAAGCATACTGCAAACAGGAGTCCCAACTCCCCTGCTACCTTGACGATGCCAGGGTCACTGGCTCCGGGCCTACTGCAAGCAGGAGTCCCCGGCTCCAGGCCTACTACACCTAGGAGTCCCTGGATCTGGGCCAATGCAACCAGGGGTCCCCGGCACTGGACCTACTGCAATGAGGAGTCTCAGGCTCTAGGCCTACTCCAACCAGCACTCCCAGGCTTCACTGCCAGACCAGGCTGCCACTGTCCCTTCACCAAAACCCCTGCTCTGGCCACCCTCTTCTGAGCTGTTATCTTGCCTGTGCCACTATCGTGAAGAATCCACTGCCACTGGCACCACTGATTGCTGAATGAACTTTGCCGCTTCTTCTGGCAACCCTGAACACTGGGAGGACATTCCTGGGGAGAAGGTTACCAAGAGTACAATAGGTAGATGGAGGTGGGGATGAAAGTGATAGGTCAGAGAGGAGGGTGGACTGGATGGGTGGGAAGGAAGATTGGCAGGTAGGATGGTGCTGAGCTGGCAGGTTGAATCTGGGGTAAGTTGGGGTAGGGGAAATAAGGAAGCTGGTGAAGTCCACGTTGATGCCCTGAGGTTGAAGTGTTCCAAGGCGGAAGATGAGGCGGGTTCTTCCTCCAGGCGTCGAATGGTGAGGGAGTGGCGGTGGAGGAGGCCCAGGACCTCCATGTCCTCGGCAGAGTGGGAGGGGGAGTTGAAATGTTGGGCCACAGGGCGGTGTGGTTGATTGGTGCAGGTTTTCTGGAGATGTTCCCTAAAGTGCTCTGCGAGAAGGCGTCCAGTCTCCCCAATGTAGAGGAGGCTGCTTTGGGAGCAATGGGTACAATAAATGACATTGGTGGATGTGCAGGGGAAACTTTGATGGATGTGGAAGGCTCCTTTGGAGCTTTGGATGGAGGTGAGGGAGGAGGTGTGGGCGCAGGTTTTGCAATTCTTGCGGTGGCAGGGGAAGGTGCCAGGATGGTTGTAGGGGGGCATGGACCTGACCAGGTGTCTGAAGGTAATGACGGTATGACAGGGGTTTCAGCAGCCAATGATCTGACGGTGACAGGAGACAGATATTGCACAGAGTTGGAAGCAAGTGGTCTTGGTAATGAAGGAGAAATGGTCACTGGAGGCTAAACTCAACTTCAGTCAGGACTTTAGGATGTGGATGAAAGATGAGATCAGTTCCTGGGGAATACTGTTGGTGCTGGAGGTGGAAGGCAATATTAAGAACTTGCTGGTATTAAATCAGAGGCAGGTTTACTCATCCAGTGTCATACCAGCAGTCTGATAAATCACAGGGAGTGGAGGAAATGGTGTTGGGTGTCACTGGCTAGGCCAACGTTTACTGCCCATCCCTAATCGCTTTTGAGAAGTTGCTGACTGAGTTGCCTTCCTTAATTGCCGTAATCCTGGGGTTTAGGGACATGCCAGTGACAGTGAGGTTTGAAAGTGAGAATGGGGTGCGAGGAGCTCACCAGTGGTGTAGGTACCATGGAAAACAACGAATGTTAGAGATCACAGTGGGTAAGGCAGCATCCGTGGACCCTGCATTGTGAAGGTAGTACTAATGCCATTGTTCTTCCAGATGGTAAAGATAACAGGCTTGAAGCGTATTGTGAAGGAGCCTTAGTGAGTGAGTGTGAAAAGGCAGTGCAGGAAGAGAAGGAAGCATTCGGAGTGGTCGGGTTTGTGGAAAGCTGGGTGTTGACTATACAGTGGTACTTGGTGGTGACCATCCAGGGAGCAGCTGATGCTGTTAGTGCCCTTTCTCCAGCTCACCCAGATCTCCCTCTCTGCATCTGCTTTCTGCATGGGGTCTGCTCATTGCTTTTGCTTTCTTTGCTTCCAGTTCAAACTTTTCCTCGGCTTCCGGTGCTCTGTCCACTGTGTGCATTCTTTGTCCCTGCTCTCCCCGTGTCCCTGCTCTCCCCATGTCCCTGCTCTCCCCGTGTCCCTGCTCTCCCCATGTCCCTGCTCTCCCCATGTCCCTGCTCTCCCTGTGTCCCTGCTCTCCCCGTGTCCCTGCTCTCCCCGTGTCCCTGCTCTCCCTGTGTCACTGCTCTCCCCATGTCCCTGCTCTCCCCGTGTCCCTGCTCTCCCTGTGTCCCTACTCTCCCTGTGTCCCTACTCTCTCCATGTCCCTGCTCTCCCCGTGTCCCTGCTCTCCCCGTGTCCCTGCTCTCCCCGTGTCCCTGCTCTCCCCGTGTCCCTGTTCTCTCCGTGTCCCTGTTCTCTCCGTGTCCCTGCTCTCCCTGTGTCCCTGCTCTCCCCTTGTCCCTGCTCTCCCCGTGTCCCTGCTCTCCCCTTGTCCCTGCTCTCCCTGTGTCCCTGCTCTCCCCTTGTCCCTGCTCTCCCCGTGTCCCTGCTCTCCCCGTGTCCCTGCTCTCCCCGGGTCCCTGCTCTCCCCTTGTCCCTGCTCTCCCCATGTCCCTGCTCTCCCCGTGTCCCTGCTCTCCCCTTGTCCCTACTCTCCCAATGTCCCTGCTCTCCCCGTGTCCCTGCTCTCCCCGTGTCCCTGCTCTCCCCATGTCCCTGCTCTCCCCGTGTCCCTGCTCTCCCCGTGTCCCTGCTCTCCCCTTGTCCCTGCTCTCTCCATGTCCCTGCTCTCCCCGTGTCCCTGCTCTCCCCTTGTCCCTACTCTCCCCATGTCCCTGCTCTCCCCGTGACCCTGCTCTCCCTGTGTCCCTGCTCTCCCCGTGTCCCTGCTCTCCCCGTGTCCCTGCTCTCCCCATGTCCTGCTCTCCCTGTGTCCCTGCTCTCCCCATGTCCCTGCTCTCCCCGTGTCCCTGCTCTCCCCGTGTCCCTGCTCTCCCCTTGTCCCTGCTCTCCCTGTGTCCCTGCTCTCCCCATGTCCCTGCTCTCTCCATGTCCCTGCTCTCCTTGTGTCCCTGCTCTCCTCATGTGTGCACGTGCGTGTGTGAATGTGTGAGTATATGTGTGGTGGGGTCTGTGTCTGTGTCAGTATGTGTATGTGTTTGTGTGTGTATCTGTCTGTGTGTATATGTGCACATGTATGTGTCCGTATGTATGCTTGTGTGTGACAGTTTCTGTGCATGAGTGTGCGTGTATGTGAATGTGTGTGTATGCATCTGTGTGTGTGTCAGTTTCTGTGTGTGTGAGTGTTTGTGTGTGTGCGAGAGTGTGTGTGTGTCTGTATGTGTATGAGTGTGTGTGTATTTGTGTGTGTGTCTGTGCCTGTGTGCGAGTGTTTGTGTGTGTATGAGTGTTTGTGTGTGCGTGTGTCTGTCTGTGTGTGTGAGAATGTGTGTGTGTCAGTGTGTGTGTGAGTGTGTGTTTGTATGTGTGTGTGTGTTTGAGTGTCTGTGCGTGTGTGCGAGTGTTTGTGTGTGTGTTTGTGTCTGCGTGTGTGTGTTTGTGTGTGTGAGAATGTGTGTGTGTTTGTGTGCGTGTCTGTGCGTGTGTGCGAGTGTTTGTGTGTGTGTGTGTGTGAGTGTGTGTGTGTGTGTGTGTGTCTGTGTGTGTCTGTGTGTGTGTGTGTGTCTGTGTGTGTGTGTTTGTGTGTGTGAGAATGTGTGTGTGTTTGTGTGCGTGTCTGTGCGTGTGTGCGAGTGTTTGTGTGTGTGTGTGTGTGAGTGTGTGTGTGTGTCTGTGTGTGTCTGTGTGTGTGTGTGTGTGTGTCTGTGTGTGTGTGTCTCTGTGTGTGTGTGTGTGTGTGTGTGTCTGTGTGTGTGTGTCTGTGTGTGTGTGTGTGTGTGTGTGTGTGTGTGTATGTGTGGTCCCAAATTATAGCAGCCTCCAGGTGGCCTGAGTCACTGGATGTCCGTAACTCTCGGTCAGGTGAGCTGACTGCTTTGATAGGTGCTGTCATGCCAGCCCCAGGCCCTGTGTGTCTAACCTGACCTGGGGCCTGGCATTCTATGGAGCAGTTTCCTTCTTCGGTTGGGGCTTTGCTGCCAAATACAAGTGAAGCTGCCAGACACTCAGCTTGTGATTGAAACAAAAAACACAGAATTTCCCCAGTTTTCCTGCAGATGAGGGCTGCAGGCACTCGAGCAGCTGCTGTTGGTTTTGGCAGATCCCGGGAGAGCTCAGAACTGGCATGGGAGATGAAGGAATGGGCGGGATGTGGTAATCTCACACTCTCTCCATTCCTCTGGTCCCCTTAACCTCTGTGAAACCGATCTTTTACTCACATTGATTTGCCTGGGTTTAAATCCTACAGCAAGGGACAAGGAGGAAATGTGTTAGATGGGGGAACGGGACAGGAGTTTCGGGGGTCTGATGGGGGTGGGGGATGTTGTTGGTATGGGGGATAGAGGAACACAATGCTGGGGTTTGTTTCAGGTATCATCCTCACACATTATCATCTCCCTTATCAGCACCGCCATCCCAGTCAGTAAGGGGGCCACGGGGTCATTGTACATGTCAGCCTGCTCCCTCCCCTCTTCCTGCTGCACACCATCGTCTGCTGGATCACTGCTGCGGTGGATCCACCAGGAAAGG
Organism: Chiloscyllium punctatum; assembly: GCF_047496795.1. Taxonomy (NCBI): domain Eukaryota; kingdom Metazoa; phylum Chordata; class Chondrichthyes; order Orectolobiformes; family Hemiscylliidae; genus Chiloscyllium; species Chiloscyllium punctatum. Next base: position 83,628,817 of record NC_092757.1, on the reverse strand, counting down.
TGGATGTATTAGGAATGTATGACCGTGAAGGAGGTGAGGAAAGGTCTGGAAGGTTGTGGCTGTGTGTTGCTTCACAGAGTTGTCAAGGTGACCCACCTGCTGACTGCTTCTTTGCCACCAATCTCATTACCTTCTCACATTGGAGCACCCATCCACTCTCTCAGTTTCTCTCTATATTCTTTGAATTTGTCTCCTACAAGTAGAATTGGAATTAGAATTAGCTTTATTTGTCACACATACCTCAAATGTATTAGTCGGACTTGCAGCACCATCTCAGGGACAAGGTCCCCAGGTACAGCTTCTTCAGTTCCAGTTCTCAGAAAAATAGAGAAGTTAGAAGTCCAGCATTGCAGGTTTTAGGAGTAACTTATAAAATAATAAAAGCAATCTACCAATCCAGTCCCTGCTTGCACCTGGCCTCCTGTCCATATCAGGCCTTGACTGTAGACAGCACCAAGCTCCACCTCAGAGTTCATGAGGCCAGGAGATCGCTCTGGAACCACGCCGAGTCCGGAGGTCCATGCTGAGGCCGAGAGACCGCCACAATAGGCTGCTGGTAGATTGCCACCCTGGGCTGGGAGGTGGCCACGCCCGGTTGAGACTATGTCTCATTGGGTCTGTGTGGAGGCCAGGGCGGGGGCAAGGTTCCAAGGCCGAAAGGTCAGAGGCTGCAAGGTCTGAGTCCATTGGGGGTTGGGGGCGCCATGGGTTCGAAGGCCGGGAGGCTGAGAAGATGGAGAAAAGAAAAAACAGATAAAAGAGAAATAAATAAGTGTGAAAAACGAAAGGAACAGACAGAGTGAACAAGCTCCAGTTGAAGCGTCGTACTCCACCACCATCTTGGATCAAGTAGTTTATCCAATTACCTTTTTTGTCAACTGCTATTAAATCTGTTTCCATCACTCAATCAGACAAAGTATCCTAACCAGAAGGGCTATTGAGGCTGGATAATTCTATTCATTCCTGATGAAGGGCTTATGCCCAAAACATTGATTCTCCTGCTCTTCGGATGCTGCCTGACCTGCTGTGCTTTTCCAGCACCACACTCTCGACTCATTCTATTCAAAACTGAGACAGACAGATTTTTACTCAGTAAGGGAATGGGGAAAGGGCAGGAAAGTGGAGTTGAGGATTCTCAGATCAACCACGATCTCATTGAATGGCAGAGCAGACTCGACGGGCTGAACGGCCTACATTTGTTTCTCGATCTGATGATTTTAATCCTGCACAGACGTTTTTCCTGATGGTACTTTTTGTTTCATCTGGCAATCACCTCAAATCTGGTTCACAAGATTCCACCGTTGGAAACAGTTTCTTTTACAATGGGATTGAGTGAGTTTGGATGAATCCTGGGCATTGTTGCCGCAGGAAATGGTGGGTCGGGTTGTCATGGTTCGGTAAAACTAATGTCCTTGGCTCTGCCAATGAAGTTGAGGTGATCGGACAGGTCACACAGAAAGTCACATTGTAACATAAACTGAGTCACATGGCCCCAGACGTTTGCCCCAAAAGCAGATTGGTAAATGAAAGCTTGAAATAAAACACTCTATAAAGTGTCATATAATAAAATATTATTCTGTAGCTTCCCTATAACACTTTGAGAACTGCAGGTGATAAGGGGTCAGTATTAAAAATCCAAAATTTTGCTCTAAAAAGCAGTGTATAAAATAATAAAAAGCAGTGGCGGTATGGTGGCTCAATGGTTAGCACTGTTACTCCACAGCGCCAGGGACCTAGGCAACTCTCTGTGTGGAGTTTGCGCATTCTCCCCATGTCTGTATGGGTTTCCTCCGGCTGCTCCAGTTTCCTCCCACAGTCCTGTGCAAGTAAGGTGGATTGGCAATGCTAAATTGCCCGTAGTGTCCAGGGATATGTAGGTTAGATGGATTAGCCACGGGAAATGCTGGGTTGCAGGGATAAGGTCTGGTGGGATGCTCTTTGGAGGGTTGGTTAGGACCTGAAGAGCCGAATGGCCTGCTTCCACACAGTAGGGATTCTCAGATTTGGGTTAGACACCTGAGAGCCTTTGAATAAGGGTGAAATGTCTGAGCACATGGCAAGTTCCAATCTGTCTTCCTCCCATTAACTGGAAAAACACATGTAGCTGACCCAAATGCCAAGAGATTGTTGTCTGGAGATGATTCTTAATCAAAGCACTCTTTCTGACTGCTTTCAATGACACGCAAAGGGTTTGTACTCGCTGCGGGAGCATGTACACTAAAACTGGAGCAATACAGAGATTAATGTGGCCCCTGTGCAAGAACATCATGCATGTCCATGAAATGTTAAACAAAAGACTGACCTCCAGTGCAAAAAAGTGTGTACTCTAATTAAATGTAGATTTCAAATATATTCTCAGCCACATGAGTCAACAAACAGATAATGAGGGCTTCAAATGCCTACTGTATTACAGAGCTGCTACAATGAAACAAGGTGTTCCCAACCAGGCGTTCCCACAGGTAATTTCACCCGAAAAATATGCCTTGCAATTTTCTATTGTTGACAAGGCCACCCCTGATCACTTCCTCTCGCACTCCCATCGCCCACCATCCATATCTCCTTCACCATCTCTAACTCTGCAGCCTTGAGGCTGAAATCCAAACCCAGCTCCTTCTCCTCAAGTAGTTACCAAATGGTTTCGGTTGAAGGACCCCTTTCCAAAATGATTAGTAATCAAGCTCCCACACCAGAATTATAACGTAATATGCAATTATTGTCTGAAAGTTTTGCATGTGAAGTATTTTTTACACCGATACTGTATGTTTATGATGACAAGCATTTTCCTACGTACAGCCATTGGTGAGATATTTGCTGACGGTTCATTGATGCGATTGCTCATCCTTTGCAGGAACACAGAGCAACCATTGGCCTGGAGAGAGCAGCATCCTGAGGGGAATCCAGTCTATGGAATGAACTGGGGGAACAGAGCAATAACAGGGAGCACAGCATATAGACAGCAGTGCACAGGGAGAGCAGAGACATGGGGAGAGCAGGGTCAGTGGGAGAGCAGGGACATGGGGAGAGCAGGGACACGGGGAGAGCAGGGACACGGGGAGAGCAGGGACACGGGGAGAGCAGGGACATGGGGAGAGCAGGGACACGGGGAGAGCAGGGACACGGGGAGAGCAGGGACATGGGGAGAGCAGAGATCTGCCCGTTCGTGAGTCCCTGCCATTCCCACATCCCTGCTCTCCCCGTGTCCCTGATCTCTCCATGTCACTGCTCTCTGTGCATCCCTGCTCTCCACATGTTCCTGCTCTCTGCTGATCTGAGAATCCTTAATGCCACTTTCCTGCCCTTTCCCCATTCCCTTACTGAGTAAAAACCTGTCTGTCTCAGTTTTGAATAGAATGAGCCGAGAGTGTGGTGCTGGAAAAGCACAGCAGGTCAGGCAGCGTCCGAGGAGCAAGAGAATCAATGTTTTGGGCATAAGCCCTTCATTAGGAAAGAATATAATGACCCAGCCTCAATAGCCCTTCTGGTTCGGATACATTGCCTGATTGAGTGATGGAAACAGATTTAATAGCAGTTGATAAAAAAGGTAATTGGATAAACTACTTGATCCAAGATGGTGGTGGAGTACGACGCTTCAACTGGAGCTTGTCCACTCTGTCTGTTCCTTTCCTCTTTCTCTCTCTTTTTCTCTCTTTTATCTTTTTGTTTCATCCTCCATCTTCTCAGCCTCCCGGCCTCCGAACCCATGGCACCCCCAACCTCATGGACCCCGACCTTGCGGCCTCTGACCTTTCGGCCTTGGAACCTTGCCCCCGCCCTGGCCTCCACACAGACCCAATGAGACATAGTCTCAACCGGGCGTGGCCACCTCCCAGCCCAGGGTGGCAATCTACCAGCAGCCTATTGTGGTGGTCTCTCGGCCTCAGCGTGGACCTCCGGACTCGAGGTGGTTCCAGAGCGATCTCCTGGCCTCATGAACTCTGAGGTGGAGCTTGGTGCTGTCTACAGTCAATGCCTGATATGGACAGGAGGCCAGGTGCCAGCAGAGACTGGATTGGTAGATTGCTTTTATTATTTTATAAGTTACTCCTAAAACCTGCAATGCTGGACTTCTAACTTCTCTATTTTTCTGAGAACTGGAACTGAAGAAGCCGTACCTGGGGACCTTGTCCCTGAGATGATGCTGCAAGTCCGACTAATACATTGGAGGTATGTATGACAAATAAAGCTAATTCTAATTCCAATTCTACTTGTAGGAGACAAATTCAAGGAATATAGAGAAAGACTGAGAGAGTGGAATTAACTGAATTGTTGTTCAAAAGAGCTGGCACAACTCAATGGGTGAATGGCCTACTTGCACAGCAAACAGGAAAAGCGGGAAAACTCAAGGGAGTTCCCTCAATATTAGGGAGGTTGCCAGGCTATGGGGCTGCCAGGTGGGACTCTGTGCTCCAACGTGAGAAGGTAATGTGATTGGTGGCAAAGAAGCAGTCAGCAGGTGGGTCACCTTGACAACTCTGTGAAGCAACACACAGCCACAACCTTCCAGACCTCTCCTCACCTCCTTCACGGTCATACATTCCTAATACATCCACCTTTCCTGGTGGATCCACTGCAGCAGTGATCCAGCAGACGATGGTGTGCAGCAGGAAGAGGGGAGGGAGCAGGCTGACATGGACAATGACCCCATGGCCCCCTTACTGACTGGGATGGTGGTGCTGATAAGGGAGATGATAATGTGTGAGGATGGTACCTGAAACAAACCCCAGCATTGTGTTCCTCTATCCCCCATACCAACAACATCCCCCACCCCCATCAGACCCCCGAAACCCCTGTCCCGTTCCCCCATCTAACCCATTTCCTCCTTGTCCCTTGCTGTAGGATTTAAACCCAGGCAAATCAATGTGAGTAAAAGATCGGTTTCACAGAGGTTAAGGGGACCAGAGGAATGGAGAGAGTGTGAGATTACCACATCCCGCCCATTCCTTCATCTCCCATGCCAGTTCTGAGCTCTCCCGGGATCTGCCAAAACCAACAGCAGCTGCTCGAGAGCCTGCAGCCCTCATCTGCAGGAAAACTGGGGAAATTCCGTGTTTTTTGTTTCAATCACAAGCTGAGTGTCTGGCAGCTTAACTTGTATTTGGCAGCAAAGCCCCAACCGAAGAAGGAAACTGCTCCATAGAATGCCAGGCCCCAGGTCAGGTTAGACACACAGGGCCTGGGGCTGGCATGACAGCACCTATCAAAGCAGTCAGCTCACCTGACCGAGAGTTACGGACATCCAGTGGCTCAGGCAACCTGGAGGCTGCTATAATTTGGGACCACACATACACACACTCACACACACACACACACAGACACACACACACACACAGACAAACACACACAAACACTCACACAGACACACACTCACACACTCTCTCACACAGACACACACAAATACTCACACAGACACACACTCACACACACAGACACACATACAGACACACAAACACACAGACACTCTCACGCACCCACACTCTTTCACACAGACACAGACACACTCATACAGGCACACTTACACACACACTCACACACACACACATAGACACACTTACACACACACACACTCACACACACAGATACAAATATACATACACACATGCACACACAGACACATACACAGACAGATAGACAGACACACAAACACATACACACACATGCACACACGCAGCCACACACCCCACGACACACGCAGCCACACACACCCCACGATACACACAGATATGCACACAAACACAGACACATACTGACACACACAGACACATACACATACACCCACCAACATATACACAGACAGACAGACTTAAACGCATACACAGACAGACACATACACACACGTATACATACACACAGCCACACGCACCCATGACACAGACACACACAGATACACACACAGCCACACACACCCCATGACACACACAGATACATGCACAGCCACACACACCCCACGACACACAGACACACACACACACACACACACATATACACAGCCACACACACCCCATGACACACACAGATACACGCATAGCCACACACACCCCACGACACACACACACACACACACACACACACACACACACACACACACACACACACACACACACAGCCACACACACCCCATGATATACACACACAGCCACACACACACCCCATGGACACACAGACACACACACACACCACAGGCAACTAACCATCTCCTCAAGGTGCACTGCAGAAATTTGCAAAGGCTTCTCAGACAGCACCTTCCAAACCCATGACCACCTCCATCTAGAATGACAAGGGCAGCAGATACGTCACCCCTTGTAAATTTCCCTCCAAACCACTCACCATCCTGATTTGGAAATATGTTGGCATTCCTTCACTGTCACTGGGTCAAAATCCTGGAATTCCCTCCTTAAGGGCATTGTGGGTCAACCCACAGCAGGTGGACTACAACAGTTCAAGAAGGTAGCTCACCACCATCTTCTCAAGGGGCAACTAGAGATGGGCAATAAATGCTGGGTCCAGCCCGCGACACCCACATCCCACCAACGAATTAAAGTAAACACCACACAAACAGATGATGACCAGGGGTAAAGCTGCTGCAAATCTATTCAGGAACAGACTAGCATGAGAAAGGAGTGACAGAATCCTGGAATTGTTACAGTGCAGAAGGAGGCCATTCAGCCCATCATGCTTGCGCTAGCTCTCCAAATGGCCATCTGTGTTCTACAAGATCTTTGTATCACTGCAGCAGACTACCACTCATGACACTGACCTCAGGCAGGTCTAGGTGCGTCAAATTGATTGACACAATTAGTCACCCATGGGGAAGTACTGTGTGAGGAAAGAGCAAGTTGGTTTGTATTCAGTTTGCCGACTGTTTACCTTCAAGAAACACTTACATCATATGTTTCCCAATTCTGGAAATTAGTCATTTCGAGAAGAGTGTGTTATTTTCATTCTGATTTCTACCAGATGATGTAACCTTCTGTGGTAATGCAGAGCCAATCATCAGAACTGTTTAACATTCTAAGATTAGCTGAAGGATTTGTCATGGGTTTGGAGGGTAAGTGGGGAAGCAGCCATTACAAAGATGACTTGTTTAATTAAAAATGACCCAACAGGAGAATCAATGGCTGAGTTAAATTACTGCTGGACTATTATCAAGAAACTCTGGTTATATCTTGCGCTCCCAAGTTCAAATCCTGCCATGGCAGATGGTCAAATTTAAGAGTCAAATGATGAACAGAATAGAATAGGAATTGAGTGTTACTTGTTGACAGTGAAACTATTACTGATTGTTGTGGTAAACCCCAACTGGTTCACTAATGTTCTTTAGGGAAGAAAATGGCTGGTCTGATCCCTAATAAGCCCTGGCAGCCTCTCCATGGGCCATATGGTGAGGTGAACAAGGGATGTCATCAGATATCTTCCCTCAACAAACCTCTCCTATCCCTCATTGACTGCAGTGACCCCTGACCTTGTTGGGAAGTTGGCTTCCATCTTTGACAGCTGCAGTCCTAAGCCTGCATTGACTGCAAAGCTCCTGGCTTCCTGATTGCCTGGCAAGCTCTTGGGATAGGGGGAGGGGTCAAGAGTCCCATCTTTCAACAGAGAATTGAAGAATGCCACTGGCGTATGCCAAATGGCACAGATGAGATTGCCCTCATCTTTCTGAGCACGCCACAAAATTTGATGTGTGTTAGATTCTTTTTGGGGTGGGGACACAAATATTTTAAGGGTCTTACAATCCTCTCATGGTCAGTCTGAGGCATGTGCAATGCTTTCTAGGAGAAAGGACCTTCCAGTATCTGTTCTCAAAGCTCTTCTTCACTTCACTAGACCAAGATCCTACACTCTTCAAGTTTACAAGTTCCGTGTTTTACTAAGCAGTTGCTAGCAACTGGTGCATCCAGAGTTTTCTGTTCTCTATACCAGCTGAGGTATAACCTGTAGGTTTATTTCAATGTGTACATGGTGATAAGGCCCACTCCTAATAAAGAGCTTATGCTCGAAACATTGACTCTCCTGCTCCTCAGTTGCTGCCTGACCTGCTGTACTTTTCCAGCGCCACACTTTATGACTCTGATCTCCAGTATCTGCAGTCCTCACTTTCTCTGCCAAGGTGGTAAGGCTACTGAGCACCACACTCTGAGCTCCAACCTTCTAGCAGATTCCTATCACTTGACCACTGAAGTCGTAACTACATCAGAGCTTACCTCAGAGACATTCTCATACTCATTAAATCCCACCTCTAATCCTAACCTGTTTGAATCTGTCTGTAGCATAACTGTGAATCTAACCTGCCATTGCAGTTGCCAATTCTATTAGTCAATATCTACAAATTCATAGATTAACTTGTGTACATGTAATGCCAAGATAGATGGATTCTTGATCTATTAGGGGTGTTGATGGTAATTATGATTTGGAGGTGCTGGTGTTGGATTGGTTGTGATAAAGGAGGAGCGCTCCAAAAGCTAGTGCTGCCAAATAAACCTGTTGGACTATAACCTGATGGTTTGTGGTTTTTAACTTTGATCTATTAGGGAATTCAAAGTTTTTGGGGAAAGGGCAGGAAAGTGGATGTGAGGAACGTTGGATCAGCCACCATCTTACTGAGTGGTGAGGTGGGCTCAAGGGCTGAATGGCCAGCTCCTGTACTTATTTATGATGGCAACTCCACAGAGATTCGATGAGCCAGTGATCATGAGCCTCAAGCAACGTCTACGTCTTTTCCAGGACTTTTTAATCAGCCTGCATCTGAGATGTTATGGCACCACATCTGGAACAAGTTGGACCCAGGCCCCCCTAGTTCAGAGGTAGAGACATTACTGTTGTGCCACAAGAGCCCTAAACAACTTCTTAAGATTACCTTTCCAATTTACTGGTCAGTCAATTGGGTTATTAGAAACTGAATTGGTGTCATAGAAATACCAGGAATGAATGGTACCTCAAGGCCTTTCTTTCATTGTGCAACTTAGATTGGCATGGTGCCTTTAAAACGGAATAAAATGTCATGACACAGCTTTTAAATAGGAGTGTAACAAAGTTCTAGTAAACATTAAACATTAAGTTCGAGTAAACATTAAATTTACTGCTTATGAAACCTGAACAAAAGGGGATGCTTATTATATTTTGTTTGGGGGGGCCATTTGTTACGGTGAGTTCAAAGGTGCTGCATTGGAAAAGCACAGTAGGTCAGGCAGCATCCAAGTAGCAGGAGGTTTGACAGTTCGGGCATAAGCCTTTCATTATACATGAAATGTCGACTCTCCTGCTCCTCGGATGCTGCCTGACCTGCCGTGCTTTTCCAGTGCCACACTTTTGAATTCTGATCTCCAGCATCTGCAGTCCTCACTTTCTTTCATTCATTAGGATGGGCTTTTCAAGGCTTTTCTTTGTTTTTTTTATGGCATGTGGGTGTTGCAGACAAGGGCCAGCATTTGACATCCATAATTACCACTGAATTGTGTGACTTTCAAGGCCATTTCACAGGGCTGTTAAGGGAGGACCACGTTGTTGTAGGGTCTGGAATGGCCAAGCAGGGTAACGATGGCAGACATCTGCACCTATAAATCTCTGGCCAACAACATGTATTTTCACAACAATTGATAGTTTCACAGTCACCATTATGGACACTGCCTGTAAATTCCAGAATTATCCATTACATTTGAATTTCTCCAACTACCATAGTGGGATTTGAATCAGCATCCCCAGAGCAAAAGGTGGGCCTCTGAACTACTAGTGCAGTGCCAATTTTGCTGTCCTTCAGATTGCTGTAGTATTGTATTATCCATTTTCTCCCTCCATTCAGCATTTAAAACCTATTTCTAGTGATTTAAGACATCCGTTTGATTCTCCACATGAAAATGTGTCAAACACAATCTTCTCCACATTTTCATCCCTCCAGGCTACAAATCCACATGAACATAGATATTTTCTGACCAATCTGTTACGATACACCTCTAGAGCAGATGGTACTCGAGCTTCGGCCAGCCTGACCCAATGGTAAGGACACTGCCAAGGACACAAGATGTGTCTATGCTAAGATACGGTTTCAACAGTTATAGCTGTCCACTGCCAAGAGGCTTCTCTTTAGGTCTGAATCTAGACGGCATGTGGTAGCAGTTAGTTCTTTGACATGGGCTTTCAGCTAAGCCTGGTTCAAAATGCTTATCATTTGCACTTATGCAATGGGCTTTCGATGGTAATTAGGTCTGTTTGATTGGCCTCATTGTCCCTGCATTGAAAGGGGACAATAGCCATCATCTAAGGATGCTGCTGGTAGTAGTGAGGCCAGGACGCCTGGATTCAAGTTTCACCTGCTCCAGAAGAACGTAGTAACATCTCTGAACACGATGATTAGAAAAGATCTGTGCTATAGATATGAAGGTGCCGGTGTTGGACTGGGGTGGACAAAGTCAACAGTCACATGACAAAAAACACACCATTTGTAGTCACGGTCAAAGTGGCATCTTATAAATTCCAGCTTTTGGAATAAAACCAGCCTGATTCCAGGTTAAAACTCTTGAGACAGATTCTGAACAAAGCCTCACACCTACAATTCAGTGTCTGACCTGAGATGTCACCTTTTGTATACAGTGTATTCCTATTGGTCTGCCTGATTGTCATGACAGCACAGCACTGAAATTGACTTTACACACTGCCTAAACCTCTTGGTCTCCTCCGAGACACATTATCTGACACTTCAGTCACACTCGTTGTATGATATTTTGATCTCTCTGCCTATAAACTCTGTGTCTGTGTTTCTGTGTCTCTCTCACTGCGCCCGACGAAGGAGCAGTGCTCCGAAAGCATGTGATTTCAGACAAACCTATTTGAATATAACCTGGTGAGGTGTGACTTCTGAATTTGTACAATAGAGACTGATGTGGTGTTTGGCTGAGGATTAAATTATCGTGTGACGCCTTATCTGTAATTAGAGACATTTTTAAAAATGTAAAAACCATAGAGGAAGAAGAAAACAATGTAAAATGATAGTTGTTCAGACAATAATATATGATATAAAGACAGAAATTACAAATGCCTGTCAGTTTGAGATTCTTAATAAACAATGGGATTGGTTTTATGCTGGTGACACGTATAGACCAACATCTTAGATAGGAAACTAATATAACAATCAGAACTTCATTGTGACAAACATTATGCTGCTATGAAATTATGCCTTGTCAGTGATCATTTCAGACAGGTTTTGTTGCATCGTTTCTCATTTAGCAAGCCAAGCTTTACCATATAAGTATACAATTTGACCTTCTATATAGTACTACAGTAGCAAGTTGTTCTGCCAGGCATTTCATCTTTTCAAATGCGCTTTGAAGCATATTTCTGTCATGGATTAAGTTCAAGTAAAAAGCATTTGTATGCTAATTTGAGACAAGCTGCTGTGAATTATCTTTATTTATTATAGTTAATAAAAGCTCGCAGTAATAATTCAGGACCTTCCTGCACGCATTCCCTGTCACTCAGGAGTTGGGGAGAAGAACAAAACATTAGAATGGGGTGACAAAATATGGGAGGTTCTGCCTTTTACCATAGGATCTCATGGGTAGATAGAGTTTTTGAATGAATAAGGACACTATTGTTATTGGGCTCTGGGGGGGGCGGGTTAGAGACAGAGGGGTTGTCTCCCTTTGTTTATAAGGGACACAACATATTGTTGTGGGTAAATAACACAAGCTACCTTTAATTTGGCTACATATTAAGAAAGTTCACAGACAATCAAACGCTGAAACAATGATTTAAACTTTATTGCACATAATAACTGAACAACACCCCTCAAGGAAGCAAGTTAAGCATCACAACTCAATTATCTGATTAACGGTAGAATTTAGTGAAGTGATTAGGGATAGTCAACATGGCTTTGTGCATGGGAAAGCATGTCTCACAAACTTGATTGAGTTTTTTGGAGAAGTAACAAAGAAGATTGATGAAGGCAGAGTAATGGACATGTTCTATATGGGCATGATCTATATGACCTATATGGGCTTCAGTAAGGCGATTGACAAGGTTCCTCATGGTAGACTGGTTAGCATGGTTAGATTATACAGAATACAGGGAGATCTAGCCATTTAGATACAGAACTGACACAAAGTGAAAAGACTGGGGATGGTGGTGGAGGGTTATTTTTCAGACTGGAGGCCTGTGACCAGTGGAGTGCCACAAGGATCAGTGCTGGGTCCACTACTTTCATCATTTATATACATGATTTGAATGTGAACACAGGAAATTTGGTTAGTAAGTTTGCAGATGACACCAAAATTGGAGGTGTAGTGGACAACAAAGAAGGTTACCTCAGAGTACAATGGGATCTTGATCAGATGGGCCAATGGGCTGAGAAATGGCAGATGAAGTTTAATTTAGATAAATATGAGGTGCTGCATTTTGGAAAGGCAAAGGTAAGGTGTTGCTGGGGAGTGTTGCTGAACAGTCCTTTGAGTGCTGGTTCATAGTTCTTTGAAATTGGAGTTGGAGGTCGATGGGATAGTGAAGTAGGCATTTGGTATGATTGTATTTATTGGTCAGCCATTAAATATAGGAATTGGGAGGTCATGTTGGGGCTGTACAGGACATTGGTTGGCCACCTTTGGAATACTGTGTTCAATTCTGATCTCCCTGCTATAGGAAGGATATTGTGAAACCTGAAAGAGTTCAGAAAATATTTACAAGGATGTTGCCAGGGTTGGAGGGTTTGAGCTATAAGGAGATGCTGAGTAGGCTGGGGATATTTTCACTGAAGCGTTGGAGGCTGAGGAGTGACCTTACAAAAGTTTATAACATAAGGGGTGGGTATGGATAGGCTGAATAGTCAAGGTCTTTTCCCTGGGGTGGTGGAGCTCAAAACTATACAGTTAGGTATAAGATGAGTGTAGAAATATTTAAAATGGACTTAAGGGGCAACGCTTTCATGCAAATGATGGTATGTGTATGGAATGAGCTGTTAGAAGAAGTGATGGAGGCTGGTACAATTATAGCATTTAAAAGGCATCTGGGTGGTTATATGAATTGGAAGGGTTTAGAGGGATATGGGCCGGGTGCTAGCAAATGGGACTAGATTAGGTTAGGATACCTGGTTGGCATGGACCGGATCTGTTTCCATGCTGTACTTCTCTATGACTTTATGAATACCAGTGCCAGGGCTTGATTGTTATGCAATGTTGTTCATTGAAGTTCTGCTGCTGAATTGTTCTGGTATTGAATTCTTATACAATTTTCTCTCTTTCAAGTTTGTGATGTGAAATTATTGATGAATCTTTAGATTATTTTCATCCCCAACACTGATCATATTTCTCGACAGCCTCGAGTCTGTAGCTTCCTTATCAGAAGTAGCTCCACTGTTCTTTATTACTTTTGACCTTTTGTGATTTTGTGAGCTCCTTCATCAGTGCCAGGTAAATAATTGAGTCCAAATGTCATTCAAGAAGGGAGGAGGTATGAGCCTGGCCTCGGACACACCTCCTCCCTTCTTCGGCATCCCTGGACGGTGAAAACTGAGGTAGGTTGATTTTTAACAGTTTCCTGGGACTCCACAGCCTTTCCAGAGTCCCTGGATATCGCAGCGGTTCGGGTAGGGTCGGTTAAAATTTCGTCCTGCTTGCACTGTGGTGCGGAGCACTGTAACGCAATGTTCCTAGATCATCGCCACCTTGGATCCCCCCATCCATGTACTTTTTAAATGGTTGTGAGGTTAACTACCGTCTCAGGCAGCGGTTTTTCCAATTCATATCACCCTCTGGATGAAAAACATTTTCCCTCAAATCTCCTCTAAATCTTTCAGTTTAAGACTATGCCCCCTTGTTCTTGACCCATCAACTACGAGAACAGTTGTTTTTTATCCATGCCCCTCATAATCTTATCCGCCTCAATCAGATATCACAGCAGCCTTCTCTGCTCCAGCCTCTCTTCATTGCTGAAATGCTCCATCCCAGGCAATGCCCTGGTGAATCTCCTCTTCAGCCCTACAGTATGATCACATCCTTTGCATTGTGTGGTGATTAGCATTGCACATAGTATTCCAGCTGTGGCCTAACCACAGTTTTGAACAGCTCCAATGTAATCTCTCTGCTCTTGTAACCTATGCTACCAATGATGATGGGAAGTGTCCCGTAATCCTTCCTAATGACCCTATTAACCTGCCCAGCCACCTTCAGGAACCTGTAGACAAGCATCCCAAGGTCCCTCTGAGTTTCCTAGTTTCCTGCCATTCATTGAGTACTCCCTTGTCTTGTTACTTCCTCCAAAGTGCACCATCTTCCACTTACCAGCGGTTAAATTAATGAACTGAGTGACTTGCCAGACACTTTCAGAGGGCAGTTAAGAGTCAACGATGTGGCTCTGTGTCTGGAGCCACCTTGAGGTGAGGATGGCAGGGATCCTCCACTAGTGGACCAGATGGGTCTTTACCAGAGCTGATGATAATTTCACTGAGACAAGCTTTCAATTTCAAATCTTATCAATTGTTTTTAAATTCCACTAATGTGGTGGGATTTAAACATATCATCTGAGCATTAGCCTGGATCTCTGGAATTCCTTCTCCTCACATATCAGTTAATGTAAAACTATTCAATGTCATAAAAGTCCTGTGTGAAATCTTTAATTGTCTGTGCAGCACTTCCTTTTACATAAGATATTTATTCCTGGCAGCAAACTGGAAAATAACAGGTTTCAAAGAAATGAGTTGACACAGAAATTTAAAAATAAAAAAAATTCCTGTAATTATTCAAATACTTGGTAGACGATTACATAAGATTAGTTATTCTCTATTTTAGTTTCATTGTTGTGATTTATTGAACAAATTTAGTTTCTCAATTAAATGAATAATTCCTGTAATGCATTCCTTTGTCAGTGTGTAATCTATATACAATAAAGGCAACTTGCCCATTTCACAAAGAGATAGCTGCAATTTCAGGGAATGAATATCACATTTACCTGAAATATTATCGTTGTTGCTCTCTGCACAGTTTCTGCCTGACCAGCAGAGGATTTCTAGCTGTTTATATTTCAGAAATCTGGGTCCATGATTTTAACACCCTTTACAGCCTGGATATAAGAAGCAGCACTCATTCATATTTCACTGCCAGTGCACAAGGCTCCCTCAACATTGATAAGAATTCCCTTACATGGCACTAACACAGTAAATGCTGGAAAACAACAGCAACTCTGTTGCCATAGAGTCATAGAGCCATAGAGATGTACAGCACGGATTCCAACCCTTCAGTCCAACTCGTCCATGCCGACCATATATCGTAGAGTCATAGAGATGTACAGCATGGAAACAGACCCTTCGGTCCAACCTGTCCATGCCAGTGGTTAGCACTGCTGCCTCACAGCGCCAGAGACCCGGGTTCAATTCCCACCTCAGACAACTGTCTGTGTGGAGTTTGCACATTCTCCCTATGTCTGCATGGGTTTCCTTCGGGTGCTCCGGTTTCCTCCCACAGTCCAAAAAATGTGCAGGTTAGGTGAATTGGCCATTCTAAATTGCCCATAGTGTTAGGTGTAGGGCTAAATATAGGGGAATGGATCTGGGTGGGTTGCTCTTTGGAGGGGTGGTGTGGACTTTTTGGGCCGAAGGGCCTGTTTCCACACTGTAAGTAATCTAATCTAATGTAATCATGCCGACCAGATATCCCAACCCAATCTAGTCCCACCTGCCAGCACCCGGCCCATATCTCTCCAAACCCTTCCTATTCATATACCCATCCAAATGCCTCTTAAATGTTGTAATTGTACCAGCCTCCACCACTTCCTCTGGCGGCTCATTCCATACACGTACCACTGTCTGTGTGAAAAAGTTGCCCCTTAGGTCTCTTTTATATCTTTCCCCTTTCACCCTAAACTTATGCCTTCTAGTTTTGGACTCCCCCACCCCACGGAAAAGACTTTCTCTATTTATCCTATCCATGTCCCTCATAATTTTGTAAACCTCTATAAGGTCATCCCTCAGCCTCCGACGCTCCAGGGAAAACAGCCCCAGCCTGTTCAGCCTCTCCCTGTAGCTTAAATCTTCCAACCCTGGCAGCATCCTTGTAAATCCTTTCTGACCCCTTTCAAGTTTTACAACATCTTTCCGAAGGGAAGGAGACCAGAATTGCACACAATATTCCAACAGTGGCCTAACTAATGACCTGTACAGCCTTAATATGACCTCCCAACTCCTGTACTCACTACCCTGACCAATAAAGGAAAGCATACAAAATGCCTTCTTCACTATCCTATCTACCGCGACTCCACTTGTAAGGAGCTATGAACCTGCACTCCAAGGTCTCTTTGTTCAGCAACACTCCCTAAGTCCTTACCCTTAAATGTATAAGTCCTGCTAAGATTTGCTTTCCCAAAAAGCAGCACCTCGCATTTATCCGAATTTAACTCCATCTGCCACTTCTCAGCCCATTGGCCCATCTGATCAAGATCCCATTGTAATCTGAGGAAACCTTCTTCGCTGTCCACCACACCTCCAATTTTGGTGTCATCTGCAACCTTACTAACCGTACCTCATATGCTTGCATCCAAATCATTTATGTAAATGACAAAAAGTAGAGGACCCAGCACTGATCCTTGTGGCACTCTACTGGTCACAGGCCTCCAGTCTGAAAAACAACCCTCCACCACCACCCTCTATCTTCTACCTTTGAGCCAGTTCTGTATCCAAGTGTCTAGTTCTCCCTGTATTCCGTGAGATCTAACCTTGCTAATCAGTCTCCCATGGGAAACCTTGTTGAATGCCTTACTGAAGTCCATATAGATCACATCTACTGCTCTCCCCTCATCAATCCTCTTTGTTACTTCTTCAAAAAACTCAATCAAGTTTGTGAGACATGATTTCCCACACACAAAGCCATGTTGACTATACTTAATCAGTCCTTGCCTTTCCAAATACATGTACATCCTGTCCATCAGGATTCCCTCCAACAATTTGCCCACCACCGACGTCAGGCTCACTGGTCTATAGTTCCCTGGCTTGTCCTTACCACCCTTCTTAAACAGTGGCACCACATTTGCCAACCTCCAGTCTTCTGGCACCTCACCTGTGACTATTGATGATACTAGAGGCCTAGCAATCACTTGTCTAGCTTCCCACAGAGTTCTGAGGTACACCTGATTAGTCCTGGGGATTTATCCATCTTTATGTGTTTCAAGACATCCAACACTTCCTCCTCTGTAATATGGACATTTTTCAATGTATCACCATCTATTTGCCTACATTCTATCTGGTCCCATTTGCCAGCACTTGGCCCATATCCCTCTAAACCCTTCCTGATCATATACCCATCCAGATGTCTTTTAAATGCTGTAATTGTATCAGCCTCCACCACTTCCTCTGGCACTCATTCCATACACATACCACCCTCTGCATGTAAAAGTTGCCGCTTAGGTCCCTTTTGTATATTTCCCCTCTCACCCTGAATCTATGCCTTCTAGTTCTGGATTTCCCACCCCTTTCCGAGAGAAAAGACCATGTCTGTTTACTCTATCTATGCCCCTCGTGATTTTATAAACCTCTATAACATCACCCCTCAGCCTTCAACGCTCCAAGGAAAACAGCCCCAGCCTGTTCAGCCTCTCCCTATAGCTCAAATCCTCCAACCCTGGCAACATCCTTGTAAATCTTTTCTGGACCCTTTCAAGTTTCACAATATCCTTCCGATAGGAAAGAGACCAGAATTGCATGAAATATTCCAAAATTGGCCTAACCAATGTCCTGTACAGTTGCAATATCTGAAAAATAAAATGGTGATGCATTTAGGTACAATGCCAGAGTTTGACTGCGTTGGCTTCCAAGGTTTAAATTTAAATTCTTGGTCTCATGCTTTGAGGCAGCATGGTGGCTCAGTGGTCAGCACTGCTACCTCATAGTGCCAGGAACCCGGGTTCGATTCCATCCTTGGGCGAGTTTGCACATTCTCCCTCTGTCTGCATGGGACTCCTCTGGGTGCTCTGATTTCCTCCTGTAGTCCAAAGATGTGTAGGTTAGGTGGGTTGGCCTTGTACAGGGTTACAGGGATAGGGTAGGGGGCTGGGTCTGGGTGGGATACTCTTCAGAGGGTTAGGTTGAATGGCTCTCTCCCACACTGGAGGGATTCTAATCTAAATCCTTCCTCGGTGTCAGTTCTGAGCTCTCCTTTCATTGACTCCAGTTTCGCTTCCTCAGTAGCTATGACTATAATTACCTGAATCTTTCTCAAAGATTACTCTTCGCTGTTTTTAAGACCTTCCTTAAAGTGCAGCCTATCGAACAAGCAGTTAGTCACCTCTCCTCATTTTATGTTAGACTTGGCAATTGCCTTTTTTGTGAAATGGTCAAGAACCATGAGAGGTTGCTGTTTTCTATTTCTGACAGAAATGTTTGCATTCCCAGGATTTCCCCATTTTAGTCCAATCTCTGTCAGATTTTCCTGCATTGTTCTGCCAAGGCAACTTGTTTTTAATCTCATGGTGATGATAACAATCTCATGTATCTGTCAAACTGTAGCCAGGGTGAAATATTAGATGCTATATTGTGTAAGTATAATTCCTCAAGACTTCAGTGGTGATTTCAAGCCAGGACTTGTCTTGGCCCATGTAGGTATTGGCTTGCCAGATTTTTGTATGCAATTTAAATATTACAAATTGATACAGATACTAGTGATTTCTGACAACAGAATAAACCTGTTAAGCTCCTCTGGCTCTGATAGTTTGGTGAGAAAATGCACAGTGCAGTTCTGAATATGATGTGGAGATTTTAAATAAAGCTATGTGTTATTAAGTCAGTCCAGGATAAACATCCAGTGTACTCTTTTCTGAGAAACAACTGGTAAGACAGGAATCATGATGGCTACAAAAAAATAGTTGATTCTGCCTTTATAAAGGGGGAGCTAAGTGAAAGTGAAACAAAAGGAAAATATTATCCATCTACAACAACAATGATTCATATGCAATTATCTTTTCACCAATTGGATGAAATGTAAAGGAGACAGTTGCTGTTAGGAGTTTGTTGGGGTGTGGATTTTCCAGATGTGTGCAATGACTCAGCAAAAATAATGATTTGTAATGGAATTTCCAATTGGATTAAATGGAGTGAATGACAGATGCAGCTGGTCAATGCATTCTACCTCATCTTGGGACGGAATATTATGCAAATTAATGAAATGGAATTTTCATAAAAGTTCCCACTTGTAGTGGAATGTTGTCAGAGGGAGGGGTGTCTCTTCTGCCTAGGTGGGGGCACCCGACCTTTTAATGAAGCAAAGGGGACAGATTTCCACATGTATCCAAACTGTGTTACCATCTGTCACCTCAGTGGCTACAGAAGTTTAAAGAAGGGTTGTATTATTGGGGAGCTGGTCAGACTGCATCACTCGCTAAGTCTGATGGAGATTGACACTCTGACACTGTAGTGGCACATTCCTAAACCTATTTTAATTGATATGTTGAAGTGTAAAAAATATGACAAAAGAAGGCCAGGGAAGATAGAAGTGAGAGTGAGTAGAGACTAAAATAAAAATGAGATGGAAATGGTTGAGGAGGGCATTTGCATGGGGGATTCGATACTGCGTTATACAATGACAATATATATAACAAGAAAATACTGGTGATAATTAGATCTGTTTTCAGTCAAAGTTGCTCAAGCAGGAATTTTGATTGAGTCCATATATCAACCATATCCTCTTTCAGGGATAACTATTGTTCATTTGAAAATCTGAAGCTTGCATATTCCAGATTCCTGGTTTTGCAGAAGGATTGTTGAGACCTCCAGCTTTCTTACATTAATGCTTATACCAAACCTGATAATATAGCAGCCAGATCATGATTCTGGTTAAAGATGGTAATTGTTGATCATTTTATTTCGCCTCAGTGCAAAATTGTTGTATTTTTCGATGGAAGCTCACTAACAGGGTCTTCAAAAATGGCACAATTGCAGATTTTTCCAAAACAATTCAGAGATTTCACTCCTTTTTAGTGGAGTAGCATGGAACCTATCCAACTCTGGATTTTCAGCATATTCTGTGGTCCCATAAGCATTTGTTTATCATCATTGGGGGTCCCTCCAGAAGAGGATGACTCTCTTCCACTCTCAGGGTGAGTCTGCAGGCGGCTGTACAGACCAATGGGCCTACCACAGGCTCTGTTACACTTGGGGTAGATGGTAGTCATGGGAAGGGAGTGGGTGGGGCGTTAGTGTGACAGCAGGCTCCTTATGCTGTTTTTCCTGATGGCAAGTCTCAAGGTGCTCGATACCTTCCCGGATGCTCCTGCTCCACTTTGGACAGTCTTGGGCCAGGGATTTCCCAGATGTCTGTAGGAATGCTGCACTTCACCAGTGAGGCTTTGAGGGTATCCTGAGGTGCCTCCTCTGTCCACCTGGAGCTTGTCTGCCATTTTGGAGCTGCAAGTAGAGCCCATTTGTTTAATTACTCTGAGATTAGGATAGTTAGCATGACATCTAAGAAATGACATGTTTATTTTTCTGGGCTGCTCCCTTGCATGCTCTGCTTAACTCGTGTCAGTGATTTTTTTCCCCGTAAAGATAGCAAAATTATAGCATTGCAATTGTTAACAATAAGCTCTATGTGACCATTGCTGTCCATGTATTCTGCACGACCAATCATAAGTATTCTATTGATATAGACACAGCACATTTGAGAATTTGATATACTGCCATGAAGAATGAAACTTTTGAGTGTGAAGGAACTGTTACGCTCAAGTTCATTGTTAGTTAAGTTTAAGTCAACTGGCAGTTTCTTTTGACATTATTAACCAGTAGTTGTTCAATTGAGAAACCAAAATTCTTTGTCACATGACAAGGAAGCAGATAATATTTTTTCACGGCTCGGTGACCTGCATCTAAATGAATTGCTAGCCGAGCAGAAATAATTAATCCGTTTCCAGAAATTGTTTGAATGCATCAATGCTTGGAATTCATGAGGTGAGGCTATTAAAACCATCCTGAATTATACCACTTCAGTTATAATTGTCGAACTTACGATAAAACCCTTCTAATGTTAATGAATCCTGAGGAATATTATTCAAAGGTTAATCATGGTACAAGTGTCCCACAAAGAACTGTCAGATGTAATTTGGTTTTCACTGAAAGTTTGAAAGTTGCACTTTTGGATGTGGGAAGAGTATAGTGGAAGCAAAGACCCTGATGTTAATTGAGATGGTAGAAAGTGTAGGTAGAATCTGGCTAGATTAGAGACATGATCTGATCAAAACCTTAGGGCCTCATTGTGGATGGCACCGTGGCTTAATGATTACTGCGTCACACTATCAGGTCCTGGGTTTGATTCCACCCTCAGGTGCACGTCTGTATGGAGTTTGCATTATCGCCCCGTGTCTGCATGGGCTTCCTCCAGGTTCTCCAGTTTCCTCCCATAGTCCAATGATTTGCAGGTTAGGTGGATTGGCAATGCTAAATTGTTCATGGTATCCTGGG
This sequence comes from Chiloscyllium punctatum, assembly GCF_047496795.1. Lineage (NCBI taxonomy): Eukaryota > Metazoa > Chordata > Chondrichthyes > Orectolobiformes > Hemiscylliidae > Chiloscyllium > Chiloscyllium punctatum. The sequence goes on along the minus strand of NC_092757.1, from coordinate 83,607,405 downwards.
ATGGGAAAGGTTACAAAGGTGGGGTGGGTTGCTGTTCAGAGGGCTGGTCTGTATCTGATGGGCCAATGGCCTGTCTCCACATTGTAGGAATTCTATTCTATAATTTAAATAAGAGGCAGGGACATCAGCTGGAAATTATGGTCTGAGACCAGTGGGAGTGATCCCTGCAATGATTAGAGCCTCTGGGCATGTCTGGCTGGTAATAGTGGTGGGGGGGGTGGGGGGGGGGGGGGGTGGTGGTGGGGGGGGGGTGGGGGGAAACATGCAGACATAACCGCAAAGTAGTTGAGAAATTCATTATATTTAAAATACAGAGGGAGAATCTGAGATAACTATTTCCTCGAGAGTTTATTCCATACGTACAAACATTCAACAATAATTAGTTACATTCTATCGCTTAAGGTGCCAGACTGGCACAATTTTAAATATTTTCTTAAAGACAAACACTGGTTAAATGTTTAGATTCCCTACAGTGTGGAAACAGGACATTCGGCCCAACCAGTCCACACTGACCCTCCGAAGAGTAGCCCACTCAGATCCATTTCCCTCCGACTAATGCACCTAACACTATGGGCAATTTAGCATGGCCAATTCACCTGAACTGCACATTTTTGGACTGTGGGAGGAAACCAGAGCACCTGGAGGAAACCCACACAGACACGGGGAGAACGTGCAAACTCCACACAGAAAGTCACCCGGGCCTGGAATCAAACCTGGGATCCTGGTGCTGTGAGGCTGCAGTGCTAACCACTGAGCCACCGTGCCACCCACAAATTGGAAATAGATTTATTGTTAAGCAGTAAAAATCAGTTACATGTGCATGAAAGATTAATATATTCCATTGAATTGTCTGCAGAACTGTGTCCATATTAATGCAATTGGCCACATCTGAAAGCCCAGCACAGCATAATTAGTTCATGGGAGATTATTGCCAATCTCTAAGCACTATAACCGTGTGACTTGCTCGGCAGTCTCAGAGAGCAGAAAGAGGTCAACCAGTTACTGGCAGTCTGGAGTCACTTGTAGACCAGTCCAGGAAAGACTGGCAGATTTCCTTCCCTAAAGAACATTAGTGAACAAGATGGGCTTTTTACAATAATCAATTACAGTTCCATAGTTCCTATCACAGAGAGAACTAGCCATTTGGATACAGAACTGGCTCAAAGGTAGAAGGCAGAAGGTGGTGTTGGTGGAGGATTGCTTTTCCGACTGGAGGCCTGTGACCAGTGGAGTGCCACAAAGATCGGTGCTGGGTTCACTACTTTTTGTCATTTACATAAATGATTTGGATGCAAGAATAAGAGGTACAGTTAGTAAGTTTGCAGATGATACCAAAATTGGAGGTGTAGTGGACAGTGAAGAGGGTTACCTCAGATTACAACATGATCTTGACCAAATGGGCCAATGGGCTGAAAAGTGGCAGATGGAGCTTAATTCAGATAAATGCGAGGTGCTGCATTTTAGGAAAGAAAATCTTAGCAGGACTTATACACTTAATGGCAAGGTCCTAGGGAGTGTTGCTGAACAAAGAGACCTTGGAGTGCAGGTTCATAGCTCCTTGAAAGTGGAGTCACAGGTAGATAGGATACTGAAGAAGGTGTTTTGTATGCTTTCTTTTATTGGTCAGAGTATTGAGTACAGGAGTTTGGAGGTCATGTTGTGGCTGTACAGGACATTGGTTAAGCCACTGTTGGAATATTGCGTGCAATTCTGGTTCCTTCCTATCAGCAACATGTTGTGAAACTTGAAAGGGTTCAGAAAAGATTTACAAGGATGTTGCCAGAGTTGGAGGATTGAAGCTATGGGGAGAGGCTGAACAGGCTGGGGCTATTTTCCCTGGAGTGTCAGAGGATGAGGGGTGACCTTACAGAGGTTTATAAAATCATGAGGGGCATGGATAGGGTAGATAGGCAAAGTCTTTTCTCTGGGGTCGGGTAGTCCAGAACTAGAGGGCATAGGTTCAGGGTGAGAGGGGAAAGATATAAAAGAGACCTAAGGGACAACGTTTTCACACAGAGGGTGGTACGAGTATGGAACGAGCTGCCAGAGGAAGTGGTGGAGGCTGGTACAATTGCAACATTTAAGAGGCATTTGGTTGGGTATATGAACAAGAAGGGTTTGGAGGGATATGGACCGGGTGCTGGCAGGTGGGACTAGATTGGGTTGGGATATCTGGTCAGCATGGATAAAAGGCAATACCTTGACAATGGGACAAGGTCTCTTCAAAGTGTCTCAGTGAACTGCTTAGAAATTCACCTTCAATACGTCTTGCAGCTTACTTGGAAACTTTTGCTGACAATACCTTTATGTCAACTGAAAGCCTAATTCCTCTGATAAACTAAAGACCTGTTATAAATGAAAGACTGAGACAATCAAACATTGAAGTCTTACTGCTTTTACTTAATTTGTATTTTGAATCATTGTGTGAGTCGACTTGAGTGAGGGAAAAGTCACATTTTTAAATTTCCGGGGCAAGAGTAGGATAAAAAGTAACCGTTTTTAATTTAAAACTCACAGAAAAACCTTGATGCTAGAAATATTTATATGGGAGAATCACACTGTAAGAAAATACACACACTCACACTGAAAACACATGATTAAGGGTAACAAGCAATTCTGTCTTTGGCAGTGTAACTGCTGTAATTGAAAACTTTGTGATTGCTTTAACTACTGTAAAAAGACATTGGTGTGCTTCAAATCAGTCAGAAAATGGCCATCATGTCCAATTGGGTAATACTCCTTTTTAATACCAACCTGTTGCTCAGTTTCTGCAGCCTTTTTTCTTCATGTGTCTGAAGCTCTTGATTACATAAGGATATATTGATCTCATCTGCCTCACCAAATTGATTGATCATCTCGTCCAAACAAGAAGTGCTGGCTGACTATTTGACTTTTGGGGACAATATCAAGGCAAGTCCACAGATCCCTGGAGGTGTCAGCACCAGTAGACAGGGTAATGAAGAAGGTCTAAGAAATGCTTGCCTTCATTAGCCAGAGCATAGAATTTAGGAGCAAGGAAGTCTTGTTTCAACTTCATTAAACATTATTTAGGCCACAGATGGAATACAGTGTGCCGTTCTGATTATAACACTATTAGAAGGATGTGATTGCGCTGGAGAAGGTACAGATGAGATTCACCAGGATGTTGCCTGGGATAAAAAGTCTCAGATGTGAGAGCAGACTGGATAGACTGAGTTTGTTTTCTCTGGACCAGAGGAGGCTGAGGGGGACCTGATTGAAGAACACTAAATTACGAGGGACATTGGCAGACTAAATCATGAGAATTGTTTTCCCATGGCAAATATGTCTAAGACCAGAGGGCAAAGGTTTAAGGTGACAAGTGAGTAGTTTAGAGGAGATTTGAGGAGATTCCAGAGAGTGACAGAAATATGGAATGTGCTGCATGAGGAGGTGGTGGACGCAGGTACTCTGGCAATATTTAAGAAGGTTATAGTCCAACAAGTTTATTTGGAGGTACAGGCTTCTGGAACGCTCCTCCTTTGTCAGGTAGGTAGTGGGACAGGATCATAAGACACAGAATTTATAGCACAAGATCATGAAACTCATAAAATGTATATTGAACAAATCTATATTGCTGTTAAGTCTTTCATCTTTTAGAATGGATTGCAGGTTTTGATTCATTCATGTATAAATCCTAGAACTTCTTTCAAGTCACATTCCCGAGATAACTTAAAAGTTTCATTAAAAAAAGGTGACATCTCAGCTCAGACAATGCATTAAAGGTGTGAGGTTAGAGTCTGTATTAAAAAATGTGGCGCTGGAAAAGCTCAGCCGGTTGGGCAGCATCTGAGGAGCAGGCGAGTCGATGTTTCAAGCATAGGAGCTTATCCTCGAAACGTCCACTCTTCTTCTACTCGGATGCTCCCTCACCTGCTGTGCTTTTCCAGCACCACACTTTTTCACTCTGATCTCCAGCATCTGCAGCCCTCGCTTTCTCCTAGAGTCTGTCTGTATTCCAATCTTGAGTCAGGCTGGTTCTATTTCCAAAATAGGAATTTGTATAATGTCACATGGATTGACTGCCTGCAGACTGTGTGCTTTTTGAGCAAAATAAAACGTATCTGCAAATCCAATTTTGCAAATCCAAATTCTCACCATAGACTTATATGTGTGTGTGTGTGTGTGTGTGTGTGTGAATCTGGAATTGGAAATGTTTAACAATTTCACTTTCAATTTCTACCCAGCCCAAACTCCTTCCTTCCCTTTCTTGACATCCCTATATTCATTTCTGGGGACAGGCTGGTCACCAATATCCATTACAAATCCACCATCTCTCACAGTTACCTGGACCATGCATCCTCACACCCTGCTTCCTGTAAAGTCTCTATTCCATTCTCCCGGTTTCTTAGCCTCCATCGCATTTGTTCTGATGATGCCAGCTACTACAAGGGGCCTCCAAAATGTCCAATCTGATGATACCATGGCTTTAAGAGGTGTATTTTGTCCTGGATTTTTTTTTTTTAATAGAGAAGTTGAGACAGAGATACCAAACCAATAAAGTAACAACAAAAAAAAATCACTTTTGTGGAAAGGGCAAGCAAATGGGACAGACAGGAGAATTGGCATAAGCACTTTAGGCAAATTCAACTCTCCCGTTATAAAAGTTTAATGATTTTGTGGCTTCTGTTTGTGATGGGACATGAAACTACAGCCTTATTATGGGTTGCTTTTGTGGATGCAGAAGATCCCATGATGCTATTCAGAGCAGAGACTACTGAAGTTCAGTCCAAAATTCCTTCCTCAAACAGAAATAGATTATCTAGTCATTCATGTCATTGTATAATTTTTTTTTCAATAATTAATAATATTGACTTGATTAAGCAAGTGAAGAGTTAAATTATATTCTATTTCTAGTTAGTTGTTAAACAGTTTCTGTAGGGAAGAAACCATATGGTGAGGTCAAAAGTAAGGTTTATAGTCTTATTGCTCAAGCTAATTCAAACCTAGACTAACACAGATCAAGTATTCCCAGCTTTTACCCAAACGTACAATTATATTTTAAAATGGTAACAGCCATGTAGATGTGTGTGTGTCTTTGCATATAACTATATATAGTATTCTGGCATTAAGTTCTACAGTGATTTTTTTTCTAATTATATTGACATTCTTAAATGCATGATTTGGGATAATAGATAATACCTACGAGGTGACACTACATATTCTAAGCAGATGCATGAATTGTTCATTGGAATCCACATTATAGGAGGGATATGATTGCATTGGAGAGGATGCAGAAGAGATTTACTAGGATGTTACCCATGTTGGAGAGTTTTAGCTATGAAGAGAGATTGGACAGACTGGGGGCATTTTCCTTGGAGCAGTGGAGACTGAGGGAGATATGATTGAGATGTGTAAAATTATGAGGGGCATATATAGGTTAGACAGAAAGGAATGGGGTAATAGACCCTTTGATCCAGCCAGTCCATGCTGACCATAATCCCAAAATAAACTAGTCTTACCTACCTGCTCCTGGACAATATCCCTCCAAACCTTTCCTATTCATGTCTTTATTCAAATTGTTTTTAAACATTCTAATTATGCCCATATCAGCCACTTCCTCAGGAAGTTCATTCCACATGCAAACCACCCTCTGTGTAAAAAAATTGCCACTTGTGTCTTTTTTTAAAATCTCTCTCCTCTCAGCTTAAAAATATACTCCCAGTCTTGAAATTCCTCATCCTCTGGTCAGTTCAACAATGCACACAGTCCATAAAAAAATTTTTTAAAGTCTACTGATTGCATTATCTCCAACAATACTGTCTCATTTGCAGAGTGAGACCAGTATTTTATGCTTTCTTTGCTTCAGATTTTTAGAACCTACAGTATTTTGTTCCTGTTGCACACACTGTCCACTTTGGCTCAGTTTAATTGAATGCTACACAGTCCATAATGTTTTGGAATCAGAAAAAAGTCTATCCATTTAATATTGCACCTTTCATGATCTCAAAGATGTACTCAACAGTTTTATTTCAATTAAAGTATTTGTGTAAAATATTTTTATAATGGCAGTGAGGGAGTCCATTTAAACTAAGCAAACTCTCAAAGGCATCATATTTACCCCAGCTTGTTTCAGTTACCTGAAAGATCACACTATACTTACAGAAATAAAAATACATAAGGTATTTTTGGAACAACACGGACAGATCTCAAACATGAATTGCAGACCTTTGAATTATTTCAAATACTTCCTTTTACAGGAACTCATTGCAGATTCAGATACACTCATTCCAGAGTCATTAAAACATTAAAGGTGGATGAATTTGTTCTAGATTGATAGGTATTATGATGTAAACGATTTCATGAAAATGTCATGGTCATCGGTCACAAATTTATAAAACATTCCATGATTTTCTTTTATATTGAACCTGCAGTCATTCATTAATTTCATTGTAATCTCCTTTCATTCCCTGTCCAAAACTGCAGCTCCTCCCATATTCTTTCTGAACCTCCTTAAATCTTATTTCCTTGAAGGGGACGTGGTATTCTTGATCACCTTCCAAACCAGCTATTTACTGACTTTGCTTTCGTGGCTGCAAGCTGACAATTGTTGTCCAACCTCTCCCTTCCTTCAGACATTTTCCTATTTTTTAAAGTTGTTGTTATCATTCTTTTGTTGTAAAGGACACCTCTCAATTCTCTCTTCTTGCACACATCGCCTTGCTCTTCCTTTCAAAGTGAATTGTCACAAATCTACTCAGCTCTTTTGTCATTGCCAACTTTTGATCAGGGCTTGAGCAACCCACCAAGGCTTGAGCAACTTGATGTGTCCTGTGTGATTATGGTTTGCTGTTTATCCTTATTCTTATCACCCTGCCTTCTGCTTTCAACACAATTAACCATTTTATTAGTTTTCTGTCTCCACACAGTCCACCTCCCTTAGTGCATTATTTCATATTCTGACCTAATTGTAGTATTTGCTCAAGTGCTTTTCTCATGACCTCAAATATGCAGAAGGGATTTTCAAGAAAGTTGCCAGGATTTGAAGATTTGAGCTACAGGGAGAGACTGAATAGGTCAGTGCTGTTTTCTCTGAAGCATTGGAGGCTGAGGGGAGACCTTATAGAGGATTATAAAATTATGAGGGGCATGGAGAGGATAAATAAGCAAAGTCTTTTCCTTGGGGTGGGGGATTTCAGAACTAGAGGACATAGGCTTAGGATGAGAGGGGGAAAGATTTAAAGGGGACCTAAGGGGCAACTTTTTTACGCAGAGGATGGTGTGTGTATGGAATGTACTGCCAGAGGTAGTGGTGGAAGCGGACACAATTACAACATTTAATAAGCATCTGGATGAGTATACAAATAGGAAGGGCTTAGAGGGATATGGGCCAAACGGGACTAGATTAGATTAGGATGTTTGGTTGTGTGGATGAGTTGGACCGAAGGATCTGTTTCCATCCTGCATGACTCGAGGTCTTGGGGCTTCACGGTTGGTCTTTTCTTATTTATCATCGATGGGCATGGAATCAATTTCAACTTGTTTGCTGATGTTACCCAATTTTATATCTTTGCCATCCACCCAGAATTCTACGTTGTATTAACCTGCTTCACATCAATGAGCATCATGCCCATTGCTCCTGTCACACCTAAGTCATCTCTTATATGTAATCGGCTATGTTAGGCTGGCGGATATAGGTTGCCTAGCTGACATTGTCAATTGGACTTTCAAATGTTTTCCAACATACTGTCAGATAAGAGGCTTCTCATTTCGCATTGTATGAGGTTCCAGGCTTGCTTCATCTTTATAAGTCAAAGTGTTATAGTTAATGGCAGCTGTTTTCCATGCAAACTATTACTGGTGCAGTTAAGCGGGCCTGTCATGATGGCTGATGATCTTTGTAATCTGTAATAATAACTGCTATATTGAAGGATGGGCTAGCTGCATACCTTGCAAGTTTTCAGTTAATCAACATGGATTTATGACAGGTAGCTCATGCCGGACGAATCTCATGGAATTTTGTGGAAGAAGTGACTGAAATAGTGGACGGGAAAATGTCTATGGATGTTGCATGTATGAACATGCTGAAGACATTTAATAAGTGGGTGGCATTGTAGCTCAGCGGTTAACACTGCTGCCTCACAGCACCAGGGACCTAGGTTCGATTCCAGCCTCAGGCAACTGTCCGTGTGGAGTTTGCACATTCTCTCCATGTCTGCATGGGCTTCCCCCAGCTGCTCAGGTTTCCTCCCACAATCCAAAGATGTGCAGGTTAGGTGTACTGGCCAAGCTAAACTGCCCACAGCGTTCAGGGATGTGTATTAGTCAGGGGTAAATGTAGGGTAATAGAGTCTGGGTGGTTTACTCTTCAGAAGGTCGATGTGGACTTGTTGGGCCAATTGGCCCATTTCCACACTCTAGGGATTCTGTGAATTCTATGAAAGCCCTACGTAAGAGATCGTTGACAATGGTACAAATCAAAGGAACTGAGGGTGAATTATTGACATGGCTGGGAAATTGGCTCAGTGGCAGGTAACAGACACGGAAGAATGGGTAGGTCTCAGACTGGCAGGATGTGACCAGTGGTATCTCAAGGATCTGTGTTGGGGCCTCAATTATTTCCTTTATTTACTAACAACTTGGAAAATCGCATAAAAAATGATATATTCAATTGTGCTGATGGCATAAAAAATAGATGGTGTTGTAGATAGTGTAGATGATAGCATAAAATTACAAAGAGATACTGATAGATAAATGGGCAAAGTGGTGGCAGATGGGATTCAATGTAAGCAAGTATAAGGTTAACCATTTTGGATGGAGAAAGGATAGGTCAGGGGTATTTTCTAGATGGCATGTAGTTAAATACAGTGGAGGTCCAAAGAGACTTGGAGGGTTCAGGCACATAGATCTTTAAAATGCCACAAGCTGGCGCAAAAATAATCAAGAAAGCTAATGGAATTTATTCCTAGAAGACTCTAGTATGAAGATGTAGAGGTTATGCTGAAGGTATACAGAACTCTGGTTAGACCCCACTTAGAATACAGTGAGCAGACCTGGGCACCTCACCTTAAGAAGGATATACTGGCCTATTGCAGTCAAAGGTACTGAAAACTCACTTTCTACATGAAGAAAATCAATTAATCTTTCCGTTTGCACTTATTAAACACTGACTTTTCTTTGATACAGCAACAATTTTACAAGTGAACCAGCTACAATGCATCATCTGCAAACCAATGGAAGCATTCAAAAAAGACAAAACTAACCTTTTGTATCAGTGAGAACCACACAGAAGAGGTGAGGAGCAAGGATTGCTAACCTGTCTTTCCGGTTTCTCCCCTCTGTTTTTTTCCATGTTTTTATGTACGACTGTCTGCAAGTGTGTAAGAGGGAGTTCACTAGGCAGTTAGGGTTTCAATTAGCAATGTCATGTGCTGACAGCATATAATTGTTTGCCTGCAGCTACAGTCTAATCACTTAATATAAATAGTAGTTTTTGTGAAATACAGAAACTTGGTTCTGCTTTATATCAACCTGGAATTGAGAACCAGGAAAATTGGGAAACTTGTATACTTATGTTAAAATTGTTAACTTTTGTGTCAACTCCTGGAATAGTAAGGCTTGATTTTCATCACTCTATCCCCATGAGGATATGACAATATGGGACAAATCAAATGGGAGCTGCTTTGGCCTGGATGCTGTTAAGATTAGATTAGATTAGATTCCCTGCAGTATGGAAACAGGCCCTTCGGCCCAACAAGTTGGGTAGATGCCAATGTTGTAATGTCTGGAACAACTTGGCTAGGGCAGTGGCAAGTTCTGGAACACCAACCTTCAATACTATTACTGGAATGTTATAAGGGCCTATAGCATTCTATTCTGTTCTAATTAGAATGATTGAGCATTATGGAAAAGTCATGAAATCATACAGTCATACAACACGGAAACAGACCCTTTGTTCCAACCAGTCCATACCAAACATAATCCCAAACTAAACCAGTCCCACCTGCCTGTTCCTAGCCTATATCTCTCCAACCCTTTCCTATTCACGTAATTATCCAAATTGTTTTTAAGCATTCTAATTATGCCCACATCCACCAGTTCCTCAGAAAGTGCATTCCACAGATGAGCTGTCTTCTGTGTAAAAAAGAAATTGTCTCTCAGGCCTTTGTGTAAATCTCTCTCTTCTCACTTTAAATATGTGCCTCCTAGCCTTGAAATCCTCCATCCTAAAGAAAAGGCACCTGCCATTAACCCTATCTATACCCCTCATGATTTTTCTTGTTTTGCTTACTCCTTTTATGGTTATCCAAACTCATATTTTAAAAACTTCACTAGTGTGAAACGGGGATCACTGGTTAGCCAGAGTTTATTGCCCATCCCATCGCTGCCCTTGAACTGACTGGATTGTTAGGCCATTTTAGAGGGCATGTGAGAGTTAACCTCATTGCTATGGGTCTGGAGTCACATGTAGGCCAGACCAGGAGAGGATGGCAGATTTTCTTCTCTGAAGGACATTAGTGAACAAGATGGTTTTTCCCAACAATCAGGTTTTGTTTCAAGAGTCAGAATTCTTTTTATTGAATTCAAGTTCTATCACTTTTGAAAGTTTAGCGATAATACCACTAGGCTATCATTTCCAGATGATTACAGATGTAATCTGAATAGTAGCCATTTATTGTGACAAACTGAATCCAACCTCTCATTTTCAATTGGATGCTACACTCTCTAATAGGAGATATATATCTTTTTTATTCATTCACAGGATGTAGACATGGCTGGCAGGGCCAGCATTTATTGCCCATCCTGAATTGCTCAGGTAGGTTAAGTTTGGTTATCTTTGTACAATAGGCTCTTGTCCCAGTGTAATTATGTGATTGCAATAAACCAATTCTGTTCATTCATAACGAATTTTCAAACACAGCCATTTATTGTCTTATCTAGAACCATAAGAACATCATTCCCACACTCAAGTTTATTTCTTGTAAATGCAGAAGATGAAAGAAAGAAAGTTTACTTCCTGTTGTGACATCAAATCAAAAACAATTACAGCATTCTTGGAAAATGGCTAGGCTTTTCAGTAGAAAGTACTAACTCCCTCACCCAAAACTAGACCTGATAAGATTTGTGTCTCCATTATCACCAATATTTAGCTGCCACAGATCCACTGACTTGCCCTAAATAGGATAATTCTACTCTTCATCAGCTCCGAGAGTTAATTATAACTGTTTCAGATGGTGTAAAATGCACAATGGTGTATTTGTTGCCCATCACTAAGTGCTTTATGTCTCAGTGGGAGGATGCCAAGAGTGTCCAATATTCCTAACATCACATTGTAGTAACTATGTGCTTAAAAGCAGATCCGGTGCTCATTTTTATCAGCGTCACAATCTTTTGCTTTCCACTGCAGGTGCTCATAAGTGTCTCTCATTTTCAATTTCAATAAGTACTGTGACTGGATAAAGAATACATGAGGTGGCTTTTCCTCGATTTCCTCATGTGCTTTAAGAAAATACAGCTGTCTACCACATAGATCCTTGGCTTGTAACCAGTTGTTGCCCTACAAGTGTCTAGCTCTATCACTAACACTAAAAGTTTTTTTGGTCCTGTCATTGGGCTTGGCTGGTAACCCATAACATGGCCTGGGTGACTTGCAAAAGGGCAGAGGTGACTATGGCTCAAATGACTCTGCTACCCTGAGTATCTATGTGGACTTGAAAACCTTACCTGAAAAACAAAAGGAACTCAACAAATAATGATACTGAACTACTTCACTGCTCCAAAACATCAAGTTCAAAGTATTCACTGACATTGAAGCCTCTGTCTTATTGGTTACCTGTTATAAACATTCTATGTACTAATAATATGTTATTTGAAAAATATTTGGAAAAGATTTTACTTCCTTTTAAAATTCTAATCCTACTTGGAATTTAGAGATTTGAGGTGGAACTTTTACAATTTGCTGTCATTCAGCTCGCTCAATTTGGCTTCCTGTTCACTTCAATGTCAATAATGTTTCAATAGTAAATCTGACAACTTTCTTCAAAGACATCTTCCAACCCAAGATAAGTCTAACTTCTCAGCTCCTGCCTGTGCATGATGCCGCTGAGTCTTGCACCACCGAAACGCGAGCTTGTCGCTGCCGCCAAGTGACCACTCTGGGCCCACCTCGTTGATGCGGGAGCTGCCAGGGACCCAGACCTTGCTTCTGATTCTCTGTCACGAGTCCACACTGGGCTCACCTCACCGCTGCCAATGATGCCGTCGATGCAACCGTATTTAGGTTAGATTTCCTACAGTATGGAAACAGGCCCAACAAGCCCAACAAGCCCACACTGATCCTCTGAAGAGTAACCCATCCAAACTCCTTTCCCTACATTTACCCTTGACTATGTGCCTGCGTGGGTTTCCTCTGGGTGCTCCAGTTTCCTCCCACAGTTCAAAGATGTGCAGGTCAGGTGAATTGGCCATGCTAAATTGCCCATAGTGCTAGGTGCATTAGTCAGAGGGAAATGGGTCTGGGTGGGTTGCTCTTTGGAGTGGACTTGTTGGACCAAAGGGCCTGTTTCCATACTGTAGGGAATCTAATCTAATGCATCTAATACTATGGGCAATTTAGCATGACCAATTCTCTTAGCCTGCACATCTTTTGGAATGTGGGAAGAAACTAGAGCACTTGGAAGAAACCCTCACAGGCATGGGGAGAATGTACAAACTCCACACAGAGCCTGAGGTCGGAATTGAATCCGGGTCGCAGGCGTTGTGAGGCAGCAGTGCTTAACACTGAGCCACTGTGCTGGGTTCTTCACAAGATGTAAGTAAAGAGAAAAAAAATGAAGAAATTGAGAAAAAGAAAAGCAGATGGAGTCCACAAACCCTACTCTGCTGCTATCTTGGATCCATTACCACATTGTTCTATGTGAGATCCTGCTGTGCACATTGCCACTTCTTCTACATGTCAGCAGCATCTGTCAGTAGTCTGGATGTGGGCATTAAATGTTACGTCGCCAAGTTTGCAGGTGACACAACTAGGTGGAAATGTGTCTCATGAAGAGCATGCAATAATCAATGCAATTTGACGAGGCTTCATGATTAGGCAAAAAGTTGGCAGATGGAATAGAATGTGGAGAAATGTATATCCTACCATTATTTTAGAAGGATAAACAAAAATACAGAATATGTCTTAAATGGGAAGTGTTGAACTTCAGAGGGACCTAGTATGAATCATTGACTGATAATACATGGGTTGGGTCAGTAATTAAGAGAAGCAAATGATTTGTTGGCCTTTATTACAAGAGGACTTGAAAGCTTTCTCACTGCAATTATATATAGGTTTGGTGAGACCATATCTGGAGTACTGTGTACAGTTTTGGTCTCTTGACCTGTTGCAATGATCCTGCAATGAAGTGCCAAATTTATGATTCATTCTGGCAAGGGACCAGTGACTTATTTTTAAAGTGAGCAAAATGTAAGGCCCAGGGGACTTGCTGAGAGAACGTGGTTTTGAACAGTAAACTTTACTCCAAAAATGGACCATTATAAACAATCTACAATACATGCACAACTTATTTCCAATATCCAGAATTAACATGTGGTAAAATAGGAAAATAGACTGTAACCAAACATCAAATAGAACACTTCATCAAGACAGATCCTATGGATTTTTTTAGCAAATCCAGTATCACCTACCAGACGTTAAAGACAAACCTCAATAACCTTCACAAAAGATTATAATTCTTCGCTGTTGCTGACCTCACTCCTCACGAATCATGGATTACGTCTATGACTGCTCCTATTCTGGTTAGTCATCCTCTTTTTCAGATTTACTGTTTCCCTACACTTACTGCTAGGAAACAAAGAAACCAATTGAGGATTTCATCACACCTACAAAAAGATGTACTTGCTATTGTTATAGAGGGACAATAACAAAGGTTCTCCAAACTAATTTCTGGGTGGAGGAATTCTCCTATGACTGGGTCCATAATCACTGAAGTTTAGCAAAGGGAGAGGAGATCTCATTCAAACATACAAAATTCATATAAGGGTGTAAGGGTAGATGCAAGAAGGCTATTTCCCCTGTAAGATGTCCAGAACCAGAGGACACAGTCTCATAACGAGGAAGAAGTCACTTAGGGCTGAAATGAGGACAAAGTTCTTTGCTCACAGGTGGTGAATCTTTGGAATTATCTGCCCCAATGGGTCATGGAAGCTCAGTTGTTGAGTATATTCAAGACTGATTTCAATAGATGTCTATATAATAAAAGCATTAAGGAATATAGAGATAGTGCAGGGTGGTTCTTTTGAAGTAAAAGTTCAGCCAAGAATATTGGAGTGAGCTTGCAGCATTGACTGGCCTACTCTTGCTCATAGTTCTTATGTTCAGATTCCCTACAATGTGGAAACAGGCCCTTCGGCCCAACATCAACCCTCCGAAGAGCAACCCACCCAGATCCATTTCCCCTCTGACTAATGCACCTAATACTATGGGCAATTTAGCATGGCCAATTCTCTTGAACTGCACATCTTTTGGACTGTGGGAGGAAACCAGAGCACCTAGAGGAAACCTACACAGACACAAGGAGAACATGCAAAGTCCACACAGATAGTTGCCCAAGGTTGGAATTGAACCTGGGATTCTGGTGTTGTGAGGCAGCAGTGCTAACCACTGAGCCATGTCTACACTTCAAACAAAAATTGGCTGAGAAGCACTTTGGGACATCCTGATGCAAGCTTTTCTCTCTCTAACAGTTAAAGATACAAGAAGGAAACTTTTCAGTGTTAAAGATGCTTAGAAAGTGTTTTATCACAAAGTGATGACAATGCAATTGTTCATTCCTTTCTGTATATTTATAGATGGTACCAGCTAACATGACTGTTAAAGAAAATCAGTGAATCAGTATGCAAATAAAGTGCTATTTTGTAATAAAGCTCAGACCTTCCACATATAGAAGCTTACAGAGTAGCATATATAACCTTAGAAATAATACAAAACAAATTAAGAAACAAATTTAGTGGTTGCACACTTAAGTTTCCAACTTCCTTAATGACTGCAGGTCTTTAACTTGTTTCTCTAATTGACCATAATCATTGAGGAGATTTTTTTTGGGGTTTGGTTTTTTTTTTGATTTCTTGCCACAGATGCTGCCAGACCTGCTGAGCTCTTCTAGCAATTTCTATTCTAGTCTCTAATTTACAGCACTTGTAATTCTTTCGCTTTTTACTTAACTCCTGCACTTGTGCATAGTATGCATGAAGGATTCCGAGCAGTAGTACCACACCACTGAAGTTATTACATAAAAGCAGACAATATGAGAGAAAGGGCAGGCAGCAGCTGGAGCAAAACATTCAAAGACAGTTTCGGTTCAAAGTTCTTTTGTTGGAACTGGATTAGCAGAAATTACCAGGAAAAACTTAAACCCAAAAATATTCTTTTCCCAGAAATGTTATTTTCGCCTTGATGAACATTGTCCTAGAGGCATGCATTAATATTCTGCTTACTCACTGTTTGTTTTTATTGCCCAATATTAATGAGTAAAAATATTTGTTACGTCTACAGAATTCAGTTGTTTTCACAGTTTCTTACATAAAAGTCCCTGAATCACACAGTGACAAGAAGAAAAATCATCTTTGTTAGGGTTTCTGGTTGAATAGCATTGAATGATGTGTAAGACGTGTTTTTTCTAATTGCCATCCAATTATTAAGTATGACACCAAGCCACAATAAGAAGTATTGAGGCAGGAGCCCAAATGCTTAAAGAAGTATCTCAAAGGAGGCAATTAAGCAAGTGGGATGGAGAGGTGTTGGGGGGAGATTCCAAACTGGATATCAATAATGTAGCAATTATAATTGGGAACGCACCAATAGGACACAGTTTGAGGTGCAGAGGTACAGTGGTGTTGGAGCAGGTTATAGAGACAAGGAGGCGCAAGGCCAAGATGATTGACCTGGTAGGTCAACAAACACAGGGAAACAAGCTTTGGGGCAAGGTAAGCCTGAAGCCGCAGGGCTTTGAATGGCCCCAGGTTGATGGAGGATAGAATCTGGGAGACCAGCCAGGAGTGTGTTGGGACAGTTGAATTTAGATGTGACAAAAACATAGATGAGGGCTTCAGCAGCATATGAGCTGAGATGGCAACAAAGATGAGCCAAATTAGAGAGCTGGAATCTGAGAATGGCATGACTATGAGGTCAGAAGCATTCCAGAAAGAAGTTCTGGTCACTGTTGTTATGAAGGAAAATATAGCAGCCAATTTGCACAAAGCAAACTTCAACAAACAGAAATGTGATAATGACCAGATACATAATGGCCAGAGCCCTATGGATAACTCCTTGCTCATCCTTGTACACTGCAGTGGGATCTTTTATATCTACCAAATCAAGCAGATACACCTTTAGCCACCTCTCCCTAGAATGGTTTGGAAGCTGATACACTGGGACCATGTAGAGGAGTATAAACAAAGATGTTGAGACATCGATCCCTTTTGATAAGACTACTTGAAGGTCAAGAATGTGCGGTAAGATATTGACATATGAGCCTGCGTGTAGATATTGACCTTTATGTGTGAAGTAACAGAAATGTATTGTGAAATTCATCAAAGAACAGGTAAGTCTCAGACAGCCACAACTATTTAGAATCATAGAGCCATAGAGGTGTACAGCATGGAACTGACCCTTCAGTCCAACTTGTCTATGCTGACCAGATATCTTAAATTAATCTAGTCCCATTTGCAAGCACTTGGCCCATATCCCTCCAAACCCTTCTATTCCTATACTTATCCAGATGCCTTTTAAATGCTGTAATTGTACCAGCTTCCACCACTCCCTCTGGCTGCTCATTCCATACATGCACCACCTTCTGCATGAAAACGTTGCCCCTTATGTCCCTTTTAAATCTTGCCCCTCTCAACCTAAACCTATGCCCTCTAGTTCTGGACTCCACTGCCTCAGGGAAAATATGTTGTCTACTTATCCTATCCATACCCCTTATGATTTAATAAATCTCTATCAAGTCGGCCCTCAGCCTCTGATTCTCCAGGGAAAACAGCCCCAGCCTATTCAGCCTCTACCTATAGCTCAAACCCTCCAATCCCGGCAACATCCTTGTAAATCTTCTCTGAACCTTTTGAAATTTCACAAAATACTTCCTGTAGGAGGGAGACCAGAACTGCACACAATATTCCAAAAGTGGCCCAACCAATGTCCTGCACAGCTGCAACATGACTTCCCAACTCCTGTATTCAATACACTGTCCAATAAAGGCAACCATACCAAATGCCTTCTTCATTATCTGATCCACCTGAGAGTCCACTTACAAGGAACTATGAACTTGCCAAACAGCATGACAGGAAATTGTTAATATGGCTCACTAAGATGAGATATTTTTAAGTTATCAAGACATGGATGCAAACTCCACAGAGAAACTGACTTTAGTTCAATGAGGATATAACTAAACATTAATATATATTGAATGATAATGAAGAGAAGTGAAACTTTACCACAACACTCCTGTTTTATGTCCATAATTTCCATATACTTGTATCTTTTAAAGAGATACAGATCCTTCTTAAATTCAACAAATTTAAATTCCACAAGAGTGCAGACTTTGTTATGAAAACTGGCTTTAGTAGATCACATATTTAATGTTTGCAGGAGGTTATTGTTACAATGACTATTGGTTAATCATAGACACGTATTCACATGAGGTTGCTAGTGATGCCCACATCCCACGAGAAAGAAAGCGTCTCAGTTCCCTCGTCTTTAACTTCATCTTTTGCCTAATCATCATCTGAGGATAAAGCGAATTGTTGGTAACCTCATTATTCAATTTGACAATGAGATGAGCTTCTGACCAAAATTCCACTCCTTTATCAAAGCTACCAACTTCACCTGTTCCACCCTTGCCTCAGTTCATATACTGCTGAAGCCATCATTCATGTTAACTCTATACTTAACTCCTGGCATACCTTCCCCCCGCGCCCTCCCCCCCCTTATAAACTTGAACTCATCCAAGATTTTACCTGTTTTCTAACTCCTATCTTGGACGTATTCAACTATTGTCCCTGTGCTCATTGATTTAGATTGACTGATCCAGATCTCAGGTTCTGTTTCTCCAGTTTGACTGATCTTGGGCTAGAGATTCCCCCAAGACAGTGACAATAATACAATAATGGTAGTCCAGTCTTTATCATGCACCAATCTAAATTTAGAAAACCACAAACAATAATGGCTTGGAATTTTGTTTTGACATATCATTTTCACGCCTCTTCTGTTAGCATTAGAATTTTGTGCCAATTGTTGCAAAATTCTGGATAGCTGATACAATGTCTCACAAAACTCCTTAGATTTGCAACATCCAAATAAGGAAGAAACTTTAGACAATGAAATGTGGCTGTGTTTTCAGCACAATGGGTGCTGTTTTGCCTCTGAAATGCTATCTACAAAACTGTGTATATTTCTGGTGCTAACATCACTGGAATCCACCTTGGTGAGGACATTAAAATGCACATAGAGAATCTGCAGTAGTATACAGAGTGGATAGATCATACCAACAAGTCAACGCATGGCATGTTTTGAAGCCAGTGCTGTCATTTTCAATCTCACCTGTTCAGCTTACTCTTAAATATGCAATCAGCAACTGCCAGTGCTCCTTTCAAACTAACTGCTAATTGATTTCTATTGACTCTTGCTATGATTAAAATGAAGTTTGTGGTTTCCAGAACTGCTGAGATCTGTTGAAATCTACAGTGAGTGGTAGTACACTATTTATATTTGATTCATACAGTCATAGAGTCCTACAGCATGAAGACATCAGTGTCAGTATCACTATTAAAACAGTGTGGGAGTTCAGATTCCCTTTGTCATAGTGAATTGGCCTTGTTGCATATTCTAGAGTCATACAGACATAGAGTCCTGCAGCATGGAGACAGGCCCTTTGGCCCAAATTGGTACGTGCCAACCAAAATGTCCATCCACGCTAACTCCATTTCCATGCTCTTGGCCCATATCCTTCTAAACCTTTCATATCCATGTTTATCCAAATGCCTTTTAAGTGTTGTTAATATACGCATCTCAACTACTTCCACTGGTAGTTCATTCCATATGCGAATGACTCTCAGTGTAAAAAAAGTTGCTAGGCAAAAGTGAGGACTGCAGATGCTGGAAACCAGAGTTTGGATCAGAGTGGTGCTGGAAAAGCTCAGCAGGTCAGGCAGCATCCGAGGAGCAGGAAAATTGATGTTTTGGGCAAAAGTCCTTCATCAGGAAAAAGGTTGCCCCTCAGGTTCCCTTTTATTGTTTCCCCTTTCATCTTAAACTGATACTCTTTAGTTCTCGATTCCCAACCCTGAGAAAAAGACTGAGTGCATTCACCCTATCCATGCCTCTCATGATCTTACACACTTCTATAAGATCTCTCCTCAGTCTCCAACGCTCGAAAGAAAACAGTCCTAGCTTGTAACCTCAAACCAGAAGGTTGCAACTAAATGGCTCAAACTGCTTACTGTGCCTACACCTGCTGTTCAAACCACCATCTTGTTCACTGCTATTTGCCTGCCTTTTCCATGTAACCCTGTGAAATCTTCCTTTCGAAATCACCATCAACCTCCAGCGGTACGTTCTAAATCCTAATCACTCAGTGTATGAAAAAGCTTTTCCTCACATCACTATTGCTTCTTTTATTAATTTTGCTGGAATGGCCAGCATACGCTGCTGATCCCTGATTGCACTTGAGAGCAATTAAGAATCAACCACATTACAAAGGAGTCATATGTAGGCTACAATAAGGTGAGGATGGTCAATTTAGTGCCCATAAAGGCATCAGTGAATCAGATGGGTTTTGTTATGATCGTTTCACGGTTGTTCCTTATTTGGGACTCACTTTCAATTCGCAGATTTCGATAAAGCTAATATAGTAGAACCCCCATATCCACGGATTCCATTTCCATAGTTTCAGTTATCTGTGGCGCAGCCTGAAAATATTACATGGAACATTCCATAAATAGTTCCAGGGGGTTGCTAGAGAGGGAAGTTTCCTATTTAAATGTTAGGGTTCGCTACTATCCGTGGTAGGACTTGAAATGTATCACCCGCGGATACAGGGGGATACCTGTACTTGCAGTGGTGGGCTTTGATCCCTTGTCATCAAAGCCTCCAAATTATTGATTTGGTGATGTTAACACTACACCATCATCTATCCCTCGAACCCTGTAATGCCACATAATGCCTAGCACTAGGTAGAACAATATTACACCATCTTTGGATGTTCATGTGTAACACATTCATGTGCAGCAATATTGTGGCTTCAAAAGCGAGACTGACCTAAGTGTAAAAAAAAACTGAAGAAAATAACCTTCTCAAGTTGAACCAGAATTCAGACAACTGACCCAGTGCTAAACGCTCAGTGAGTCACAGCATTCAAAAGGAAATCAATAATTTCATTTGCAGTGGATGTTTCTTTGAAAATGCCATTTTGATCATTAGCTTGATCAGGAAATGTTTCCAAGTGTCCTAAGTGTGCCACCAGACAGCTCGTAAGGAAGCCAGATTGTGTGATTGTGTATTTGATCAGATAGAGATACGGTTTTGGAAATTTCCTGGTCACTTGCATTGAGAAACATGTGAAATGTGGAAAGCAAATACAAAACCCAAAAGGGGATATTGACAGCAGGTGATTTGTATATCTTATAATCCATTCCATTTCTTTGATTTCAAATGATAAATTTATCAAACTCTCCATCCTATTACACTTGTTCCAAATAATGGCCCTGCCCCTGAGTTGAAGATCTAAGAATCTGCCTGTGTAAAACCTCTACAGTGAGATGATTCTCAATGTAGCCCGGCGAGTTCATGGATATGATTCTCCAAAACAACCTTTTGAAGGAGTCTGGAAAATATTATTAGTCAGTTATTATGCTGGCATTGGATGGACAGGCCTCCTCCTGTTTTGTAATTTTTTATGACACCGGTATCAACTTATGTATTCTCATCAGTTTAATAATGAAGGAAGACTACATTTCTGTAGTGCCTTTCCAATCTCAGAAGCTCCCAAATCACTCTTATTTTGAAGGTATGGATCACTGTTGCAGTTTAAGAAAAGCAAGTCAGTTTTCTCAAACAAAGATCCCACCAACAGCATTGAGAACGTGATCCAATTTTAGTGATGTTTGATCAGAGATAAATATTGAACAGTAAACCGGGAGCTCTCCTAACCATTTTTTGAAATATTGGAATTGCATATCTGTTCTTCATCCAGGAGGGCAGACTGTGGGCCTGGTTAATGTTTAATAAAAGAATCGGAATTTCCTGACACTGCACCACACCCTCAGTAGTGGTGGGACTTAAACCAATAACCTTTTGAATTGAACGGGACCGTGACAGAATTGAGTCACAGTTGACACCTATTGTATTGTAGCAAATTAACTTATGGATCTCTTGGTATAACTTTACTCTCCACAATTAACTTGATTTTCAGCTTTTAGTCTTAACACTGAATTCTGTTTTCATGGCATTTTTTCTTGCTAATTTGAACAGATCAGTATCTTGCTCTGTATCTAATCCATATGTCAATGCTTTTAATGGTTCGTTGTTCCTCCCGGTTTCTTTGCACATAAAAGGCAAGTGTAAACTCTTCCGTAGCTACTAACTTTCATAGGCAATTTGAAAACAAAATCTCAAGCTTGAGCTGCATTCTTTTCTGAATCCTTTACTTAGAGGAAGTGGAAAAGCATGAAGGGATTTGAAAAAAAGGATAAGAAGTTTAAAATCTGGACTTTGTTCAGCCGGGAACCAATGTAGGTTGTTGGGTCAATGTGGAATAGGGGTGATAGGTGTGAGTTATGACATGGGAAGCAAGGTTTTGGATTGCCTCCAATTTATAGACTGCCAGAAGTGCATTGGTGCAGTCGAGCCAAGAGGTAATGAAAACATGAATATGGTTTTCAGTAACAGATAAGCTAAGGTGACAGCAAAGTCAGTTGCTCTTAGGGTCAAATATGACCAAATGTTGCGAACACTCTGGATTAAATTTTGGTAGTTGTCAGAGAAAGAGATGGAGTTATTCAAATGCTTTGAATGACATGAAATGTCTGTTGTGATATTGTGACATAGATTTGCCACAAAAGCTTGGCATTATTCCAGTCTCAATGTCATTTTAACAACATGGTTAAGTCTTAAGGACTGTCCAATAACCTCTCTTACACTGAAGGTAGTTTTAACAAGCATGGAACCTCTTTTCTTCAGATTTTAAATTATTGCTGGAGATTTGCAAAAAAAAAGTCCTCCCTCATTTCTCCTTGTTTTCTGTACCCAATGACACATTAAATTCATTATTCCAATTCCGTTTTCTTAGTTCAGACTCTGTCCACTTCACTAAAATTACAGTCCGAGTTGCTATAATGTGTGTTTCTTCAACGCGAATTGGCCATAATGCAATTGAAAATTTTAAACTGTTAGTTATAGAACAGCCTTGCCTGTATTGGCTAAAATGCAATTCTGGCCCAATTGGGTTAACTGGCCCGGCTATTGCGTGATTTTCTTATAACGCGAGATTGCATAAGAACAGAACTATCATGTTATATCAGAACTGACTGTATTCATTATACTGGTTTAGTAGATACACAGTTCCTTGCCACATGCACACAGATCCCAGATCACTTGTAAAGGGTACCTGCTGTTTAGATGTTTCACTGAGAAATGGCTGCCTTCTAAAACTCCATATGAACATAAATGTCTAACAATGGTTGGTGCTGTTTACCACCCACCCAGAAAAAGTCTGACTCACCATGTCTTGTGAAATTCAACACTTAAAAATAACTTTTTTAAAGCTCTTATCCTGCCTGTGAAAAAAATGGTCATCAAATACTGGCATCCTGCATTACATAAATGTTGTCAGAAATGCAGGAGACGCAAATTCAAAAACAAATGTATACACTCATAGAATTTGGCATGAATTATTTGTGTATGAAAACAGGTGCAAAGTGATCAAGCAACTTCTTACTCCAGCCCACAGCACTGCATACTTGTGGAAAGGTTATTTGGCTTTGAGTTGACATCAGCCATACAGTGCTCACATCTATATTACTTAAAGCAGAATAACATTCCCTTCACTTTGCCCCATAAAAACTGGTGAAGGAATTTTGAAGATTTCGTCGTACAGATTTTATGGGTGCAAAATGATTTTAGGAATATATTGTTTCCAGTATTTTGTGAAGTAACTCTGATTTCATTGATTCATGAGCCTTCAAGAAAATGTTGTGCATATTTGTGCAAATGTTTACTGACAACCAATCAAAATGAATGATTGTTCAATGTACTATATATATATATATATATTATATATATATTTGTTATCAATGATTGTTTCGCTTTGTCATTTGGATTGAACATTTATGATACAAATATACTGATGTTGCAGATTATTTGCTTTTGTAAGAATAAACAGCAAATAGTTATTAACTTTTCAGCTGCTTGGGATATTATTCTGTATTATACTTTGGAACTTACATAGAATGAGATTTCTATTAATGTCAGAAGAAAATCATGACTAGTGATTGTTAATCAACTCTTATGACCAGAGCCCACATATGGTTTTCCAATTTGTTACAGTTCCAGACTGGATTCTTGATCCTGTAATGCACTTTGAAAATGTTGCAGAATATATTTCTATATGATTCAATGCTGATATCAATACACTGATTTCTTTCTGTGCAAGTATTTGGAAGCCAAACTCCTTTTATTTTAAGCAAATCACTTCGCATCATACCATTTCGAACACTCTCATATATTTGATCAGTTAACTAACCATTCCAATGGAATATTATCCTTCATCTCGTGATTTGAGAAGATTACACATGTGTCAATCATTAACGTAGTCTTAGAGTGCTGATACTTTAGTATATGGATAGTACATTTGAAGAAGTGATCAACACCACAGCTGTAGGGACTGGAGGAAACAATGGAATGGATGACCACCAGGCAGTCAAAGAGAATCAGGCAGGTAGTGCAGGACTCCCCTGGGGTGCCGCTCACAAATCAGTTTTCCACATTTAGAAACTGATGAGGACATTGATTCCTCAAGGAAGTGCAGAGAGAACCAATCTTCTGATACCACAAGTGGCCTGACTGTACAGGAGGGAAGGAAGAAGAAAGCAGAAGTAATGCTGATTGGAGATTCATTTGTTAGGAATCAGACATGCATTTCTGTGGCTGCAGATGTGACTGCAGAATGGTGTGTTGCCTCCCTGATGGGGAGGGTCACTGAGCAGCTGCAAGTTATCCTAAAGGGGGAAGAGTGTCAACATCAATACTTTAGTCACCTTATTTTATTCTCTGACTTTTACTTGTCTCTGGTGCTTCTTAGTTAATTCCTTAATAATTTCCCAGCTCTACTAATGTCGTGCAAACACATGTAAATAGGCTTCCTGGCACTCATTAATGCGATTCTTGTCTTTCTGTTCAGAATGTGGCTGCAGAAACAGACCTTGTTTCTTCGAAATTGAGAATCAAATTTCTGCTGATCCAATCATATTTTCTCAACTGACTCATCGTTGTCCACATCACTGTGTGGATGGATCACAAAAATGTTTCGGAGTGTAATGGAAACATATCAGATGATGCATTCTTATCTTTTATATTCATATATAATTGCATCCATTCAAATCGGGACATTGTTCCTAGATCCTAGAATTGAAACATCTTCTGGAAGGAACAAAAGGCATTGATGGCTTTGTGCAAGTTATTGAATAAAAACAATTTTATTCTGTATCAGAAATAGTCATAAATATAAGGATCAAAACTATCAATATCAACCTCTAATATGTTGCCATTAACTAGCCATTACCTTCTATACCAATAGTCATGATGATTGTAAGATTTCTTATGGCTGAGGATAACTAATATAGACATTCTTTCCATTAAAAGTCAAAATAGAAATGTGTGGGTAGGTTCCTGATAATCATGAGTTCTTGAACTCATAGGCTTTTTATTTTGATATGGACCACGTGAAATCTTCCAATCAATTTCCTCTTTCTCTGAATTTGCAGGCTCTGCCACTGTAAATGGAGAAGTTGTGCAATTAAAGCATTATTATAATTTTCTGCATTTTTGTGTAGTGTACTAACTGACATTAAATCTGCCCATTAAAAATCAACATGCTTCTAACCAGGAAGGACATTTTAGCATTCTTTTAAAATATCTTTGCAAACTGTAAGGACTGTGAAGTAACTCCACAGGGGCTGGTATCTCATCACCAAGTCACTCTTTATTTACACGTGGAGAGTCCTTGACACTGATCCAGTTCCCTCAGAGCCAGTTCTCAGAGTGAACAGAACATCTGGCATGCCTATTTATATCTGCCAGCCAAGGCTCTCTGATTGGGGCTGTTAATCTGGTCCATTCAGGGAACTCAGATTCTATCATGTCTACCTTGTTGACCTTGTTGCAATCATTACAGATTTGTTTTTGAGTGTTTCATTGTAGATTTTCGTACAAGAGAAAACAGATCAAAGAAGACTAAATACCAATATATGCTTATCTGCCATTTCTATAATTGCTTGTGTGAGTTCTGTATCACTAGTCCTGGAGTGGCAAACCACCACTGTTTGGTGCAATGAGGTTTGCAATTAGTACTAGTGACAGAGGGCTCTTGTGGAGCAGTGGAAGTGTCCCTACATCTGAGCTGGGAGGCCCAAGTTCGAGACCTACCTGCTCCAAAGATGCGTTATTCCATCCACAGACCAGTCGATTAAAAATGCATTAGTACTAGTGGCAGTCAAAGTGATCTAACCTTTCAGGCTACTCATACAGACATGAATCCCTGTATTATCATCATCTAATTTTCATTTTAAGTCAATGGAGACAGTGAGGACTGCAGATGCTAGAGAAGTCAGAGTTGATGAAGTGTGGCGCTGGAAAAAGCACAGCAGGTCAGGCAGCATCTAAACTATGAGTGTACTAGGTCCCTACCTTTAAGTCAACGAGAAATTTGTAGAATTTCTGCTAAGAAGATGAATGATTACATTTAGTGTCTGTAATGGAGGGGATTTTTTTGGAAGACCAGGCTTAGAGCTTGTCTCATCCTTGCTTTTGTTGTGTTCTTTTTCCAAATTTTCACCATCATTCTTTGAAATCAGTTGGTAAAGAATCCATAGCTGGAGCCATACCTTGGGTAATTCTTGATCACCTACCAAACAATATTACTGCATTTTTAAGTCAATTTGTTTGTGATTGATTTTGAAATATTTCAAAGGTATATGAGGTCAAGTGCTATTGACATGGCAGTCTGTCTTTTCAACTGATTTCACTGTTGCCCTTGCCATCGTGTTGTAAGAGAGGTAATATGGAATGGTTTGCTATGGGCGATAACTCCTAATCAATGGTTTCTTAACTATGAGTGTACTAGGTCCCTATCCTTTAGGAGTATCTTCATTGGGCAGTGTTTGGTAGCATTTGCTAGGCCAGAGGAACTATATTCCAACAAGAGAACACGTCCACCAAATATCTTAGCAGATTATTTCCAATGTGGTCAGTCAGGGAGAGTAGAAGATGGAAGTAGAAGGATATAGACAAGAAGGAAATACACACACTCAGGTATTTTCTGGTATTTTTACTTAGTGAGATCTAAATACATTCAAAGAACAGCCAAGGATATTTGAAGTCATCTGCGTCACCGAATAATATTTTAGTCACTCAACATAAGGTTAAGCATGTGAAAAACATTTTAACTTCCATCACTTACCTTTATGATTCTAAAACTTGAATCTTAATGTTTAAAAAAATGTCAGTACAAAAACATGACTCACTCCTACAAAAGTGTACTGAAAATGACAGAATACCTGTAGGACTCATGGAGATTTTGATTGGCATTTTAAAACCCTTTCGTGATCTACACTGATAAGGGGGCTTTAATATCGGATTATTTCTTGAGGCATTTCACAGGAGGAGTCAAAACTTGTTTTTGAAACACTTATCTCTTGCATACTTGTCAATACACTCCCATTATGCCAGTGAAAAAACTATAGGTGAAAAGTAATTAGAAGTAAATGTCTATGTGTTCTTATTTTTTAAAAAAAGCCAGCCGTCAGGTTATGCAACAATGAATTTCCACGACTTTCATACTTCATTACTCAACTTGAGTTTGCCAATGGCAAAATTTTCTACAAATATTTTCCTCATCCATCACAAAGCAGTGTAAGTCATGGTGTTTAAGTAGTGTATCTTCAGAAAACATAGTGGGCATGGGAGATAATTATTAAGGAGTCTTGGGTTAAAGAAAACAGCAAATAAATTCGCATGGAGTTAATGTTTGTAATTGTGATTTGCTTTTAATATTGATGAAGAAATGTGACTCTTTTTACCAGGTGCCCTTATTTTGTCGGCCATCAGGCACTATAGCCCACAGTAGAAGTTAATTGAAAGAGGTTTGTTCGTGAACAAATCACTGAATGCTTTAATTCTTGAACCAGCTGTGTCAAATTTCTCTCTATCCAACAACATTGCTTTAATCAGTGAAAAACATTTAGAGATAGTTATATAAAATATGAACATTTAGTTTTAGACTGAGCCAGACTAATCTGCCCTCAATTCACCCTTTACACAGACACCAACATTAGACTTTTCTTTCAATAAATATGTTCTGACATCAAAGTAACATACGTGATTTCTATACATTACCTCCGTGATTTTTTATTTAATTATGACTCTTAATTTCCCTTGCTCAAATTAACAACTGCTCATGACTTTGGTCCTGTATCTAATCATGCTTTTATATGGCTTTTAAAAGAAAAATTTAAAGGTGCTCGAGGCACTGTTGTAGTGTCCTTACTTCTGAGCTATGAGGTTTGGGTTCAAGTCTCGCCCATTGTAGAGGTATGCAATAACATTTCGAAACAGGTTGATGAAAAAATCTATAATGTGACATTAACAGCTCTTGAGGTGCAATGGTTAAGTCCCACCTGCTCCCACAGTGTGTCTGAAAGGGGGTCTTGTGGCACAGTGGTAGTGTCCTTCGCTCTGAGCAAGAGACCCGGATTCAAGCCACATCTGCTCCAGAAGTGTGTTAAATGATTATGATTTTTCAACAATATAAAAGTAAGGCTTTTTAAGCTAAACTTTGCTGGAAAAAATAATGCTCTATAAACAACATACACCATTGTGAATGCCCAAATTGGTCAGCAAATTTAGGTAATTAGATTCGCTGTTGAGAATTTTGGGAGTCTGGTTATGCCATTTTGTTACTTGCTTAATATAAATAGCATACCCCTGAGCTTGACATTATTTTAAGGAAATGGCTTGTGCATACTAATTGCCTATTAAGTTCACAAGGGAAAGTCAATTCTCATACTAACTGTGCTTATTCCTTTTTAATGATGTGATAACTGTTAAAGCAATGCCAATCAACTTATAACTAATAACAGAAACAATGAAGTTTCGACTGGAAAAATACAAGATTTTTTAAAAATTTAAAATGTTTTGATGTTTTTCTTTTCATTCTGTCTCTTTTTCTCCCCCTTAATTCAATATTTACTTCCCTCCTTAATTTCTCTCTGTGCATAATCTGATTACAATTTATTTGCCTTCTCAGTTGTCCTGTTTCTTTTCCCAGTCCATTGAGTAGTTGGTTCACTACTCACTGAGGTTTCAATTGCCCTCCCAGTGTGTTGTCAACTCATACTTTCAAGCAAACTGCACCACAATAACATTTGTGTTGCAGGTACTAGACAAGTACTAACTGATGTCCTCACACATGGGTGACCTCACACTTTCGTTGCAGCTGTACTTCACAAACTCCCATAATTTGTAAGAGAAAAGACCTCTAAGGCACTTTCATCTTTATTGCTTTGATTTAGAGCCATTGTTTTCGAGTTGTGGAAAGCATTCACTTAACATAAAAATAAAATGAATAACTGTAGATACTGGAAATCTGAAACAAAAACAAACTCTGGCTGTGTCTGTGGTGCATCTCCATAGATGTTCCATACCTGCTGAGTTTCTCCAGCAATTTTGAGTTTTGATTCACTAAACAAAGATAACATGGCTTCGATACAGTGAACACTCACCTTCACTGACCCATGATCTGCTGATTTCATGTGGAGTTAGTTCCAGGCTTCCATTTGGATACATAGAACATAGAACATAGAACATAGAACAATACAGCACAGAACAGGCCCTTCGGCCCACGATGTTGTGCCAAACTTCTAACCTAGATTAAGCACCCATCCATGTACCTATCCAAATGCCGCTTAAAGGTCGCCAATGATTCTGACTCTACCACTCCCACGGGCAGCGCATTCCATGCCCCCACTACTCTCTGGGTAAAGAACCCACCCCTGACATCTCCCCTATACCTTCCACCCTTCACCTTAAATTTATGTCCCCTTGTAACACTCTGTTGTACCCGGGGAAAAAGTTTCTGACTGTCTACTCTATCTATTCCTCTGATCATCTTATAAACCTCTATCAAGTCACCCTCATCCTTCGCCGTTCCAACGAGAAAAGGCAGAGAACTCTCAACCTATCCTCATACGACCTACTCTCCATTCCAGGCAACATCCTGGTAAATCTTCTCTGCACCCTCTCCAAAGCTTCCACATCTTTCCTAAAAAATTTTACATATTTAAATTTGCACAGGCACAGCATAGAGCAATAGTGGCCATTGGTCTTAGTGTACGGAATTGTTACTGTGTGGATGGGGCAACCTACGCACACATGTGCCTATTAACTTCAGATAAATCTAGAGGAGAACAGTAGCATATTTAAAATAATACCTGGAGGAGGTTTTATTAGCATCACTTCCCCTGAAACCCTCAATGTAAATAAATATTTTCAAAAGTAGAATCCTTAAAACATGTTAATTTTATATTTGTACCTTCTAATTCTGCACATGTAAATGTAGTGTAAAAGTTTAGCATTGGCTACATTATTTATAACTCTGCATTTCCTTAACCTAAAGCAGATGGTTTCTTAATTCCTTTTTGTCAGAAAAAAAAATGTGTTGTGAAACAAAGGACACAGAGACAGTACAGGAATTAATAAATACGACAGTAAGGCAGGAAAGTGGATTTAAGATTAAAGATCAGCAAATCTTAATGAATTCATTTCATGTATTTTGAGCTTGCTGTCCATTCTGCTGTTTCTTTCCAACTTTGCATGCTGTATATATTATTCATGAATATTTCAACATTGACCTTTTAATAATCCAAATATATTCTATCTATTGCATTATTCTTGTCTAATGTTTCTGTTACTTCTTCACAGTATTCAATACGATTGATCAAGCACAACTTTCTCTTTGGAAATCTGTGCTGGTAACTTCTATTATCTGTTTAGTTTCTAGATGTTTCTGAATTACATTTTTTAAGTAAAGGTTTCATTATCTTTACTGCCACCATCAATATTCAGTTAATTAATCGACAATTCCATAGATTTGTTCCGATTCTCTTTCCAAACGTAGGAATCACATTTACTGTCCATCTCATTTGCTCTGTGGCACTATTTATCTTCCTGATATATTTTAAGTTGAATGCAAAAATACTGCTGCTACTTTGTCACTCACTGCTTTTCTTATGAATAGATGCATATCAATAGAATTGCCCACAAACCAATGTTCCCACTAAGATGTGCGGACCACTCACCAGCTTGCAAGGCACTGTAGAAGTGCTGCACTCTTCTCCCCTAGCAAAGGTCAGTCAGATTCTGTTGACAGAAAGTACATGCTGATATACGATTTACAATATACTATAAAGAACATAGATTTTTGAAAGGTTAATCCCAAATTGTAACCTTTAATGATGGGTGAAATGTGAGGATCCCGAATACCTACCATTCAAAAGCCAATTCAAGGAAATCAATGTACTTAGAGAAAACAAAAATGAAACCAAATAGGAGTATAGGTTACAACCTAAGATTGTTCAATTTAATATTGAGACCAGAGGCCAGCTGGTAAGTGCTGTTTCTCCAGGAGACCATATTGGGAGCTGCAAACACAGTATACTAAACTTCAATAAAGTTAAAAATCACACAACACCAGGCTTTAGCCCAACAGATTTATTTGGAAGCACTAGCTTTCGGAGCACTGCTCTTTCATCAGGTAGATTGTCCTCAGGTAGATGAAAGAGCAGCACTCCAAAGGCTAGTGCTTCCAAATAAACCTGTTGGACTATTACCAGGGGTTGTGTGATTTTCAACTTTGTCCACCCCATTCCAACACTGGCACCTCCAAGTCAAAACTTAAACAAATTCAAGTAAATAATTTTAACCTGGAACAAGTGTTTTGAATGCTGTGAATGGCAGCACTGAAAGCACAGTTGTTACTTTTCCTGTGATTTTATTGACAAGTACTGTGGGAAGGATAGCCAGTGCTTGACATGATTGAGGAATTGTCCAGGCTATTCGGAATAATTATGTATGTAACAGACATGCTATGGACTAACAGTGTTTTCCTTGTAGTTTATGGGATAACTTGGTTTGTGTATAGAATGAGCTGCCAGAGGAAGTGGGGGAAGGCTAGTACAATTGCAACATTTAAGAGGCATTTGGATGGGTATATGAATAGGAAGGGTTTGGAAGGATATGGGTAGGGTGCTGGCAGGTGGGACTAGATTGGGTTGGGATATCTGGTTGGCATGGACCGGTTAGACGGAAGGGTCTGTTTCCATGCTGTACATCTCTATGACTCTATAATTTCAAGTCTGACAAACTATCTAGCAATCTAATTTGGTGTATTTGAAGAGTTAGTTATCTCATGTTCAAGTCTCATGTGTGTCAACTACTTAAGGTAATCATTAACTTTTTGTTTTTCTGCTCCTGTGTGTCTCTGAGTAGTAATTTAATAATACTTCTCTTTGTTTTTCTCTGATTACTGTTGATGAGTTTGCTGGCAAACAAAGAAAAGTGAAAAAGTCAGTGGGTATTTAAATAGTTAAGTCCAGCATAGATTGGTGCTCCCACTGACTAGTTCATCAGTGAATACATTAACATATGTGGAAACAGTAGGTTTTCCCAACTTTTTCTTTTACTTATACTGTTGGACATTATTTTGGAGAAATGCTATCTTTGACAAAGCAATTGCAGACAATAAATGACCCCAATCTTTCTTTCTTACCTCAGCTTGGAATTCTCCTCCAACACCTTGCCTTTGCGTTGAATGCTTCGAAACATCTTGAAGTCATGAAAGGAACTTTATAAATGCAAATCCTTTTAGCTTTAATTTATACATTTGTTCCAGTTTTTGAGGTAATGTGCCGCCATTTAAGAAGATACAAAAATTAATTATCCAGATCGTGCTTCAACATGAGGCTCAAAGTTTACTATAATAAAATCTTCTCATTGGTTATGCTACCTTTCTCAGCTAGATAGATCTCTTAGCAGAGCAGAAACATTTCAGGTACATGATAAAGGCTGACATTTTGAAGAGGGCAAAATACATTCTGGAATTCTGTTTTAAAAAAATTAATTTAACTTAAATACCTTAATGAGACAATAATACATCTGGAAACTCCTATCTTGTACATTAAAACATCCGACTGCTGAAAGTCCACAATGACTAGTCTACTGGGGACAAAAGATCACAACTTAGAAACCATTTTATTGACTGCTGTGGAATGTATACAGCAATACAAATAGAGTGTTTTATACTTCACCTGGACCTTCAGGTGGTGTTGTTAATCCATCTGGGCACATCAACATGACAATAATTCAGCAAATCAGGTTACCATTCCACATTAGGAACACAGGAGTTACCAGACAAAGACAAATAAGATCTAACCAGTTCATCTTCTGCCATCCCAGTTATTACATGATACAGTACTACAGAGAGTTACTAATTATTGGAATCAATCTGTGTCAGTCACTCTACAGCACATCCAGACATGACTTGAGGAAAGCCCTGTGGCAGATAGGTTTAAGAACCATGGAGTGATTTTCATGTTTTTCAGCAAAGAAAACCAAATAAATTGAGTTGGAGGTTAGAATCTAAAAGTGTAGAAACTCTGCATTGGACTCTGTCTTGAGTCATAACTTAGGACAGTGACAAGATTTAAGAGAGTAGAAGGATTGAGGTCCTTATATTTTAAAAATCTGAAGATATCAAGGCAGGTAAAAGACTTCGGCTTCAGGTGATGGGAAAGTATAGGTTAAGTGGAAGTCTAAATACAGTTTGTTAGAATTGCAACTCATTACTATATGATGAACCTTGATTTCAGCAGGAAAGTTACAGGAAGAGGAATCATGTAGGACTATTTACTTGCATCTTAGATACCTATTCAACATTGAAATAATGTGTCACAAATACTTTTCTTCAACTTGATTCTTTTTGTATCCCATTAAAATCTGATTTTAACATTGTGAAGAGCATACTCCCTGACAATTATTATGATGACTAATGCAAATATTTCATTATGCAACTGCACCTTTCTGACAATCTTATCCTTGTAAAAGGGTTGCCACTGAAATGTTCAATGATGGTGAGGTGAACTGGGGCCGGGTGGTGAGTTTCATCACCTTCGGGGCAGTGATGGGTGATCACCTAAAAGGATAAGATGGTCAGTGATATCATTGATAATTATATGTGTTCCTGTATTTCGGGATTGTGACTGCAAAGGAACAGGATCTGAAAAAGACTGGGAAAGTCCAAGAAAGAACATAATGTGCAGCTAAAACTTAAAATTATTTATTACTCACAAGAACCTCCTTGTCTCCTTAATGGGCGAAGATACACAATCTCTTCTTAAGCAGAAATAAAATTCTATCACATTACTTAGAATCTCCACAGCATGGAAATAGGCCACTTGGCCCAAGGCTACACTGGCTCTCCAAAAAAACATTCCATCCAGACCCATCTTGCCCACCCTATAATCCTGTATTTCCTATGGCTAAACTACCTAACCTGCACATCTTTGGACTGTGGGAGGAAATCAGAGCACCCAGAGGAAAACTACACAGACACAGGGAGAATATGCAAACTCCACACCTGAGGCTGGTGTCCCTGGTACCGAGAGGCAGCAGTGCTAACGATTGTCCCACCTCACATTGCTTGCACTCACTTTTTTTTAGAGTTATATTCGTGAATCTCCTACAACATAACAACAGATGGAGGAAGCCAGATGGACAGACTGGCCGATTAGACATCATCATGAAGTGTGTAGTTCTGAGAACGACAAGAAATCCCTAAATGTACTTTGTCAAAAAACCTTAATTGTTTGACACTGTCCTCAATATGCATTTTTCCCCCTCTTCAAACTGAAAAGTTCCAATTTGTCTAAATTTTTTCACTTCAATTCAGTCCTTGGTGTATAGGGACCAATCCTCTAGCTCTTTGCATCTTTTCTGCTGCTAGTCTATTTCCCCCAAAACAGATACAACTCATAATGCAGTCTGATCAGGTTACTGTTAGAGTGGGTAGCAATACTTTATGACATAGATGCCAGCAACAAATATATCTTCCTCTCTGTTGTGAGGCATGATTTCTCACACACAAAGCCATATTGACTCTCCCTAATCAGTCCTTGCCTTTCCAAATACATGTAAATCCTGTACCTCAGGATTCCTTCCAACAACCTGCCACCACCACAGGCTCACTGGTATATAATTCCCTGGCTTTTCCTTTCCACTTTTCTTATATAGTGGTACCATGTTAGCCAACCT
The DNA here is from genome assembly GCF_047496795.1 of Chiloscyllium punctatum. Classification (NCBI taxonomy): domain Eukaryota; kingdom Metazoa; phylum Chordata; class Chondrichthyes; order Orectolobiformes; family Hemiscylliidae; genus Chiloscyllium; species Chiloscyllium punctatum. The sequence goes on along the minus strand of NC_092757.1, from coordinate 83,572,814 downwards.
CCAATCTTCTGGTACCTCATCTGTGACTATTGATGGTACAAGTATCTCAGCAAGGGGCTCAGTAATAATTTCTCTAGCTTCCCAGAGAGTTCTAGGATACACCTGATCAGGTCCTGGGGATTTATCCACCGTTATGCATTTTAAGACATCCACCGCTTCCTCCTCTGTAATATGGACATTTTTCAAGACGTTACCATAATTTCCCAACATTCTATATCTTCCATATCCTTCTCCACAGTAAACACTGATGCAAAATATTCATTTAGTATCTCCCCTCATCTCCTGCGGTTCCATACATAGGCTGCATTACTGATCTTTGAGGGGTCCTATTCTCTCCCTAGTTATCCTTCTAACCTTAATGTATTTATAAAATCCCTTTGGATTCTCTGTAACCCTATTTACCAAAGCTAAGTCTTGTCCCCTTTTTGCCTTCCTGATTTCCCTCTTAAGTATACTCCTATTGCCTTGATACTCTTCTAAGGATTCACTTGATCATTGCTGTTGATACCTGAAATATGCTTTCTTCTTTCTCTTAACCAAAACCTCAAATTTCTCTCATCATCTAGCATTCCCTACACCTACCAGCCTTGCCTTTCACGTACTGTCGCTGGACTCTCATTATATCATTTTTGAAGGCTTCCCATTTTCAAGTTGTCACATTACCTGCGAATATCCGCACCCAATCAACTTTTGAAAGTTCTTGTCTAATACCGTCAAAATTGGCCTTCCTTCAATTTAGTACTTTAACTTTTATACCCTGTTATCCTTTTTCATCACTATTTTAAAGCTAATAGAATTATGGTCGCTGGTCCCAAAATGCTCCCCCACTGACTCCTCAGTCACTTGCCCAGTGTTATTTCCCAAAACTAGGTCAAGTTTTACACCTTTTCTAGTAGGCACATCCACATACTGAATCAGAACATTTTCTTGTACAACTTAACAAATTCCTTTCCACCTAAGCCCTTAACACTATGGAAGTCCCAGTCTATGTTTGGAAAGTTAAAAATCCCTTACCATTACCACCCTATTATTCTTAAATATAACTGAAATCTCCTTACAAATTTGTTTCTCAATTTCCCTCTTAATGTTGGGGGGGGTCTGAAGTACAATCCTAATAAGGTAATTATCCTTTCTTATTTCTCAGTTCCACCCAAATAACTTCCCTGGATGTACTTCCCTAAGTACAGCAGTAATACTATCTCTTATCAAAACGCCACTCCCTGGCAAGACAAAACATGAGCAACAAGAGGTCTATTTGTGAGAATTGCATACCATTATTACACAATCTTGCCTCATTTGCATACATAATTATTGAATTCCTGACATGGCGGTCAGAATGTGTATTTGGTGGCTGCAGCTCGCTACTTGCACCATTGAGTGTCCATCTTGGATAGCAGGCACCAACATCCATTGGTAGCAACTGCCTACAGCCTCCCACTTTGTCCATGAAGGTTGGCATCATATATATTTGAGTTTTACCATATCATCAATGACATTTCTCCAAGTAACTAAAAATAGTTCTCAACTTCAATTAGTTAAGGGGGTGGACATATTGGTGTATGGCACTGTTATTTCAAAATCACACCTACAGCATGTGCCAGCACGTTACACTACAAACACACCAATGTTTCAAAATTAGTGCTAACTAATTTTGCTCCAAATTGGATGTTCATAGCATTTCTGCTTTGCTTTGCCTCTTTCAGAACTTAAAGGTTCACCGTTTTGGATACTTGTGGGGGGGACGACTTACCAGGGGTAAGTAACGGGGCTCAGGCCTCTGGCACAGAGCCTGTCCCCGCTACTCAGAAGGGAAGGGTGGAGAAGAGCAGAGCAATAATAATTGGGGACTCGATAGTTCGGGGCACAGATAGGCGGTTTTGTGGGAACGAGAGAGACTCACGTTTGGTATGTTGCCTCCCAGGTGCAAGGGTACGTGATGTCTCTGATCGTGTTTTCTGGGTCCTTAAGGGGGAGGGGGAACAGCCTGAAGTCGTGGTCCATATTGGCACCAATGACATAGGTAGGAGGAGTGCTGAGGATGTTAGACAGGCTTTTAGGGAGCTAGGTTGGAAGCTCAGAGTTAGAACGAACAGAGTTGTTGTCTCTGGTTTGTTACCCGTGCCACGTGATAGAGAGTCGAGGAATAGGGAGAGAGAAGAGTTAAATGCGTGGCTACAGGGATGGTGCAGGAGGGAGGGATTTCGGTACTTGGATAACTGGGGTTCTTTCTGGGGAAGGTGGGACCTCTATAAACAGGATGGTCTGCACCTGAACCTGAGGGGCACCAGTATCCTTGGGGGGAGGTTTGCTAGTGCTCTTGGGGGGGGTTTAAACTAACTCTGCAGGGGCATGGGAACCCAGACTGTAGCTTTAGGGTGCAGGACCTGGAGTGTAGGGAGGTTAGGAATATGGCATCAATCTTAAAGGAGGGTGCCTGTAAACAGAAGAGTGGCTTGAAGTGTGTATACTTTAATGTCAGAAGTATACGAAATAAGGTAGGTGAACTCGCAGCGTGGGTTGGTACCTGGGACTTCGATGTTGTGGCTATTACGGAGACGTGGCTAGATCAGGGACAGGATTGGCTGTTGCAGGTTCCAGGGTTTAAATGCTTTAGTAGGGTCAGAGGTGGGGGCAAAAGAGGGGGGGGGTGTGGCTTTGCTTGTCAAAGATAGTATTACAGCGGTGGAAAGGAAGATGGACGAAGATTTGCCATCTGAGGTAGTTTGGGTTGAGGTTAGGAATAGGAGAGGTGAGGTCACCCTGTTAGGAGTCTTTTATAGGCCTCCTAATAGTCCTAGAATCGTTGAAGAAAGGATTGCGAAGATGATTCAGGAGAAGAGTGACAGTAATAGGGTGATTGTTATGGGAGACTTTAACTTTCCTGATATTGATTGGGAAAGCTATAGCTCAAGTTCGTTAGATGGGTCAGTGTTTGTGCAATGTGTGCAGGAGAGTTTCCTGACACAATATGTAGATAAGCCAACAAGAGGTGAGGCCATACTGGATTTGGTTCTGGGTAACGAACCAGGCCAGGTATTAGAACTAGAGGTAGGTGAGCACTTTGGGGACAGTGACCACAATTCGGTGATTTTTACTCTAGTGATGGAGAGGGATAAGTGTGTACTACAGGGCAAGAGTTATAGCTGGGGGCAGGGAAATTATGATGCGTTGAGGCATGACTTAGGATGTGTGGATTGGAAAAGTAGATTCCAAGGCAAGAGCGTAATTGATATGTGGAACTTGTTCAAGGAGCAACTATTGAGTGTCCTTGATAAGTATGTACCTATCAGGCAGGGAGGAAAGGGTCGTGTGAGGGAGCCGTGGTTTAATAAGGAGTTGGAATCCCTTGTTAAATGGAAGAGGGCGGCCTTTGTAAAGATGAGGCGTGAAGGTTCAATAGGGGCAATTGAGAGTTATAAGGTAGCCCGGAAGGACCTGAAGAGAGAGCTAAGAGCAGCAAGGAGGGGACATGAAAGGTCCTTAGTTGGTAGGATTAGGGAAAACCCGAAGGCTTTCTATAGGTATGTTAGGAATAAAAGAATGACTAGGGAAGGAATAGGTCCAATCAAGGACAGTAATGGGAAGTTGCGTGTGGAGGCTGAAGAGATTGGGGAGGCGCTGAATGAATACTTTTCGTCAGTATTCACTCAGGAACAGGACATTGTTGTCGATATGAATACTGAGGCACGAATAAGTAGAATGGATGGCTTTGAGATATGTAGAGAAGAGGTGTTGGAAATTCTGGCAAGGGTGAAAATAGATAAGTCCCCTGGGCCTGATGGCATTTATCCTAGGATTCTCTGGGAAGCAAGGGAGGAGATTGCAGAGCCATTGGCCTTGATTTTTGTGTCCTCTTTGTCGACAGGAGTAGTGCCAGAGGACTGGAGGCTAGCAAACGTGGTTCCCTTGTTCAAGAAGGGGAGTAGGGATAATCCTAGTAACTATAGGCCAGTGAGTCTCACTTCTGTTGCGGGCAAAGTCTTAGAGAGAATTGTAAGGGATAGGATTTATGCACATCTGGATAAGAATGATGTGATCAAGGATAGTCAGCATGGTTTTGTGAAGGGCAGGTCGTGCCTCACAAACCTTATTGAATTCTTTGAGAAGGTGACGAAGGAAGTAGATGAGGGGAAAGCGGTAGATGTGGTATATATGAATTTTAGTAAGGCGTTTGATAAGGTCCCCCATGGTAGGCTACTGCAGAAAATACAGAGATATGGCATAGAGGGTGAGTTGGAGGTTTGGATTAGGAATTGGCTCTCTGGAAGAAGACAGAGGGTAGTAGTTGATAGCAAAGGTTCATCTTGGAGTGCCGTCACTAGCGGTGTTCCGCAAGGATCTGTTTTGGGACCATTGCTGTTTGTCATTTTTATAAATGACCTGGAGGAAGGGTTAGAAGGTTGGGTGAGCAAGTTTGCGGATGATACGAAAGTCGGAGGAGTTGTAGACAGTGAGGAAGGATATGGCAGGTTACAGCGGGATATAGAGAAGCTGCAGAGCTGGGCAGAAAGGTGGCAAATGGAGTTCAATGTAGCTAAGTGTGAAGTGATTCACTTTGGTAAGAGTAATAAAAAGATGGATTACTGGGCTAATGGTAGACTACTTGGTAGTGTGGAAGAGCAGAGGGATCTTGGTGTCCATGTACACAGATCTCTGAAAGTTGCCACCCAGGTAAATAGTGCAGTGAAGAAGGCATATGGCGTACTGGCTTTTATTGGTAGAGGAATTGAGTTCCGGTGTCCTGAGGTCATGCTGCAGTTGTATAAGACTCTGGTGCGGCCGCATCTGGAATATTGTGTGCAGTTTTGGTCGCCATACTATAGGAAGGATGTGGAGGCACTGGAACGGGTGCAGAGGAAGTTTACCAGGATGTTGCCTGGTATGGTAGGAAAATCCTATGAGGAAAGGCTGAGGCACTTGGGGTTGTTTTCATTGGAGAAAAGAAGGTTTAGGGGTGATTTGATAGAGGTGTACAAGATGATTAGGGGGTTAGATAGGGTTGACAGTGAGAACCTTTTTCCACGTATGGAGTCAGCTATTACAAGGGGGCATAGCTTTAAATTAAGGGGGGGTAGATATAGGACTGATGTTAGGGGTAGGTTCTTCACTCAGCGAGTCGTAAGTTCATGGAATGCCCTGCCAGTAGCAGTAGTGGACTCTCCCTCTTTATGGGTATTTAAGCGGGCATTGGATAGGTATATGGAGGATAGTGGGTTAGTGTAGGTTAGGTGGGCTTTGATCGGCGCAACATCGAGGGCTGAAGGGCCTGTACTGCACTGTATTCTTCTATGTTCTATGTTCTATAACCTCAGACTTGCATTGCTGTTTAATGCAGACAGAAAGCCAGGGAACTTGCCATGGTTGTCATTAGTGATTAGTTAAGGGGGTGGACATGTTGCTGTATGGCACTGTGTTATTTCAATATCACACCCATAGCATATGCCAGCACATTACACTGCAAACACACCAATGTTTCAACCAAATGGCTGTGTCTCCAAAACTGACAGATGTTGTCAAGGGCGCCTCTCATCAGTCTAGGGATCAACCACAATCATTCAAGGCCAGCTTTCAGGTGCTTGGCCACTTTATGCAGTCAGACCAGGGGTTCTTACCACTGCAGTGCATGGAATGGGTCACAGTCAGTCCTGCAGGTCCAACGCAACCAATCGGGAGATTTGCAGTAAGTCAGTCAGGAGGTTGCACAGAAATCAGTCACTTATAGTTAAGACAATGGTGTAGTGGTATTATCATTGAGTCATAGAGCTGTACAGCATGGAAACAGACTATTTGGTCCAACTCATCTATGCCGACCGGATATCAAAATAAATCTAATCCCATTTGCCAACAGTTGGCCCATATCTCTTTAAACTCTTCCTATTCAAGTACCTATCCAAATGCCTTTTAAATGCTGCAATTGTACCAGCCTCCACCACTTCCTTTGGCAGCTCATTCCGTACACTAATCATCCTCTGCATGCGTATAAACCACTGCCAAACCCTAAATAGACCATTGTTTGCAGCAAACCACCCAATCTTCAGGATAAATGGACAACAATGTACAACTCTGTCATGGTAACCACTGCAAGATATGTCAGAGTGTTGACATGGATACCATATACACATGGGGACTTGACTCAGCCAAACGTCATCTACCTCATAATCTGCAGGCAAGGATGCCCCGAGGCATGGTACATTGGCGAGACCAAGTAGACACTATGGCAACAGATGAATGGACACCATGCAACTATCACCAGGCAAGGGTGTTCCCTCCCAGTCAGGGAATACTTCAGTGGTCATGGACATTCAGTCTTGGATCTTCAGGTGCCCATTCTTCTAGGCCAACTTCGGGATATTCAACAATGCAGAACAGTCGAGCAGAGGCTGACAGCCAAGTTCGGTGCCCATGGACTTGGCCTCAACTGATAATCCATTGTTGATTGTCAGAAAAACACATCTCCTTCATAATACCTCCTAGGAAAAATTGCCACCCTTACCTGTTCTGACCTGCATGTGACTCCAGACCCATAGCAATGCAGCTGACTCTTAAACTGCCCTGTGGGTAATTAGGGATGGGCAATAAATGCTGGTCTAACTCATGGCGGCTTCATCCTGTGAATGAATAAAAAGAAAAAAAATTGGAAAAATGAAAGTCAACTGGTCAGGGTTGGGCCAAGATCAATTCTGGGGTGTCTGTCCAATGAATGTGAAAGGGGTTATTGGGCACTGATGCTGCAGTAGGCATGCTGGGAAAGACAACTGTGGGGATTTGATCCAGCATTCTGGGGTACAAGAAGACAATATTTGTAAAGGGTAAAAATTAAACAGATAAGTGTTAGAAACAGTAGTTTATTGGAGGATGTGGCTTACAGTGGAGGGAGTAGGTGGTTCATTGACAATCACTTTCACCCTGACTTCAGCAGGGGGCATGACTAAACTAGAAGGCAGGGACACATTATTCAATGTTGGAAGATGAATATGTAAACAGTTGGATGAGAACATCTGAGAGTCAACATGGTATGCAAGGAGGAAAGGGACATGGAGATTAGGACTCTATCATTATTGTCTTTGATTTTCAGACATTACTAGAGGTCTTTCCTCAGGCATCATCAGCTTTCTGACACTTCGTCCTCGTGGCTGCACTTCATTTATGGATAAGTATACTGTATGACCCTGGCCGACCCATTGTCTCAGCATGCTCCTGCCCCACTGAACTCATCTGTACCTACCTTGACACTGTCCTATCCCCCCAGTCCAGGAACTCCCCACATACGTTCGAGACACCACCCACGCCCTCCACCTCCTCCAAGACTTCCGTTTCCCCGGCCCCCAACGCCTTATCTTCACCATGGATATCCAATCCCTCTACACCTCCATTCGCCATGACCAGGGCCTCCAAGCCCTCTGTTTTTTCCTCTCCAGACGTCCCCAACAGTACCCTTCCACTGACACTCTCATTCGTTTGGCCGAACTGGTCCTCACCCTTAACAATTTCTCCTTTGAATCCTCCCACTTCCTCCAGACCAAAGGCGTAGCCATGGGCACACGTATGGGCCCCAGCTATGCCTGTCTCTTTGTTGGCTATGTAGAACAGTTGATCTTCTGTAATTACACCGGCAGCACTCCCCACCTCTTCCTCCGCTACATTGATGACTGCATTGGCGCCACCTCGTGCTCCCGTGAGGAGGTTGACCAATCATCAACTTCACCAACACATTCCACCCTGACCTTAAATTTACCTGGACTATCTCTGACACCTCGCTCCCCTTCCTAGACCTCTCCATCTCCATTAGTGACGACCGACTTGACACTGACATTTTTTACAAACCCACTGACTCCCATAGCTACCTGGATTACACCTCTTCCCACCCTATCTCTTGCAAAAATGCCATCCCGTATTCCCAATTTCTCCGCCTCCGCCGTATCTGCTCCCAGGAGGACCAGTTCCACCATAGGACACACCAGATGGCCTCCTTCTTTAGAGACCGCAATTTCCCTTCCCACGTGGTTAAAGATGCCCTCCAACGCATCTCGTCCACATCCCGCACCTCCGCCCTCAGACCCCACCCCTCCAACCGTAACAAGGACAGAACGCCCCAGGTGCTCACCTTCCACCCTACAAACCTTTGCATCAACCAAATCATCCACCGACATTTCCGCCACCTCCAAAAAGACCCCACCACCAGGGATATATTTCCCTCCCCACCCCTTTCCGCCTTCCGCAAAGACCGTTCCCTCCGTGACTACCTGGTCAGGTCCACACCCCCCTACGACCCACCCTCCCATTCTGGCACTTTCCCCTGCCACCGCAGGAACTGTAAAACCTGTGCCCACACCTCCTCCCTCACCTCTATCCAAGGCCCTAAAGGAGCCTTCCACATCCATCAAAGTTTCACTTGCACATCCACCAATATCATTTATTGTATCCGTTGCTCCCGATGTGGTCTCCTCTACATTGGGGAGACTGGGCGCCTCCTAGCAGAGCGCTTTAGGGAACATCTCCGAGACACCCGCACCAATCAACCAAACCGCCCCGTGGCCCAACATTTCAACTCCCCCTCCCACTCTGCCGAGGATATGGAGGTCCTGGGCCTCTTTCACCGCCGGTCCCTCACCACCAGACGCCTGGAGGAAGAACGCCTCATCTTCCGCCTCGGAACACTTCAACCCCAGGGCATCAATGTGGACTTCAACAGCTTCCTCATTTCCCCTTCCCCCACCTCATCCTAGTTTCAAACTTCCAGCTCAGTTACTGTCTCCTTGACTTGTCCTACCTGCCTATCTTCTTTTCCACCAATCCACTCCACCCTCTCCTCCTTGACCTATCACCTTCATCTCCTCCCCCACTCACCCATTGTACTCTATGCTACTCTCTCCCCACCCCCACCCTCCTCTAGCTTATCTTTCCATGCTTCAGGCTCACTGCCTTTATTCCTGATGAAGGGCTTTTGCCCGAAACGTTGATTTCGCTGCTCGTTGGATGCTGCCTGAACTGCTGTGCTCTTCCAGCACCACTAATCCAGTATTTGGTTTTCAGCATCTGCCCTGGGGGAAGGGGAAATGAGGAAGCTGTTGAAGTCCACATTGATGCCCTGGGGTTGAAGTGTTCCGAGGCGGAAGATGAGGCGTTCTTCCTCCAGGCGTCTGGTGGTGAGGGAGCGGCGGTGAAGGAGGCCCAGGACCTCCATGTCCTCAGCAGAGTGGGAGGGGGAGTTGAAATGATGGGCCACGGGGCGGTTTGGTCTCCCTGGTGGTCTAGTGGTTAGGATTCGGCGCTTTCACTGCTGCGGCCCAGGTTCGATACCCGGTCAGGGAAGCAAATCTCAGTGCGCTTTAAATATCTCCCTGGTGGTCTAGTGGTTAGGATTTGGCGCTTTCACTGCTGCGGCCCGGGTTCGATTCCCGGTCAGGGAAGCAAATCTCAGTGTGTTTTAACTATCTCCCTGGTGGTCTAGTGGTTAGGATTCGGCGCTTTCACTGCTGCGTCCAGGGTTCGATTCCTGGTCAGGGAAGCAAATTTCAGGGTAGGTCCAGTCAAGGATAGTAGTGAGAAGTTGCGTGTGGAGGCTGAAGAGATTGGGGGAGACACTGAATGAATACTTTTTGTCAGTATTCACTCAGGAACAGGACATTGTTGCCGATGTGAATACTGAGTCACCATTAATTAGAATGGACGGCTTTGAGGTATGTAGGAAAGAGGTGTTGGAAATTCTGGAAAGGATGAAAATAGATAAGTCCCCTGGGCCTGATGACATTTATCCCAGGATTCTCTGGGAAGCAAGGGAGGAGATTGTAGAGCCATTGGCCTTGATTTTTATGTCCTTGTTGTCTACAGGAATAGTGCCAGAAGACTGGAGGATAGCAAATGTGGTTCCCTTGTTCAAGAAGGGGAGTAGGGATAACCCTAGTAACTATAGGCCGGTGAGCCTCACTTCTGTTGTGGGCAAAGTCTTAGAGAGAATTGTAAGGGATAGGATTTATGAACATCTGGATAGGAATAATGTGATCAAGGATAGTCAGCATGGTTTTGTGAAGGGCAGATCGTGCCTCACAAACCTTATTGAATTCTTTGAGAAGGTGATTAAGGAGGTGGACGAGGGTAAAGCGGTAGATGTAGTGTATATGGATTTTAGTAAGGCGTTTGATAAGGTTCCCAATGGTAGGCTACTGCAAAAAATACGGAGGTATGGCATTGAGAGTGAGTTGGAGGTTTGGATTAGGAATTGGCTGGCTGGAAGAAGACAGAGGGTAGTAGTTAATGGTAAAGGTTCATCTTGGAGTGCAGTTACTAGCGGTGTTCCGCAAGGATCTGTTTTGGGACCATTGCTGTTAGTCATTTTTATAAATGACCTGGAGGAGGGGCTAGAAGGTTGGGTGAGCAAGTTTGCGGATGATATGAAAGTCGGTGGAGTTGTTGACAGTGAGGAAGGATGCGGCAGGTTACAGCGGGATATAGATAAGCTGCAGAGCTGGGCAGAAAGGTGGCAAATGGAGTTCAATGTAGCTAAGTGTGAGGTGATTCACTTTGGTATGAGTAACAAAAAGATGGGGTACTGGGCTAATGGTCGGATACTTGGTAGTGTGGATGAGCAGAGGGATCTTGGTGTCCATGTACACATATCTCTGAAAGTTGCCACCTAGGTAAATAGTGCGGTGAAGAAGGCATATGGCGTACTGGCTTTTATTGGTAGAGGAATTGAGTTCCGGAGTCCTGAGGTCATGTTGCAGTTGTATAAGACTCTGGTGCGGCCGCATCTGGAGTATTGTGTGCAGTTTTGGTCGTCATACTATACGAAGGATGTGGAGACACTGGAACGGGTGCAGAAGAGGTTTACCAGGATGTTGCCTGGTATGGTAGGAAGATCGTATGAAGAAAGGCTGAGGCACTTGGGACTGTTTTCATTGGAGAAAAGAAGGTTTAGGGGTGACTTGATAGAGATGTACAAGATGATTAGGAGTTTAGATAAGGTTGACCATGAGAACCTTTTTCCACATATGGAGTCAGCTATTATGAGGGGGCATAGCTTTAAATTAAGGAGTGGTAGGTATAGGACAGATGTTAGGGGCAGATTCTTTACTCAGCGAGTCGTGAGTTCATGGAATGCCCTGCCAGTAGCAGTGGTGGACTCTCCCTCTTTATGGACATTTAAACGGGCATTGGATAGGCATATGGAGGATAGGTGGGCTTGGATCGGCGCAACATTGAGGGCCAAAGGGCCTGTACTGCGCTGTATTTTTCTATGTTCTATGTTCTAATTACCAGGCTAAGCCTGTGATTCACTGTATTAAGTGCGATCTGCATTGCCTGCCAACCTTATTGGAATCATAAATGCACAATAGAAATAGAAAATTATTGCAAACAGTCCCAAGGTTGGAAAGTAAGCTTTTTTCTTGTCTAGACATGCAGACAGTAAGTGATGTAAAGCCTTCCAAAAGGCAACTGTATTAATCAGTAATTTAGAACAGTACAGGCTATAATGGACATCTGTAATGATAGTAACCAGTGTGTGAAGTGTATGTAGTGTTGAATTGCATGGGACTACATTATTGGTCATTACAGATTGACAGAGTCAGAGAGCGATTGCCATTTGCTTCAAATAGAATTTGCCATGTAATCCTAGCACTGAACATTCAAGGAGGGAACACATTCTTCCAAGAAGAAAGGGGAGATTGTCGAGCAGAGGGTAATTCTCGGTATGGCAAGAGCACTGCAGCATCAGATGCAACAACATTTAATTAAGACCTGGTTCCAATAGAAGTGTACTGGGTACAATGATCATTCATTGATTCTAAATTTGTTGCTGCTCGAAAGACAAGTAGTCCCTCTTTACTCCCAGATGCAAATGCACCCTTTTCTTGTACTTTTCCCCCATTTTAGTGTTGTTGAATAAAATTGAACATTTCCAGTCATTTGAAGATATCCAGTATGCAGTGCACCCACACTGAACAATGAGGTGATGTAATACTTCACTGGGTGCTACTGAAAGAGGACAGTACCCTTTGACAGCATTCTAGAAGGTATGGCGATAAGGATGGTTAACCTTCGCAGAGCAATTCACTTATGTATATGAGCTTGTATTTGCAGTGACATGTCACCCAAATCACATTGCACTCTTAGAAGCAGTTTTTTTTGCCAATTCCTCTCATTATGTGTAGTGTAGCAGCTCCTGGCTGGCAGAGATTAACTTGGTGCACAGCTTAACTTTAAATATGGCCCAGTTGCCAGGGACCCAATGAAGTGTCGGAAGAGATGAGCACTTCTGCCATTGCTGAACGCATGATAACACAAGTGGAATGATACAGAGGCATGGTGCATGAATAATGAGTTGTAGGGAATTGTATGAGAAAATGCCCTAAAGTGCATGGAGAGAAACCCTCCACAAAACTCCCCAAAATAGACACTTAGTTGATTTATGGTAAAATTTAGCCCTACCTTTTTAAAAAGGACGTTGCTTAAAATAAATTACAACAGATGTACAATGCATCGGCTTTAAACACTTGTGTGTACTCTAACATGCAGCTCAAAATCCAAGTTGGAAGTTCTGATGATCCCCATCCCAGAAACTAAATAATTCTTTCTTGCAGACAAGTCATCAATAAAGCCTTTCTAAAGTTACAATGCAACCTGAGAGATTTACTATTTATTGTGTGATGGGAAGTTATGGAGGGTGGGAAATTGTTACCATTCTCTTCTTATCTTAGAGTTTTTGGCAACTTTGCAATGTTATGCTGTGTCAATGTGACACAATGAGATGAATGGCTGATCCCACACACACAAAAAAAACATGAACACTTAAGTACCAGATAAACGATTTTATTTGGCAATAGATTGAACAATAAGTCTCATGACTTGTGGTACAAGCCGATCTGGTATATTTCAATATTTACTTTGGAACCTTCAATAAGATTTATTATACAGTTTCCAGCTGGTGCTCCAGAACCAAAATCATTTTACTGCTATTCAGCCAAGATCAATTGCCATTCAGCAATTAAGTTGGTGCTTAAAGACCTTGCTGTGCACAAATCAGTTCTGATGAAAAGGCCATAGACTTGAAACAAAACTTTTTCTCTTTCTCCACAGATTAGATTAGATTAGATTAGATTAGATTACGTACAGTGTGGAAACAGGCCCTTCGGCCCAACAAGTCCACACCGCCCCGCCGATGATGTGAGACCTTGGGTATTCCAGCATTTTATTGAAAAAAAAAACCACGTTGAAGTTTTGTTGTGTGTACTGGCAGAACTGCTCCACTGATAAAAGTGCATGGGTCTATTTACATACACGAGGATTGGATCACAGTTAAATAATTTGTCCAAGTAACAACTCGTCATTCAAGATTGTGCCCATTGATTGGAGCAGTCCTTGAACTCAAATCTTTAAGCTTCAGTGCTGAGAACGTTATCAAACCAGCCAAAATCAAGAAGACTGAAATATTAACATTTGATATGTATTCTGATGAGAAGTGTTAGTTTCCAGTTAATAAACACAACCTTTCTCACAACACCATTTCTATAATGTCCCTCTTCTCCTTGATAATGGCTTCATACAAAATGGCACAAGCATTAGCTTATTCCCCCCATTATCCCAACAAGGGGTAGAAATGCTCTGAATTGCTTCTCCTTTAATCAAGGGCACTGAGGCTCCCTGTAATGCATTTTCAACCAGGGAGAAAAAGAGGACTGCAGATGCTGGGGATCAGTCATAAAGTGTGGTGCCAGGAAAAAAAGCACAGGCAGCATCATACTGAGGAAGAACTTATGCTCGAAACATCGACTCTCCTGCTCCTCTGATGTTGCCTGATCGGCTATGCTTTTCCAGCAGCACACTTTTTGACTCTGCGTTTTCAACCAGACTGATAGTACTTAGCATGGGCAAGTGATGAGCTTGGCCCATTTACAATTCAACCCCCATGCTGTGAAAATCTACCACAGTGAATCCAGAAATCAAAAATTCACAATCTTGCATGACATTTTATTGCACTACTGAATGGTTGGTTGGTTGGTTGTTTGTTATCAGGAGTGTTGTCATTTGGACAAATAATTTAACGGTGATCCAGTCCTCATGTAAATGGTCCCATTACATCTACATCAGTGGAGCAGTTCTGCCAGTACTGTATTCAGTCACTCATCAAAATTCATCACAGCCATTCATTTAAGGGATTTACAGGAATTAGTAACAAAAGACTCAAATTGATTTACAATATTGTTATCCTGTTTTGCAATCTACAACGTTAACTGAATTCATGCATGAAAAAAGGTCTATTGTAACTTAAACTGAAAACTCAATAAATATATCCCCATCGTCATGTTCATACAGACTAGTCATTTTGCACTTTTGCTTTGCTTCTAAGGAAGTCATATTAGGAATTATGGGATCGACTACATTACTTCCAAATGGAGATTATCAGACAAGGTTTCTTGAAATGTGAGGTTTCAGGAGCCTTGATAATATTTTCCCTAGGTCAGGAAACTTTTAAAAAAGATAAAATAAATAACTTTTATAAGCGCGATTATAATTAGGTTTGAAATGATGCATAAATGCAGGCCTCTCACCACACCCTGGGGGAAAAAAAATCAATGGAACAGAACTAACACACACATGACATGAAATACCCATGCTCTGACCAACTCCAAAGATGGCTGCAAAACAATACTTAATATAAAACAAACGTTTACATTTATGGAACATTCAGTAGAATATACACATTGTCCAATTATAACTGGACCATCAAGAATACTTTTAAAAAGTCAGTTACTTAATCTATGCTTGAAGGCAGCAAGATCTGAATGTGAATTGCATTATAGAGTGACACTTCTCAAAACTCAGTGACACGAAAGCTTGTTAAGGGGTCCCTGGCAAAATGCCTTAGAAACAGCTGAAAGTTCAAAGTCTCTAATGTCAATTAAAATTCATAAAACATGGTATTATCCACCTTCAGAAATAGATTACAACCCTGAACTGAAAGCATCTTTGTCTATTTCTATAATTTAAGTTTGCTCCCTGTGTAAACCTTCTTAGTATATCTACAATGACCGTGTTCCTATTAATATTTAGCATTCAGTGTTAAGTAAATGGCTGTCTATTTAGTCACTGCTGACAAGTGACCCTGCATCTTTATAACAAAAATCTTGTATTTTTTAAATTTTGTTTGCTTGGACTCTGGATCTTTTTCTAATTTCTTCAGCTTCATTTTTTTTTATACTGCAAAACAAAATTAAAAACAAACAAAACAGGTTAAATAACAGATGTGAATAAAAACGGACACGTAGCTGACTCAACCCCATTCGTTACAGGAAATGGTCAAAAATCACATAACACCGAGTTATAGTCCAACCTGAAGTACGAATCAGACTCTGAAAGCTTGTGTTTTCAAATAAACCTGTTAGATTATAACCCAGTGTACTGTAATTTTTGACTTTGTCCACCCCAGTCCAATACCAGCACCATCACATTATAGGAAGTGAACATTGCAGTTTTGAGTTTGTGCTCATCTCTGATGTATCTAACAGCAGACCAAAAATCAGGAATGCTGTGCAGAGAAACTCATTCAACACACTACTATAAACTATTTGAAGAAAAGGAAACATGTGGATGTCAGCTCAGATTCTGCTGTCCTGTTCCTGAAATAATGCTGACCAACTTGTGTATTTTGCAACATTTTCTGTTTTTATTTCTGTCTCTCTCATAGTGCAACTTAAGCACCATGAATTCATTTGTAGCATGTAGAACCCCCAGCTGTTGGTTGCATATATGGAAGCTTTCATCCTTTTCACAGAGGCCACTTTTGGTTGTTCAGTCATATTCTTGCTAGTCCTAGTTGGCAAGTTCTTGATGAACTCGGACCTACAGAGAGACGCCATGTAGGTTTTTTAAAAATTAATTTATGGGATGTGGGTGTCACTGGCCAGACCAGCATTCACTGCCCATCCTTATTGCCCAGAGAGCAGGTAAGAGTCAACCACACTGCTGTAGGTCTGGAGTCATATTTAGGCCAGACCAGGTAAGGACAACAGATTTAATTTCCTAAAGGGCATTAGTGAATCAGATAGGTTTTATGACAACAAAAAACATTTTCATGGTCATCATTATATACTAACTTATACATTACTGAACCCAAATTTCACCATCCACAATGCTCGTATTCAAACGCCAGTCCCCAGATCATTAGCAGTATTACCATTAGGCAATCTGTTCTCCAACCTCCTAGGATATAACATTTGGAATTAAAAAGGTACCCTTGAAATTGACAACAGTGAATCAGAGTCATGATTCAAATGCTCCCTTTATATTGACAATTAAAACGTTTAATCATAAATGTAGACAAAGTGTGACAACAAGAAGTGCATGTCCAATGGGACACAACAACTGAGAATATCAATTTGTTAAATGAGAAGAGTACACTGAGAAAGAGGTAGATCTTTTCCCAACAATTCATTCTTTGTTATACAGTATGTCTTTGCTGGGTGCAGTACTGATCTTGCTCTGGATGGCACATTATCAGTGCAAGAACACTTTGATACATTATCTAGAAATTCAATGGCAAAAATGGAGAAAGCATACTTACTTTAGACAAGATCCAGTCAGCATCTTCAATTGCTCTTTTGATAATCTGTTTGATTCTTTCTGGATCATCTTCGTCTGCATGAACCTTAAAATTCTGCGAAGTGTAAAGTTACTGAATTTACCTTTCATTAGGTTTTATTCATTGATTTCTCAAAAAAAAAGAAATGCAGCTGTTGGGTAACAAAACCAACATAATTATGACACTGGTGACATCATTGTATCTATGGAGTTGGACTATCCATGATATTAGTTGTCTCCTTAGCTGTAAAAGGGGTTCAATGTCTTTCAAAACAACAGTGTGTTCCGTTATAAGTAAGATCTCAGCAAATGTAATACTTAAAAGAAAAAAAACGATTAGTGCATGTTTTAAAAACATAGTTTAAACTAAGGCATGCCAGATAATATGAAGCCAAACTATAAATTCACCCCATCTCCTCTAGGCTTAAGTACAAGTGAGAAAAAAAGACAAAGAAGGTAAGATCATAAGAAACAAAAGTAGGGGAATGCCATTTGACCCATCACTCCCCCATTCAATAAGAACATGGCTGATCTGGTTGTGACATTAACTCCACTTCTTGCCTCCTGTACATGATCTTTGATTCTTGGCAACTAAAAATCCTTCTGACTCAGCCTTGAATATATTCATTGACCCATCCTCCACTGCTCTTGGACAGAGACTACCAAACATTAACAACTGTCAGAAAAGTTCGCTCTTTTGAACTGTGTTCCTAGCTCTAGATTTTCCCCACTGCAGGGAACATCCTCCCAGCATTCACATTGTCAAAATAATAAGGAATCTTATTCAAACGTAGGTAATTGCCATGCAGTACTCTAAACTTCAATGGGTCTTGGCTCAATATTTTGTAGGTCACAATTGTTTCATTGCAAGGTACTATTTAGCTCATCGTATTGGCACCAACTTTCTAAATGAGTAGTGCCCTTAGTGCCATTCTCTTGCCTTCTCCCTAACAGTCTTCCTTTTCTGTTAACCCCCAATTCCATTTCGAATCCCTCAAAATGAATCTGCCTCAGCCACACTATCAGACAGTTTATTCTAGACTTAATAATTTGCTGTGTGGTTATTTTTAAAATCATATTACTTACGCCTTTTTGAGAGAAGTCTTAAATCTGGGCCCTCTCGCCCCTTCTCAAACCTTTCACAAGTAAGAACAGTTTTTACTTACGCCTCATGATTTTTAATATCTCCAAAAACTCTGTCAATATATTCTCCTTGGAAGACAGTTCCAATCTTTATAGATTTTTCTATATATATATATATATATATATATAAAAGAAAAAGAGATATTGAGCAGAGTTTTCATAGCTCCTGGAACAATTTGGGCAATGGCAAGTCATTTAGGGAATATGGAGATTGGAAAAAAGATGATTCTTGACACTTACAACAGAAAAGTCCAAGCTTCCTTTCACGTTTTGAATGGTGAGGTGAGAATGCCACTCATGAGAGGCCTAACATCTCTTGGTACTTAATTTCACCTAATTTCTATGAAACTTCCTATCTTCCCACGTTGAGGAGTAAAACCTGCCTGATAAATCCCGAAATGAAAGTCAGGACAGGTACCTAGCAGCTGCAGCTCAAACTTGCTGCTCTGGGCATCTATTTGGACAGTAGTCCCAAACATCTCCAGGTAATCAAGGCCCACACTGAGCAGAAAACACATTTCCAGCAGATGGCACTGACTGTGCACCAACCTCACCACATGATCAATCCATTTTAAAATGCAATTCTTTCCTTCAAAGAGGTATTGTGTAGTGCACCGGTACTGCTCATTGCAATGCTGATGCCAGGCCACTATGTGCAAGCACAAGCACCTATCTCACGCGATGGAACAGAGTGAACCTCAAAGCTCCTCACTCACTCTCTTAGCACCCACTTGCATGGTTACAGCCTTGTGTTGCCTTTTTTGTGCTTTACTCATTTAGGACTTACAGGTTCACAGTATTTATGTCATGTACTGGCTTTTAGTTCAAACAAAGATTTAGGCAGTTTGTCATTCTTGTCTGCATTGATCAGTCATGGAGGAAGACATGTTCTTGACCAGATCACACTACATCAATGCCATGCCGATAGCACATGGCAGCAGCCAGCGAGACAAACACACTGCATGTCTTTCAGAACAATGGCATCCTCTCCAAGTCTAAGGGGGTGCAGTCTTCTGTCAAGGAGAAAAATTCAGCCAGAAGGTAGATCAAGGGCAGGAACCAATTTCAGTTCAGGAACTTAGACACGGTTAGCTGGCCACTTGTAGCAGTCAGGGCCAGAGTTTCTGCATCACTGCAATCCAGGGAATGGGACACGCTCAATCCCCAGTCCAAACCAGTTGCTGAGCTGCACAGTGATCATTCAGGGGTGTCATTCCAAGTCAGTCAGGGAAGGGGGTAGGGCCACATAATCTTACAGGTCTGCTCACTAAAAGTCAAGGGTTTTTAAAAAAACAAAAATTAGGGTCAGTGTTATGGTAGCAACTTAAAGATATCAATTTGGGGATTGAAGGCAGCATGCTGGGATTTAAAGAGGAACAATAATTGTGAAGGGAAGGCAAATCAACATATGAAATAGTGGGAGATCCAGTCGTAGTGTCCCGACTAATTAGCTAGGAGGCCCTGTCTAAGTCCCACCTACTCTGGAAGGTAATAACAACATCTCTGAACAGGTTAATTTAATAAGAAAAGGAGACTATACTTCATGAAGGACATGCTTTACTGTGGGTGGGGGTGTCATTAACAGTCACCACCAACCTGACTTTGGACTGGGGTAGGGAAGGAGTGAAAACAGTGCAGCGCATGGTCGGCATGGTCAAGCTGTAGGGCTGGACTCAGGGGGTACATGTTTGGAGCTGCAAATATAAAAGAAAGGATAAGAATAACTCAGCTGATGGGGTCAATGGGGATTGCAAGGAAGAAAGGAACAAGAAGGTCTTGGGGTAGGGGGGAAATCCTGCAACTCACTCTGTCAAAGATCACCTGTGCTGTCTTCCGTTCTCATCTGGGTCACATGTGAAATGGCAATGCAAAGTGGCAGCAAAGTCAGAGTGGGTGACATAAGCTTCTTTCCCTCCGCACACACGGGGTCCAATTGTGAACAATACATAGTCCTTCATGTGGCAATTAAGGCACTTACACAGTCTAGGTTAGAGACATCTGTAAATCATAGTGACCTATATACAGTGCCTACTTGTGGGGGCACAAATCCTAGTCATAAGCAATCTTGACTATGTCATGGCAGATTAACCATAGCCATTTTTGAAGCAGAAATAATCAGAATTGTAACTTTTAAAGATCACACATGAAAGACAATCAAGGTTCAAAAGGATGAACAAAAGCTTGGATCCGACTTCTATTCTCTTGAGCTACAAGCATTGGAAATATGCTCTCTTTAATGCAATACTGCCTTTCATAGTTGATGTGGGAGATGAAGGGAGAAAACAGGTTTCAGTAATTCTATTGCACTTACAATCTCCTATGGTTTTGGTGCAACATGGCTTGTTTCATACCTAGGATTTTTTAAAAAAGGGTCCATTCTGTCAAAATTCCACATACATGCAGCACACTTTCTCGCAGACTTTGCTAAATCTTCACTTGAAGAGCTGACTGCTCACACTGCCTGTCCTGTTTCTGATTTTCCCAAATCAAATTTATTGAAACCATGGCCAAAGGTTCCAACCAAATCAGGGATCATTAGTGCTGCGGTCACAATTCTGTAAGAACTGGAAGAATAGTTTTGTCAGTACATTGGGATCAGCAGCAGTTAGATAGGAAACACTTCCATCTTTCTCTCCTGTCACACTAAACTATTTACTGCACAGATTTTGTTTTGAAGTCTCATTTAAATGCATTTCAAACTGTATGACACCTGTCACTACTTTCAGGATTCAAATGAAAGAAAAACTATAACTTCCCTTCTTAACACACACAATATAGAAATACAAATTAATGTTAAGCTTGTTCTAAAGTGAACAAGTTTCCAAATGATGATCTATCCTGAACTTTCATAACATAACCTAAATAATGAGCCTTTTTAAACATGGGTGGTGCAGTAGTGATTTTAATCCTACTGTTATGCATGGACTTTCATATAGAGGAAGCTCTGTAACTGGATATGTCTAACCAGAAGATGCCATTGGTGATATTCATTTGAGCTCAGGAAGGTTCACAAATCATACTTGTTTCAGTGTTTACTTTGTTTCTGATTTTACACAAGGAAGCAAATATCTAGGCTGAAGCTTTCCCAGACATCTCAAAGATCAAAGGGTATCAATTTCTGTATTGTGAGACTGTTCACAGACTTCCTCTACTCAGAAAATGATTCCCCATCCATGATGTGTGCAAAAGGTGTGACATAAGGTTAGTCATAACTAGGGTTTCATCATAAACTGTGGGTTGGGAGACTGTCAGCAATACTAAAAAAGGTTGAGCAGTCTCAACCAAACAATTTAATTTTGTTCATAAATATTTGAAGCTTAAAGAATTAATCTCAATTAAAAACCCAAATGAACAAGCTGTGATCTTACTGCCACAATTAGAAAGATTACTCATGCCATTACTCAATGGTCAATGTATCACAGACTGAATGAATGCAGCGAAGCAATTTTAGGTAAACAGCCCAATTCACAAAATTTATTCAGCTGGCCTGGGGTGCCCAGACGCTATGAACAGTTTGCACAGCGGTGTTATCCTTATTTGTTGCTTTACCCCATTTAAAACTAGGGTTCTGAGGGCTTGGTAAAAGCAATTCTTCCCAATGTTGCCTCAGTGGTAATTAACATAGAACACAGAACATATCAATGCAGTACAGGCCCTTCGGCCCTCCATGTGCTGACCTGCAAACCCATCTAACCTACAGCACATCATTTTCATATATATCTATCTATCCAACGACCATTTAAATGCCCTTAAAGTTGGCAAGTCTACAACTGTTGCAGGCAGGTTGTTCCACGCCCTTACTACTCCAAGTAAAGAAACTACCTCTGACATCTGTCCTGTACCTATCATCCCTCAATTTAAAGTTATGCCCCCTCATGCTCGCCATCACCATGAGGAAAAAAGGCACTCACTATCCACCTTATCTAACCCTCTGATTATCTTATATGGCTCAATTAAGTCACCTCTCAACCTTCTCCTGCCTAATGAAAACAGCCTAAAGTCCCTCAGCCCTGCCTTGTAAGATCTTCCCTCCATACAAGACAACATTCTAGTAAATCTCTTCTGAATCCTTTCTAAAGCTTCCACATTCTTCCTATAATGCAGTGACCAGAACGTTATGCAATACTCCAAGTGCTTAGTCAAATAAGATTAAGCACTCATAGCTTAAGACCAGTAAAGTAACAGGAACATTGATTTAAAAACTTCATAAGTGGGCAATGAGGTTTCCTGATGTGATCTGAAACTTAAAACACGCCTGACAAGTTTTTTTCCCCCAATTTCCTCATTTTAACAAAGTTTTACTGGTGCTCTTAACTCAATGCTGCTTCCTGTCCAACGTTCCTAATCTGCTGAAGTCTTCCACTGAGCAGCTGGCTTCATTTCCTAACTCCTCCTAATCTATTATTGCCTCAATCTATTCTGGCCTTGGAACAATGGGCTAGCATCTGCATTCTGCCAGTACACACAACAAAACTTCAACGTGGTTTTTTTTTTCAATAAAATGCTGGAATACCCAAGGTCTCACATCATCGGCGGGGCGGTGTGGACTTGTTGGGCCGAAGGGCCTGTTTCCACACTGTACGTAATCTAATCTAATCTAATCTAACAGCTTAAGGTAAATGCAAAACTCAGTGCTGATTGGAATCAAAAGTCATGGACATGCACATGTCTTACCAGACCATAGGGGCTGCTCTCTTGTGAGACAGAGAGAGAGAGACAGACAGAGAGAAGCGACGGGTGGTGATTTAACCTGAGGGCCACCAGAACTCAGTGAGGGAAGAGATTGAGAAGGAGAGCCATTCATGTAACTCTCAAACAGGTGATGGGAATTGAACCCACACTGTTGACATCACACTGCTCTGTAAACCAACAATTCAGCCAACTGAGCTAAACTGATTCCCATGCCTCTGGGGGTAAATTGGGGGGGGGGGGGGGGTGAGGTGAGGAGTGGGGGGAAAGAAGAGGCACTGACAACAATCTTTCCAAGATTTACCCCATGATTTGAACAAATGCAAATTCTAGGAAAGAAAAGAAAAGAGACATTGAAACAGCTTGAGCTGAGAAGGGAGAATGGTGAGTGAACCAGGCTGAACTTGGACTAAACAGTTGAAGTACTAAAGGTTGCACACTAAACCTCAAGACTGATGCGGAAGAGGTGGACACTGTCCTAATGTCTTCTGAAAGGTTAGCAGAGCAGTAACATTGACCAGTTCAGCAAATGACACTGCTATCACAATACAGGCTAACAGGGATACTCCAAAGCAACATTGACAAAGTTGTGCACTGTTGAGGGTGTCATCTTGCAGATCAGAAGTTAAAACAAACCCTACAAGCACTCTTGGGTGGACATAAATATTCCCATTTCAAAGAAAAGTAAAGGAGCTATCTCTCGTTTCCTTAGCTAATATTTATCCCTCAATCAGGATCACAAAAAACATTATCCAGTTACCACTTTGCTATTTGTGAGGTTGCAGTATGCAAACTGACTGCTGAATTTCATATATCACAACAGTGACTACACAGATAAAATACTGCACTGGCTGTAAAGAGACTTGAGACATTGAGTGATCATTTAAAAAAAACCTATATAAATGGTAAATTTGTTTGTAAAACTAAAAACAGTAGGTCAGAAAGGAAGTTACCATCAAGAAAGAAAGAGAGATTAAAAGAACACTTGGGAGAAATTTGAGTTCATCAAATAACAAATGCATTTACAAAAATAAAAGTGATGTCCAACAAACTTAGTTGACTTTTAAATGCCTAAGGCAAGCAGCAGTGAGCAGGGCTGGAAAAGATCTATCAATGTATGGACTGGAGGTTCACAGGTTAAACAGGTTAAGGTTCCACATAAAAAAAACATGAAATTCAAAATTGAATTATTAATCTGAGAATAGAAGACAAATGCTGAGAATAAACAAACATGCTATCATTAGAAGATATTGAACTGGAAGATCTGGATAATACAAAACAGAGACATAGACCTGGGATGCTTATAACAAAGATTGTAAAGTTAGTGCAGATATTAAAAACTATGTAAGTGATTTTCAATGCAGGTATCGGAGAGGTCAGATATTTCAAATAAAAATAACAATGAGTATTACTTAAAGCTCAGAATGGCAGAGGCCAAAAGAGATTCACGCACACTGATTAAAATGTAGTAGCCAGGTTAAAAATTCTTTTTAAAAAATCAGAATAGTTGATGGAACATTAGATTTTATAAACAATGAAACCTGTAGGAAAATAACTACATACCAAGTCTTAAGGAGAGAGCGCGCGCGAAAAAGGGAGAGAGAGTGCGAAAATGAGCGAGAGCGTGAGAGAGAGAGATCGCGTGCGCGCGCGAGAGAGAGCGCGCGAAAGAGAGAGAGAGAAAGAGCGTGAGAGAGAGCGCGACGCGAGAGTGAGAGCGCGCGCGTGAGACAAAGAGCGCAACAGAGAGAGCGCAACATACAGCGCATGCAGGCAAGAGAGAGAGCGCGATAGAGAGTGCGACAGAGAGCGTGCGCGTGAGTGAGAGACCGCGCGACAGAGAGCATGTGCCGCGAGAGAGAGAGTACCCGAGAGCCAGAGACAACGAGAGCACGAGAGAGAGACAGCGCGAGAGAGACAGCGCGAGAGAGACAGCGCGCGCGAGCGAGAGAGAGAGACAGCGCGCGAGCGCGATAGAGAGTCAGCGCGAGAGAGAGAGAAAGCGCGTGCGAGAGAGAGAGAGACAGCGCACGCGAGCGAGAGAGACAAAGCACGCGCGAGCAAGAGAGAGAGAAAGCGTGCGCGAGCAAGAGAGAGAGAGATAGAGCGCGCGCGCGAGCGAGTGAGGGGGGAGCGCGCGCGCGAGAGAGAGAGAGAGCGCGCGCGCGAGAGAGGGGGGAGCGAGAGCGCGCGCGAGAGGGGGGAGCGAGAGCGCGCGCGAGAGGGGGGAGCGAGAGCGCGCGCGAGAGGGGGGGAGCGAGAGCGCGCGCGAGAGGGGGGGAGCGAGAGCGCGCGCGAGAGGGGGGAGCGAGAGCGCGCGCGAGAGGGGGGAGCGAGAGCGCGCGCTAGAGGGGGGGAGCGAGAGCGCGCGCGAGAGGGGGGAGCGAGAGCGCGCACGAGGGGGGGGGGAGCGAGAGCGCACGCGAGAGGGGGGAGCGAGAGCGCGCGCGAGAGGGGGGGGAGCGAGAGCGCGCGCGAGAGGGGGGAGCGAGAGCGCGCGCAAGAGGGGTGGAGCGAGAGCGCGCACGAGAGGGGGGGAGCGAGAGCGCGCGCGAGAGGGGGGGAGCGAGAGCGTGCGCGAGAGGGGGGGAGCGAGAGCGCGCGCGAGAGAGGGGGGGAGCGAGAGCGCGCCGCGAGAGGGGGGGAGCGAGAGCGCGCGCGAGAGGGGGGGGAGCGAGAGCGCGCGCGAGAGTGGGGAGCGAGAGCGCGCGCGAGGGGGGGGAGCGAGAGCGCGCGCGAGAGGGGGGAGCGAGAGCGCGCGCGAGAGGGGGGGAGCGAGAGCGCGCGCGAGAGGGGGGAGCGAGAGCGCGCGCAAGAGGGGGGGAGCGAGAGCGTGCGCGAGAGGGGGGGACGCGAGAGCGCGCGCAGAGAGGGGGGGAGCGAGAGCGCGCGCGAGAGGGGGGGAGCGAGAGCGCGCGCGAGAGGGGGGAGCGAGGTCGCGAGAGACAGCGAGAGCGCGCGCGAGAGAGAGAGAGAGCAAGAGCGCGCACACACGAGAGAGAGAGCGAGAGACAGCGAGAGCGCGCGTGCGCGCGAGAGAGAGCGAGAGACTGCGAGAACGCGCGCGAGAGAGGGAGCGAGAGAGCGCGCGAGAGAGAGAGAGAGAGAGACAGCAAGAGCACGCGAGAGGGGGAGAGAGAGACAGCAAGAGCGTGCGAGAGCGAGAGAGTGCGTGTGAGAGAGAGAGAGCGAGAGAGAGAGCGTGAGTGCGCACGCTCGAGAGAGAGAGACAGAGAGAGTGAGAGAGCGCGCACGCGCGACGAGAGAGAGACAACAAGAGCGCGCGCGCGAGACGAGCGAGAGCGCGCGCGTGTGAGAGAGAGCGAGAGACAGCGAGCGCGCGCACACACGCGAGAGAGAGAGAGAGCGAGAGACAGCGAGAGCGCACGCGCGCGAGAGGGGGAGAGAGAGAGACAGCAAGAGCGCGCGGAGAGAGAGACAGCAAGAGCGCGCGAGACAGCGAGAGAGCGAGAGAGAGAGACAGCGAGAGCGAGAGAGAGAGACAGCGAGAGCGAGAGAGCGAGACCGCGCGAGAGGGAGAGAGAGAGAGAGACAGCGAGAGCGAGAGAGAGACAGCGAGAGCGCGCACGCGCGCAAGAGAACAAGCGCGCTCTCGCTGTCTCTCGCTCTCTGTCTCTCTCGCACATTTGCTATCGCTGTCTCTCGCTCTCTCTCGCGAGCGAGCGAGAGTGTGTGCGCGTGAGAGAGAGAGAGCGAGAGACAGCGAGAGCACGCGCGCGCGAGAGGGCGAGAGAGATAGCGAGAGCGCGCGCGCGAGAGAAAGAGCGAGAGCGCGCGCGCGCGAGAGCGTGGAGAGAGAGAGAGAGCGAGAGCGCGCGCGCGAGAGCGTGAGAGAGAGAGACAGCGAGAGCGCGCGCGAGAGAGAGACAGCGAGAGAGCGCGCGCGCGTGAGAGAC
This sequence comes from Chiloscyllium punctatum, assembly GCF_047496795.1. Classification (NCBI taxonomy): domain Eukaryota; kingdom Metazoa; phylum Chordata; class Chondrichthyes; order Orectolobiformes; family Hemiscylliidae; genus Chiloscyllium; species Chiloscyllium punctatum. The sequence continues at coordinate 83,546,487 of NC_092757.1, read as the reverse complement.
AGCGAGAGCGCGCGCGCGTGAGAGACAGCGAGAGCGCGTGGGAGAGAGAGAGCGCGAGAGACAGCGAGAGCGCGTGCGCGTGAGAGACAGCGAGAGCGCGCAGAGAGAGAGAGAGAGAGAGCGAGAGACAGCGAGAGCGCGCGCACGCGAGAGAGAGAGAGAGAGTGAGAGACAGCGAGAGCGCGTGAGAGGGAGAGAGCGAGAGACAGCGAGAGCGCGTGAGAGGGAGAGAGAGAGAGACAGCGAGAGCGCGCGCGCGAAAGAGAGAGAGCGAGAGCGCACGCTCGCGAGAGAGAAAGAGAGAGAGCGTGAGCGCGCGCATGAGGGAGAGAGAGTGAGAGCGCGCTCGAGAGAGAGAGAGACAGAGAGAGCGAGAGAGCGGCGCGCGCGAGACAGAGAGAGAGCGAGAGCGCGCGCGCGAGAAAGAGAGTGAGCGCGAGGCGCGCGCACGAGAGAGAGAGCGAGAGAGCATGCGCGTGAGAGAGAGAGCGAGAGCACGCGACAGAGACAGTGAGAGCGCGCGCGTGTGCGAGAGAGCGAGAGCGCGCGCGCGAGAGAGAGAGAGACAGCGAGAGAGCGAGAGCGAGAGAGAGAGACAGCGAGAGCGCGCGAGAGGGAGAGAGAGAGAGAGACAGCGAGAGCGAGAGAGAGACAGCGAGAGCGCGCACGCGCGCAAGAGAACAAGCGTGCTCTCGCTCTCTCTCGCTCTCTCTGTCTCTCTCGCACGAGAGAAAAAGAGCGCGCGCTCGCGAGAGAGAAAGCGCGCGCTCGCGAGAAAGAGAGCGCGAGCGCGCGCATGAGGGAGAGAGCGAGAGCACGCTCGAGAGAGAGACAGAGAGAGAGCGCGCGAGAGAGAGCGAGAGCGCTGCGCGCGAGAGAGAGAGAGAGCGAGAGCACGCGCGCGAGAGAGGGCGAGAGAGATAGCGAGAGTGCGCGCGCGAGAGAAAGAGCGAGGCGCTGCGCGCGAGAGCGTGAGAGAGAGAGCGAGAGCGCGCGCGAGCAGAGAGAAAGAGCGAGAGAGCGCGCGCGAGAGAGAGACAGCGAGAGCGCGCGCGTGTGAGAGACAGCGAGAGCGCGCGCGCGTGAGAGACAGCGCGCGAGAGACAGCGAGAGCGCGCGCGAGAGAGAGAGAGAGAGTGAGAGACAGCGAGAGCGCGTGAGAGGGAGAGAGAGAGAGACAGCGAGAGCGCGTGAGAGGGAGAGAGAGAGAGAGACAGCGAGAGAGCGCGCGCGCGAAAGAGAGAGAGCGAGAGCGCACGCTCGCGAGAGAGAAAGCGAGAGAGCGCGAGCGCGCGCATGAGCGAGAGAGAGCGAGAGCACGCTCGAGAGAGAGACAGAGAGAGAGCGCGAGAGCGCGCGCGAGAGAGAGCGAGTGCGCGCGTGAGAGAGAGCGAGTGCGCGCGAGAGCGAGAGCGAGTGCGCGCTCGAGAGAGAGCGAGAGCGCGCGCGCGAGAGAGAGAGAGCGAGAGCACGCGCGCGCGAGAGGGCGAGAGAGATAGCGAGAGCGCGCGCGCGAGAGAAAGAGCGAGAGCGCGCGCGCGCGAGAGAAAGAGCGAGAGCGCGCGTCCGAGAGCGTGAGAGAGAGAGAGAGCGAGAGCGCGCGCGCGAGAGAGCGAGAGAGCGCGCGCGAGAGAGAGACAGCGAGAGCGCGCGCGCGTGAGAGACAGCGAGAGTGCGCGCGCGTGAGAGACAGCGAGAAAGAGAGCGCGCGCTCGCGAGAGAGAAAGAGAGCGCGCGCTCGCGAGAGAGAAAGAGAGCGCGCGCTCGCGAGAGAGAAAGAGAGCGCGAGCGCGCTCGAGAGAGAGACAGAGAGAGAGCGCGAGAGAGCGAGAGCGCGCGCGAGAGAGAGAGACAGCGAGAGCGCGCGCGAGAGAGAGCGAGACAGCAAGAGCGCGTGAGAGGGAGAGAGAGAGACAACGAGAGCACGAGAGAGAGACAGCGAGAGCCCGCGCGTGCTCTCTCTCCCTCTTTCTCTCTCGTGAGCGTGCGCTCTCGCACTCTCTCTTTCGCTGCGCGCGCTCTCGCTGTCTCTCGCTCTCTCTGTCTCTCGAGCGAGCGAGTGCGAGAGTGTGCGCGCGCGAGAGAGAGCGAGTGCGCGCGCGAGAGAGACAGCGAGAGCGCGCGCGAGAGAGAGACAGCGAGAGCGCGCGCAAGAGAGAGAGAGAGACAACGAGAGCACGAGAGAGAGAGACAGCGAGAGCCCGCGCGTGCTCTCTCTCCCTCTTTCTCTCTCGTGAGCGTGCGCTCTCGCTCTCTCTCTTTCGCGCGCAGCGCTCTCGCTGTCTCTCGCTCTCTCTGTCTCTCGAGCGAGCGAGTGCGAGAGTGTGCGCGTGCGAGAGAGAGCGAGAGTGCACGCTCGCGAGAGAGAAAGAGAGAGCGCTCTCTCTCTTTCTCGCGAGCGTGCGCTCTCGCTCTCTCTCGCACGCGCACACTCTCGCACTCGCTCGCTCGAGAGCGAGAGCAAACGCGCGAGAGAGACAGAGAGAGCGAGAGACAGCGAGAGCGCGCACGCGAAAGAGAGAGCGAGAGCGCACGCTCATGAGAGAGAAAGAGGGAGAGAGAGCACGCGCGCGAGAGAGTAAAAAGAGCGCGTGCTCGCGAGAGAGAAAGAGAGCGCGCGCTCGCGAGAAAGAGAGCGCGAGCGCGCGCATGAGGGAGAGAGAGCGAGAGTACGCTCGAGAGAGAGACAGAGAGAGAGCGCGAGAGCGCGCGCGAGAGACAGCGAGAGAGAGCGAGTGTGCGCGCGAGAGAGAGCGAGTGCGCGCGAGAGCGAGTGCGCGCTCGAGAGAGAGCGAGAGCACGCGCGTGCGAGAGGGCGAGAGAAAGAGCGAGAGCGCGCAGCGCGAGAGCGTGAGAGAGAGAGAGAGCGAGAGCGCGCGCGCGAGAGAGAGAGCGAGAGAGCGCGCGCGAGAGAGAGACAGCGAGAGCGCGCGCGCGTGAGAGACAGCGAGAGCGCGCGCGCGTGAGAGACAGCGAGAGCGCGCGAGAGAGAGAGAGCGCGAGAGACAGCGAGAGAGCGCGCGCGCGGTGAGAGACAGCGAGAGCGCGCGAGAGAGAGAGAGCGAGAGACAGCGAGAGCGCGCGAGCGCGAGAGAGAGAGAGAGAGTGAGAGACAGCGAGAGCGCGTGAGAGGGAGAGAGAGACAGCGAGAGCGCGCGAGAGGGAGAGAGAGAGACAGCGAGAGCGCGCGAGGGCGAGAGAGAGAGTGAGAGACAGCGAGAGCGCGAGAGGGAGAGAGACAGCGAGAGCGCGCGAGAGGGAGAGAGAGAGACAGCGAGAGCGCGCAAGAGAGAGAGAGAGATAGACAGCGAGAGCCCGCGCGCGAAAGAGAGCGAGAGCGCGCGCACGAGAGAGAGAGAGAGAGCGAGAGAGCATGCGCGTGAGAGAGAGAGCGAGAGCACGCGAGAGAGAGAGCGAGAGCGCGCGCGTGTGCGAGCGAGAGCGAGAGCGCGCGTGCGAGAGAGAGAGACAGCGAGAGAGAGACAGAGCGAGAGCGAGAGAGAGAGACAGCGAGAGCGAGAGCGCGCGAGAGGGAGAGAGAGAGAGACAGCGAGAGCGAGAGAGAGACAGCGAGAGCGCGCACGCGCGCAAGAGAACAAGCGCGCTCTCGCTGTCTCTCTCGCACGTTTGCTCTCGCTGTCTCTCGCGCGCGAGCGAGAGTGTGTGCGCGTGAGAGGGAGAGAGAGCAAGAGACAGCGAGAGCACGCGCGCGCGCGAGAGGGCGAGAGAGATAGCGAGAGAGAGAGCGAGAGCGCGCGCGCGAGAGAAAGAGCGAGAGCGCGCGCGCGAGAGAAAGCGAGAGCGCGAGAGAGAGAGCGAGAGCGCGCGCGCGAGAGACAGCGAGAGCGCGCGAGAGAGAGCGCGAGAGACAGCGAGAGACAGCGAGAGCGCGCGCGCGTGAGAGACAGCGAGAGCGCGCGCGCGCGAGAGAGAGAGAGTGAGAGACAGCGAGAGCGCGCTCGAGAGAGCGAGAGCGCGCGCGCGCGCGCGAGAAAGAGAGAGAGCGAGAGCGCGCGCGCGAAAGAGAGCGAGAGTGCGCGCGCGAGAAAGAGAGAGCGAGAGTGCGCTCGAGAGAGAGAGCGAGAGCGCGCTCGAGAGAGAGCGAGACAGCGAGAGCGCGTGAGAGGGAGAGAGAGACAGCGAGAGCGCGCGCGTGCTCTCTCTCCCTCTTTCTCTCTCGTGAGCGTGCGCTCTCGCTCTCTCTCTTTCGCGCGCGCGCTCTCGCTGTCTCTCGCTCTCTCTGTCTCTCTCGCGCGTTTGCTCTCGCTCTCTCTCGAGCGAGTGAGTGCGAGAGAGAGCGAACGCTCGCGAGAGAGAAAGAGAGAGAGCGCGAGCGCGCGCACGAGAGAGAGAGCGAGAGAGCATGCGCGTGAGAGAGAGAGCGAGAGCACGCGCGTGTGCGAGAGCGCGAGAGAGAGAGAGAGAGACAGCGAGAGCGCGCGAGAGGGAGAGAGAGAGACAGCGAGAGCGCGAGAGAGAGAGACAGACAGCGAGAGCACGCGCGCGAGAGTGCGAGAGTGCGCGCGCGAAAGAGAGCGAGAGCGCGCGCGCGAGAAAGAGAGAGAGCGAGAGCGCGCGCGCGAAAGAGAGAGAGAGCGCGCGCGCGAGAAAGAGAGAGCGAGAGCGCGCTCGAGAGAGAGAGCGAGAGCGCGCTCGAGAGAGAGCGAGACAGCGAGAGCGCGGTGAGAGGGAGAGAGAGAGACAACGAGAGCGCGAGAGAGAGAGACAGCGAGAGCGCGCGCGTGCTCTCTCTCCCTCTTTCTCTCTCGTGAGCGTGCGCTCTCGCTCTCTTTCGCAGCGCGCGCTCTCGCTGTCTCTCGCTCTCTCTCTCTCTCGCGCGTTTGCTCTTGCTCTCTCTCGAGCGAGCGAGTGCGAGAGAGCGAACGCTCGCGAGAGAGAGAGAGAGCGTGAGCGCGCGCACGAGAGAGAGAGAGCGAGAGAGCATGCGCGTGAGAGAGATGAGCGAGAGCACGCGAGAGAGAGAGCGAGAGCACGCGCGTGTGCGAGAGCGCGAGAGAGAGAGAGAGAGACAGCGAGAGAGCGAGAGCGCGCGAGAGGGAGAGAGAGAGACAGCGAGAGCGCGAGAGAGAGTGAGAGAGACAGCGAAAGCGCGCTCTCGCTGTCTCTCTCGCACGTTTGCTCTCGCTGTATCTCGCTCTCGCAAGCGAGCGAGAGCGTGTGCACGTGAGAGACAGAGAGAGCGAGAGACAGCGAGAGCAAACGCGCGAGAGAGACAGAGAGAGCGAGAGACAGCGAGAGCATGCGCGCGCGAGAGGGCGAGAGAGACAGCGAGAGCGCGCGCGCGTGAGAGACAGCGAGAGCGCGCGAGAGAGAGAGAGAGTGAGAGACAGCGAGAGCGCGCGAGAGGGAGAGAGAGACAGCGAGAGCGCGCGAGGGCGAGAGAGAGAGAGTGAGAGACAGCGAGAGCGCGAGAGGGAGAGAGAGAGAGAGACAGCGAGAGCGCGCGAGAGGGAGAGAGAGAGACAGCGAGAGCGCGCAAGAGAGAGAGAGATAGACAGCGAGAGCCCGCGCGCGAAAGAGAGCGAGAGCGCGCGCACGAGAGAGAGAGAGCGAGAGAGCATGCGCGTGAGAGAGAGAGCGAGAGCACGCGAGAGAGAGAGCGAGAGCGCGCGCGTGTGCGAGCGAGAGCGAGAGCGCGCGTGCGAGAGAGAGAGACAGCGGAGAGAGAGACAGAGCGAGAGCGAGAGAGAGAGACAGCGAGAGCGAGAGCGCGCGAGAGGGAGAGAGAGAGAGACAGCGAGAGCGAGAGAGAGACAGCGAGAGCGCGCACGCGCGCAAGAGAACAAGCGCGCTCTCGCTGTCTCTCTCGCACGTTTGCTCTCGCTGTCTCTCGCGCGCGCTCTCGCTGTCTCTCGCTCGCGAGCGAGAGTGTGTGCGCGTGAGAGAGAGAGAGAGCAAGAGACAGCGAGAGCACGCAGCGCGCGCGCGAGAGGGCGAGAGAGATAGCGAGAGAGAGAGCGAGAGCGCGCGTGCGAGAGAGAGAGCGAGAGCGCGCGCGCGAGAGAAAGCGAGAGCGCGAGAGAGAGAGCGAGAGCGCGCGCGCGAGAGAGAGCGCGCGCGAGAGACAGCGAGAGCGCGCGAGAGAGAGAGAGAGCGCGAGAGACAGCGAGAGCGCGCGCTGCGCGTGAGAGACAGCGAGAGACAGCGAGAGCGCGCGCGCGTGAGAGACAGCGAGAGCGAGAGACAGCGAGAGCGCGCGCTGCGCGCGAGAGAGAGAGAGTGAGAGACAGCGAGAGCGCGCGCGAAGAGAGCGAGAGCGCGCGCGCGAGAAAGAGAGAGAGCGAGAGCGCGCGCGCGAAAGAGAGCGAGAGCGCGGCGCGCGAGAAAGAGAGAGCGAGGAGTGCGCTCGAGAGAGAGAGCGAGAGCGCGCTCGAGAGAGAGCGAGACAGCGAGAGCGCGTGAGAGGGAGAGAGAGACAGCGAGAGCGCGCACGCGCGCAAGAGAACAAGCGTGCTCTCGCTGTCTCTCGCTCTCTCTGTCTCTCTCGCACGTTTGCTCTTGCTGTCTCTCGCGCGCGGGTCTCGCTGTCTCTCGCTCTCTCTCGCGAGCGAGCGAGAGTGTGTGCGCGCGAGAGAGAGAGAGAGCGAGAGACAGCGAGAGCACGCGCGCGCGAGAGGGCGAGAGAGATAGCGAGTGTGCGCGCGAGAGAGAGAGCGAGAGCGCGCGCGAGAGAGAGAGAGCGAGAGCGCGCGCGCGAGAGAAAGAGCGAGAGCGCGCGCGCGAGAGAAAGAGCGAGAGCGCGTGCGCGAGAGAAAGAGCGAGAGGCGCGCGAGAGAGAGAGCGCGAGAGCGCGCGCGCGTGAGAGACAGCGAGAGCGCGCGAGAGAGAGAGAGAGCGAGAGACAGCGAGAGCACGCGCGTGAGAGAAAGAGCGAGAGCGCGCGCGCGAGAGAAAGCGAGAGCGCGAGAGAGAGAGCGAGAGCGCGCGTCGAGAGAGAAAGAGAGAGCGAGAGCGCGCCTGCGCGAAAGAGAGAGAGAGCGCGCGCGCGAGAAAGGGAGAGAGCGCGCTGCGCGCGAGAAAGGGGAGAGAGCGCGAGCGCGCTCGAGAGAGACAGAGAGCGAGAGCGCGCGCTCGAGAGAGACAGAGAGCGAGAGCGCGCGAGAGCGAGAGCGAGTGCGCGCGAGAGAGAGCGAGAGCGAGAGCGCGTGAGAGAGCGCGCGAGAGTAAGAGAGAGCGAGAGAGAGAGCGAGAGAGCGCGCGCGAGAGAGAGAGAGAGCGAGAGAGCGCGCGCGAGAGAGAGCGAGGAGAGCGCGCGCGAGAGAGCGAGAGAGAGAGCGAGAGAGCGCCGCGCGAGAGAGAGCGAGGAGAGCGCGCGCGAGAGAGAGAGCGAGAGAGCGCGCGCGAGAGATAGAGAGAGCGAGAGAGCGCGCGGCGAGAGATAGAGAGAGCGAGAGAGCGCGCGCGAGAGAGAGAGAGAGCGAGAGAGCGCACGCGAGAGAGAGCGAGAGAGCGCGCCGCGAGAGAGAGAGAGCGAGAGAGCGCGCGCTGAGAGAGAGAGCGAGAGAGCGCGCGCGCGAGAGGGCGAGAGAGCGAGAGAGCGTGCGCGAGAGAGAGAGAGATCGAGAGAGCCCGCGCGAGAGAGAGAGAGCGAGAGAGCGCGCGCGAGAGAGAGAGAGCGAGAGAGAGAGCGAAGAGAGCGCGCGTGAGAGAGAGAGCGAGAGAGCGCGCGCGAGAGAGAGAGCGCGCGCGAGAGAGAGAGCGAGAGAGCGCGCGCGAGAGAGAGAGAGAGCGAGAGAGCGCGCGCGAGAGATAGAGAGAGCGAGAGAGCGCGCGCGAGAGATAGAGCGAGAGAGCGCGCGCGAGAGATAGAGCAAGAGAGCGCGCGCGAGAGAGAGAGAGAGCGAGAGAGCGCGCGCGAGAGAGAGAGAGCGAGAGAGCGCGCGCGAGAGGGCGAGAGAGCGAGAGAGCGTGCGCGAGAGAGAGAGAGATCGAGAGAGCCCGCGCGAGAGAGAGAGAGAGAGCGAGAGAGAGCGCGCGCGAGAGAGAGAGAGAGAGCGATAGAGCGCGAGCGAGAGAGAGAGAGAGAGCGAGAGAGCACGCGCGAGAGAGAGCGAGAGAGCACGCGCGCGAGAGAGAGAGAGAGCGAGAGAGAGCGCGCCGCGAGAGAGAGAGAGAGCGAGAGAGCGCGCGCGAGAGAGAGAGAGAGCGAGAGAGCGCGCGCGCGAGAGAGAGAGAGAGAGCGAGAGAGCGCGCGCGAGAGAGAGCGAGAGAGCGCGCGCGAGAGAGAGCGAGAGAGCGCGCGCGAGAGAGAGAGCGAGAGAGCGCGCCGCGAGAGAGAGAGAGAGCGAGAGAGCGCGCGCGAGAGAGAGAGAGAGCGCGCGCGAGAGAGAGAGCGAGAGAGCGCGCGCGAGAGAGAGAGCGAGCGAGCGCGCGCGAGAGAGAGAGCGAGCGAGCGCGCGCGAGAGAGAGTGAGAGCGAGCGAGCGCGCGCAGAGAGAGAGTGAGAGAGCGAGCGAGCGCGCGCGAGAGAGAGTGAGAGCGAGAGAGCGCGCGCGAGAGAGTGAGAGCGAGAGAGCGCGCGCGAGAGAGAGAGAGAGCGCGCGCAGCGAGAGAGAGAGAGCGAGAGAGCGCGCGCGAGAGAGAGAGAGAGCGAGAGAGCTGCGCGCGAGAGAGAGAGAGAGCGAGAGAGCGCGCGCGAGAGAGCGCGCGCGCGAGAGAGAGAGAGGCGAGAGAGCGCGCGCAGAGAGCGAGAGAGCGCGCGCGAGAGAGAGAGAGAGAGAGCGCGAGAGAGCGCGCGCGAGAGAGAGCGAGAGAGCGCGCGCGAGAGAGAGAGAGAGACCGCGAGAGAGAGAGAGAGAGAGCGAGAGCGCGCGAGAGAGAGAGAGAGAGAGAGAGCGAGAGAGCGTGCGCGAGAGAGAGAGAGAGCGAGAGAGCGCGCGCGAGAGAGAGAGCGAGAGAGCGCGCGCGAGAGAGAGCGAGAGAGCGCGCGCGAGAGAGAGAGCGAGTGAGCGCGCGCGAGAGAGATCGCGAGTGAGCGCGCGCGAGAGAGAGAGAGCGAGTGAGCGCACGCGAGAGAGAGAGAGAGCGAGAGTGAGCGCGCGCGAGAGAGAGAGAGAGCGAGAGAGCGCGCGCGAGAGAGAGAGAGAGAGCGAGAGAGCGCGCGCGAGAGAGCGCGCGCCAGAGAGAGAGAGCGAGAGCGAGAGAGCGCGCGCCAGAGAGAGAGAGCGAGAGAGCGCGCGCGAGAGAGAGAGAGCGAGCGCGAGAGAGAGAGAGCGAGAGAGCGCGCGCGAGAGAGAGAGAGAGCGAGAGAGCGCGGCGCGCGAGAGAGAGAGCGAGAGAGCGCGCGCGCGAGAGAGAGAGCGAGAGAGCGCGCGCGCGAGAGAGAGAGCGAGAGAGCGCGCGCGAGAGAGAGAGAGCGAGAGAGCGCGCGCGCGAGAGAGAGAGAGCGAGAGAGCGCGCGCGAGAGAGAGAGAGCGAGAGAGCGCGCGCGAGAGAGAGAGAGCGAGAGAGCGCGCAGCGAGAGAGAGAGAGCGAGAGAGCGCGCGCGAGAGAGAGAGAGAGCGAGAGAGCGCGCGCGAGAGAGAGAGAGAGGGAGCGAGAGAGCGCGGCTGCGCGCGAGAGAGAGAGAGAGCGAGAGAGAGAGCGAGAGAGCGCGCGCGAGAGAGAGAGAGCGAGAGAGCGCGCGCGAGAGAGAGAGAGCGAGAGAGCGCGCGCGAGAGAGAGAGAGCGAGAGAGCGCGCGCGAGAGAGAGAGAGAGCGAGAGAGCGCGCGCGAGAGAGAGTGAGCGAGAGAGCGCGCGCGAGAGCGAGAGAGAGAGCGAGAGAGCGCGCGCGAGAGAGAGAGCGAGAGAGCGCGCGCGAGAGAGAGAGAGAGCGAGAGAGCGCGCGCGAGAGAGAGAGAGAGCGAGAGAGCAGCGCGCGAGAGAGAGCGAGAGAGCGCGCGCGAGAGAGAGGAGAGCGAGAGAGCGCGCGCGCGAGAGAGCGAGAGAGCGCGCGCGCGAGAGAGAGAGAGCGAGAGAGCGCGCGCGCGAGAGAGAGCGAGAGAGCGCGCGCGAGAGAGCGAGAGCGAGAGAGCGAGAGAGAGAGAGCGCGCGCGAGAGAGAGAGAGCGAGAGAGCGCGCGCGCGAGAGAGAGAGCGAGAGAGCGCGCGCGAGAGAGAGAGAGCGAGAGAGCGCGCGCGAGAGAGAGAGAGCGAGAGAGAGAGAGCGAGAGAGCGCGCGCGAGAGAGAGAGAGCGAGAGAGCACGCGCGAGAGAGAGCGAGAGAGCACGCGCGAGAGAGAGAGAGAGCGCGAGAGAGCGCGCGCGAGAGAGAGAGAGCGAGAGAGCGCGCGCGAGAGAGAGAGAGCGCGAGAGAGCGCGCGCGAGAGAGAGAGAGAGCGAGAGAGGCGCGCGCGAAAGAGAGAGAGAGCGAGAGAGCGCGCGCGAGAGAGAGAGCGAGAGAGCGCGCGCGAGAGAGAGAGCGAGCGAGAGAGCGCGCGCGAGAGAGAGAGAGAGAGCGCGCGAGAGAGAGAGCGCGCGCGAGAGAGAGAGCGAGCGAGCGCTGCGCGAGAGAGTGAGAGCGAGCGAGCGCAGCGCGAGAGAGAGTGAGAGCGAGAGAGCGCGCGCGAGAGAGAGTGAGAGCGAGAGAGCGCGCGCGAGAGAGCGAGAGAGCGCGCGCGAGAGAGAGTGAGAGCGAGAGAGCGCGCGCGAGAGAGAGTGAGAGCGAGAGAGCGCGCGCGCGGAGAGAGAGCGAAAGAGCGCGCGCGAGAGAGAGAGAGAGCGAGAGAGCGCGCGCGAGAGAGAGAGCGAGAGAGCGCGCGCGAGAGAGAGAGAGAGCGAGAGAGCGCGCGCGAGAGAGAGAGAGAGAGCGAGAGAGCGCGCGCGAGAGAGAGAGAGAGCGAGAGAGCGCGCGCGAGAGAGAGAGAGAGCGAGAGAGCGCGCGCGAGAGAGAGCGAGCGAGCGCGCGCGAGAGAGTGAGCGAGAGAGCGCGCGCGCGAGAGAGAGAGAGAGCGAGAGAGCGCGCGCGAGAGAGAGCGAGAGCGAGAGAGCGCGCGCGAGAGAGAGAGAGAGAGCGAGAGAGCGCGCGAGAGAGAGCGAGAGAGGCGCGCGAGAGAGAGAGAGAGAGACCGCGAGAGAGAGAGAGAGAGAGCGAGAGTGCGCGAGAGAGAGCGAGAGAGAGAGCGAGAGAGCGTGCGCGAGAGAGAGAGAGAGCGAGAGAGCGCGCGCGAGAGAGAGAGCGAGAGAGCGCGCGCGAGAGAGAGAGCGAGTGAGCGCGCGCGAGAGCGCGACGTGAGCGCGCGCGAGAGAGAGAGCGAGTGAGCGCGGCGCGAGAGAGCGCCGCGCGAGAGAGAGAGAGAGCGAGAGAGCGCGCGCGAGAGAGAGAGAGAGAGCGAGAGAGCGCGCGCGGGGAGAGAGAGAGAGAGGCGAGAGAGCGCGAGCGAGAGAGCGCGCGCCAGAGAGAGAGCGAGAGCGAGAGAGCGCGCGCCAGAGAGAGAGAGCGAGAGAGCGCGCGC